>NW_027361989.1:4210000-4515000 GCF_039654945.1 Dendrobates tinctorius | reverse complement strand
CGGGTTCATCCAGCATCGCTAATTATTATACAAAATAGAGTTAAACAAAATAAAAGAAAAGAAAAGGAAAAAAAAGGGGAAACAAGGGAAAATAAAGGAAAATGGGAGAAGGAACTATCGCAAAGCAACAACAGTTATTCTCTCTCTGATACATGTACCAAGAGATACTAAGATCAAGGGTAAGACAATGGAGTTATCATTTCTTTCACATTATCTCACCATTGTGATAATGAAACTATCACATATTATGTAAGCTATGTTCCTGATCAGGGCTGCCAAAAGGAATTTCAGGGCCTCATACTGGCAAAATTTTTGGGCTCCCTTGAAACTCCATCCAGGCTCCACCCCAGTTCTGCCTCCACTCAAGCCCCGCCTATACCCATCAAACTTTCCACAGTCCCACCACCCACTCTTGGAAAAACTCTTCTGCCCCATCCTCACCAATCACACAGTAACTGTTCCCATGGAACCATATCACATACATAACCATCAGCTTTTGTTTTGACCAACGGATTTTTTAAGCCTGCCACCACGACAAGGTAGACTCTTCTGGCAGGGCCCTACTCTACTCTAACCTATTAAATGTTTCTTAAAATATCCAATCATCTTATTAGGAATATTTTCTATTTATTTTTCTTTAAGGGAATGTGTCACATACATTTTTTTAAACTAATTGAAATCCTATTGTTATAATCTTTTATATAATCTGTATTTCTGATTGAAGATTATTGTATGCTGTTTCCTGAACATTTATGGAAGCTGCTCTCTTGCCTGTTTGGAGATATGGATATTGGACATATACATGTGTATATATATCATAACACATTATAGAGGACTCTATTTCCTTGGGAGAGTTTTCTATTCATGTTCTTACGTTTAGTGACATTACATGCAGATGTCATTGTGCAGGAAGGGGGAAGAGGTGAGCTGTGACATTACCTACTGGGAATGGTGGATTCTGTTATCTCTCATTGTAATCCTGCTTGTTATGACAATGAGGTGACTGCTAATAAGGGATCTCTTCTGGAAGTGCCAGTCTATTAGAAAAGTCATTTCTGTTTATTATTTTATGATCTAAGGGGTTACATACTTTAAACTCAATTCTTGCAAAACTTTATTAACTATAAAGGATTGGCCATGTTCTGGTTATTGGTCACGAATGTGTTTGAGATGATAGGGCTCTTCCTAATATGGCCTTTCTTGAATTACAGCAACAAATATGGAATATGGGAAATAGAAATATAGGCTATGCGGAATTTTTTGCACTAAATGCCTTTTAATCATCTCATATAATTGTAGATTGTGAGCCCTCGCGGGCAGGGTCCTCGCTCCTCCTGTGCCAGTCGTGACTTGTATTGTTTAAGATTATTCTACTTGTTTTTATTATGTATACCCCTCCTCACATGGAATAAATGGTGCTATAATAATAATATACTCATTGGTTAATAATAATAACTAGAGAGTGGACAATGCCCAAAACATAAAAGCTTCATAACACATTCCCACTAAATATTTTGCTAACTAAATCTATTTTCATAAGAGTCATTTAGTTAAATCCTTTGGTCAATTACATAAAGTGCAAAATTACAGTGCCAATAACAAAAGAGAAAACAAAGAAAAGAGACAAAACAAAGACAACACATATAACAATAACATATAACACAATGAAAATAAGGTCATTTTGTGAGTTCAGAGAAACATAATATAAAAACAACAAAGAGTATTGCTCACAATCTAAGGAACTGAAGCAGGTCCGACCCCCCCCTCTTTGCTTCTGCTCACCAGGCACCATACACTAGTAAGGGCAGTAATGCCCTGATGGCGGCCCTGTCCCTGCCTACATGAAGTATGTAGCTAGTCTACATAGATCATGGGATGTCGGGCATCCATTCCTGGCTACCTACAGTTGCCATTTCATCTAAGTATTCAGTCAATCTATATTAAAAGGAAACTGTCACCCCCCAAGGTCATATATGACCTATTAATATGGGCACACAGGTAATAGTTACTAGTCCTACCTGTATGCCTCATATTAACGGTCTTGTTGTGGAGAAATGTTATATTCTCTCTTTACGTTAATGATTTCTTCCAGGCTCCGGGGCATTCTCTGCCTGGAAGAAATCCCTGCCCCCTCTCCTCATTACAATACTACCCTCCTCCCATCAGCGCCAGTAAAAGCCCCAGAATCCTGCGCCTCAGCCATGCACCTTGTCGGCGCGCACACCAGAGATTACTGGAGTGGAAGGTGCCGGCACCTGTGCAGAAGATCCCTGAGTGCAGTACCCATAGAAGGGAGGATGAGATATGTATTTCTGGGGGAGTGCAGGGCACAGGAGTGGGATTCCAGGGCCAAAACTGCCGTGCATGAGAGGGGGTTAGTATTACAATGAAGAGAGAAGGCAGGGTCTTGTTATGGAGAAATGTTACATTTTTTTTAAGTTAATGAGTTCTTCCAGGCACTGGGGCTTGCATTGCCTGGAAGAACTCATTAATTTAAAAAAAATGTAACATTTCTCCATAACAAGACCATTAATATGAGTCTTACAGGTAGGTCTAGTGTAACATTTCTATTACCTGTATGCACAAATTAATATGTCATATACGTCTCGGGGGTGACAGATTACCTTTAAAGCATAAACACACATAGATAAGAATTAATATACACTCACTGGCCACTTTATTAGGTACACCTGTCCAACTGTGTGTTAAGACTTAATTTCTAATCAGCCAATCACATGGCGGCAACTCAGTGCATTTAGGCATGTAGACATGGTCAAGACAATCTCCTGCAGTTCAAACCGAGCATCAGTATGGGGAAGAAGGGTCTAAGAAGTAAGGTTTCTCCTTGCGGAGAGTGACATGCCAGCTGTGGCTTGTCAAGGTAAGGAGACTTATTCGCCGTGCAATGCTCCTCTGGGGAAGAAAGGTGATTTGAGTGCCTTTGAACGTGGCATGATTGTTGGTGCCAGAAGGGCTGGTCTGAGTATTTCAGAAACTGCTGATCTACTGGGATTTTCACGCACAACCATCTCTAGGGTTTACAGAGAATGGTCCGAAAAAGAAAAAAAATCCAGTGAGCGGCAGTTCTGTGGCCGGAAATGCCTTGTTGATGCCAGAGGTCAGAGGAGAATGGGCATACTGGTTCGAGCTGATAGAAAGGCAACAGTGACTCAAATTGCCACCCGTTACAACCAAGGTAGGCAGAAGAGCATCTCTGAACGCACAGTGCGTCGAACTTTGAGGCAGATGGGTTACAGCAGCAGAAGACCACACTGGGTACCACTCCTCTCAGCTAAGAACAGGCATCTGATGGCTACTTTCAGCAGGATAATGCGCCATGTCATAAAGCTCGAATCATCTCAGATTGGTTTCTTGAACATGACAATGAGTTCACTGTACTCAAATGGCCTCCTCAGTCACCAGATCTCAATCCAATAGAGCATCTTTGGGATGTGGTGGAACGGGAGATTCGCATCAGGGATGTGCAGCCGACAAATCTGCGCCAACTGTGTGATGCCATCATGTCAATATGGTCCAAAATCTCTGAGGAATGCTTCCAGCACCTTGTTGAATCTCTGCCACGAAGAATTGAGGCAGTTCTGAAGACAAAAGGGGGTCCAACCCGTTACTAGCATGGTGTACCTAATAAAGTGGCCAGTGAGTGTATATAATATGATGACGACAGCCGTCCAGACCTGCATCCCACCACAAACAGTCCAGAGTAATCCCTGGAGAATGCTATCATCCTCAGTGACACAATGAGGGGCTATGCGCCCCCTTCTGATCTCAGGCTATTTACTCATTTAGGAGTGTCTGCTCAAACTGATGGGGTACAGCTGTGGGACCCTATTTTCAGAGATGATGTCCTCCACCCAAGTCTCAAAAAGCTGAAAGGGTCTTCAGGAGAGGTGGGTAGTCGAGCTAGGCTATCAGACGGTCACCTCTGTAGCTGCAGTCATCCTTCCTATGGTACTATTCAGGGGTGGACATATTATTGGTACAAATTGTGAAATTGCACACGGGCCAAGAGGTAAGGGGACCCATTTCCACCTCCAAAGCAGATAAAATTGTGCATTATGATGAGTTATTGGGCTGATCTTTAGCATAAAGACATAATATATCCACAAGACCATTAATATGAGGCATACAGGTAGGTCTAGCGTAACATTTCTATTACCTGTATGCCAATATTAATGGGTCATATACGTCTCGGGGGGTGACAGATTACCTTTAAAGCATAAACACACATATATTAATTCTTATTTATCTAATAGGATGACGACTGCTGTCCAGACCTGCATCCCACCACAAGAAACAGTCCAGAGTAATCCCTGGAGAATGCTATCATCCTCAGTGACACAGTGAGGGGCTATGCGCCCCCTTCTGATCTCAGGCTGTTTACTCATCTAGGAGTGTCTGCTCAAACTGTTGGGGTACAGCTGTGGGACCCTATTTTCAGAGATGATGTCCTCCACCCAAGTCTCAAAAAGCTGAAAGGGTCTTCAGGAGAGGTGGGTAGTCGAGCTAGGCTATCACACGGTCACCTCTGTAGCTGTAGTCATCTTTCCTATGGTACTATTCAGGGGTGGACAGGGATGGGCATGTTATTGGTACAAATTGTGAAATTGCCCACGGGCCAAGAGGTAAGGGGACCCATTTCCACCTCCAAAGCAGATAAAATTGTGCATTATGATGAGTTATTGGGCTGATCTTTAGCATAAAGACATAATATATCCACAAGACCATTAATATGAGTCATACAGGTAGGTCTAGTGTAACATTTCTATTACCTGCATGCCCATATTAATATGTCATATACGTCTCGGGGGGTGACAGATTACCTTTAAAGCATAAACACACATAGATAAGAATTAATATATATAATATGATGACGACAGCTGTCCAGACCTGCATCCCACCACAAGAAACAGTCCAGAGTAATCCCTGGAGAATGCTATCATCCTCAGTGACACAGTGAGGGGCTATGCGCCCCCTTCTGATCTCAGGCTATTTACTCATCTAGGAGTGTCTGCTCAAACTGTTGGGGTGCAGCTGTGGGACCCTATTTTCAGAGATGATGTCCTCCACCCAAGTCTCAAAAAGCTGAAAGGGTCTTCAGGAGAGGTGGGTAGTCGAGCTAGGCTATCAGACGGTCACCTCTGTAGCTGTAGTCATCCTTCCTATGGTACTATTCAGGGGTGGACATGTTATTGGTACAAATTGTGAAATTGCCCACGGGTCAAGAGGTACGGGGACCCATTTCCACCTCCAAAGCAGATACAATTGTGCATTATGATGAGTTATTGGGCTGATCTTTGGCATAAAGACATAATATATCCACAAGACCATTAATATGAGTCATACAGGTAGGTCTAGCATAACATTTCTATTACCTGTATGCCCATATTAATAGGTCATATACGTCTCGGGGGGTGACAGATTACCTTTAAAGCATAAACACACATATATTAATTCTTATCTATCTAATAGGATAACGACAGCTGTCCAGACCTGCATCCCACCACAAGAAACAGTCCAGAGTAATCCCTGGAGAATGCTATCATCCTCAGTGACACAGTGAGGGGCTACGCGCCCCCTTCTGATCTCAGGCTATTTACTCATTTAGGAGTGTCTGCTCAAACTGTTGGGGTGCAGCTGTGGGACCCTATTTTCAGAGATGATGTCCTCCACCCAAGTCTCAAAAAGCTGAAAGGGTCTTCAGGAGAGGTGGGTAGTCGAGCTAGGCTATCAGACGGTCACCTCTGTAGCTGTGGTTCCATTCAGGGGTGGACAGGGTTGGACATGTTATTGGTGCAAATTCTGCGACTGCCCACGGGCCAAGAGGTAAGGGGACCCATTTCAACCTCCAAAGCAGATGAAATTGGGCGTTATGATGAGTTATTGGGCTGCAAAGGATCCACATATTGTTCATGCACAGTGTCCCTCTTCTGCCTGTGTCTTCCAGTGGCTCCAATATATAATTAATTTCCTGCACATTAATAATTTCGAGGCAATCAAGCTCAATACAACCAATCCTATCACTACCAATACTGTATGGGCTTTTGAAAAGTTGAGAGTAAATTGTTTAACCCAACTCTGATAGACCCCATCCAGAAAAAGGGATTCCATCCCTCCTTGGATATATCTCCAGCTTTTTGCTGCAGTTCCTTTACTTTATCCATTATTGAATCATGTGCATCTTCTAGGAGCAGCATTGCTCACCTATAACAGCGCAAGTGCCCCCTTCAACTGCTAACAGGCAGTCACGCGCCATTGTCTTCTGAAGGGCTACTATCCTCATTAGTGACATCACAAGTAGAAGCTAATGGAGGTGACGCCAACAACCAAAACATTTGGTGATATCACAAGTAGTAGCTTATGGGGGCAAAACTAACCACCAAAACATTCCGTGAAATGACAAATAAGAGCTAATGTGGGCGGAGCCAAGAACCTCACTTCCATTGAAGTGCATTGCCCAATATACTAGAGATGAAACGCTATGAATCCTCCAATGTGGGGGAAGATTTGACTAGCTTCACTGCATATGGAGCTAATATGTATATACATCGGTGTTGTACAAGGATTTCCCAATATTGGTTGGATTTATATTTTTGATCTGGACTGTATATTACTATATGTCTCAATAACGTCCGACAATTACATAGTTATCTTCATGTTACAAGTGTTCCCTTTACAGGATATAACTTTAATCTCCCAGATTTGGATGATTCTCTAACAATACATGGCCTAAAAATCGAGAAGTCGTCATGTTCCAGTTCTGGCTGAGGGGATTCTCTCAATTATAACTAATCTATGGAGCTGATCAGCAAGAAAGTCAGAAGCCAGAATCATGTGATGGATAATCGGTAGATCGCTGTCATTTCTGGGCTTGATGATAAATCCCGTCACACCCTATACATCTCCCTTTACTATTGGGAGAAGAGCTGTAATGCTTGGACAGCTCCTAATCTGAGGGGTTCACTAATTATTTTGGACCTGCTTGTATTATATAGAATAAAGACTCCATAATGAATAAAAAATAAATGAGCAATAGATGATAGAAGAGAACGAAGGACACAACAAGAGATGACATAGAGCCGACTTACCGCTCTCTCCACCGTCTGCAACTGTCAGACGGAATGTTGGCTCTGCAGCTCCATACACAATGTGTGTGATGTCATAAGGCAAGGGGGCGGAGCCAGAAACCTCAACATTCCGTGACATCAGCAGCAGGAGCAGCAGTTATTTAAAGAGACCAGAGCAGGCCATACAACCCATTCATTACCATATAAATGAAATTGACTCTAATTATCCATCTTGACCTCTTAAAACTTTCAAAAAATGCCACAATGTCATTATTACCATACATTGTAATTCCGGAGTAGTTTCCACTGATGTGAACAGTGATAAATCAACAATAATAACCCATATATCCCAGTATTACAGAAGATTAGATGATATGGATGGTTGGATGTGGAGGTGGACATGCTACTGTAGGATAAATGGCCAGTAAATAGGGGAGGACACTATAGACAATGTTACTATATACCAGGATTGGGCTATTAGTTTTCCCAAGGGGCTATATGAGAGACCATAACATATTAATTACAATTATTACTTTATATTAATAATAATTGTATAACTTAATATTGAGTAGAATTAAATATGCTGACACCCCCTACATACCATATGAACCCATATACAGCCCCCTTTAAACCTCTATATACTGTAAGAGCTCACACCTAGCTTCCTACATACAGTATGAGCCCTTACATAGCCCCTCCACATACATTGTAAGAACCCACCTGGCCTCTCTATATATAGTATGAGCCCCCACATATCCTCTCTATATTCAATATCAGCCCTCACATAGCGCTTTGTATATACAGTCATATGTTAAAGTTTGGGCACCCCTATTATTGTTAACCTTTTTTCTTTATAACAATTTTGTTTTTTGCTGCAGCTATTTCAGTTTCATATATCTAATAACTGATGGACTCAGTTATATTTCTGGATTCAAATGAGGTTTATTGTACTAACAGAAAATGTGCAATCTGCATTTAAACAAAATTTGACTGGTGCAAAAGTATGGGCACCCTTATCATTTTCTTGATTTGAACATTCCTAACTACTTTTTACTGACTTCCTGAAGCACTAAATTGGTTTTGTAACCTCATTGAGCTTTGAACTTCATAGCCAGGTGTATCAAATCATGAGAAAAGGTATTTAAGGTGGCCACTTGCAAGTAGTTCCCCTATTTGATTCTCCTATGAAGAGTGGCATCATGGGCGCCTCAAAACAACTCTCAAATGATCTGAAAACCAAGATTATTCAACATAGCTTTTCAGGGGAAGGATACAAAAAGTTGTCTCAGAGATTTAACCTGTCAGTTTCCACTGTGAGGAACATAGTAAGGAAATGGAAGAACACAGGTACAGTTCTTGTTAAGCCCAGAAGTGGCAGGCCAAGAAAAATATCAGAAAGGCAGAGAAGAAGAATGGTGAGAACAGTCAAGGACAATCCACAGACCACCTCCAAAGACCGGCAGCATCATCTTGCTGCAGATGGTGTCACTGTGCATCGGTCAACAATACAGCGCACTTTGCACAAGGAGAAGCTGTATGGGAGAGTGATGCGAAAGAAGCCGTTTCTGCAAGCACGCCACAAACAGAGTCGCCTGAGGTCTGCAAAAGCACATTTGGACAAGCCAGTTACATTTTGGAAGAAGGTCCTGTGGACTGATGAAACAAAGATTGAGTTGTTTGGTCATACAAAAAGGCGTTATGCATGGAGGCTAAAAAACACAGCATTCCAAGGAAAACACTTGCTACCCACAGTAAAATTTGGTGGAGGTTCCATCATGCTTTGGGGCTGTGTGGCCAATGCCGGCACCGGGAATCTTGTTAAAGTTGAGGGTCGCATGGATTCAACTCAGTATCAGCAGATTCTTGACAATAATGTGCAAGAATCAGTGACGAAGTTGAAGTTACGCAGGGGATAGATATTTCAGCAAGACAATGATCCAAAACACCGCTCCAAATCTACTCAGGCATTCATGCAGAGGAGCAATTACAATGTTCTGGAATGGCCATCCCAGTCCCCAGACCTGAATATCATTGAAAATCTGTGGGATGATTTGAAGCGGGCTGTTCATGCTCGGCGACCATCAAACTTAACTGAACTGGAATTGTTTTGTAAACAGGAATGATCACAAATACCTTCATCCAGGATCCAGGAACTCATTAATAGCTACAGGAAGCGACTAGAGGCTGTTATTTTTGCAAAAGGAGGATCTACGAAATATTAATGTCACTTTTATTCAATATCAGCCCTCACATAGCGCTTTGTATATAGTATGAGACCAACGCTAACCAATAATAATCCCAAATAGAGTGCAACACCTAGCCTATAAATTAATGAAGCCAAAAGACACGGAGAAAAAGAAAAGGCAAATAACATGGTATACACCTCCGTATATAAAAAAGTGAGAAAACCTTTATTTCATCATGGACATGGTAACTTTAAAAACATTTAAAATACACAACAAACCAATAGCCCAAAACTCCCAAAAAGGCCCATAAGCCTTAAATACAACCCATGTAATGGGTGAATGGCAGCCCCCCAGCATATGCAGAAAGAAAATACATGTGTCATATGGTGATAATGATAAATGAACCTATAAATACAAATATAAACAGAATGGGTGATGGTACATGCAGGATGTGACTAATCAACATCATTTCCCATTGCACAGGTAAAAAAACAGTCAAAAAATAGAGACTCCCACATATACCAAAGCATGTATGCAAATAAGTCACCCTAAAATAGTTGTAACAACACAGATGACGTCAAAAAATGGGCATAACTGACTGAGAATGCTATAATGAAATAAAAGTATGATCACTCAAAATGAGAAAGCCAGACACTGACATGGGGGCGGCAAGAAGTCCCGAGGGGGACAAGAATTGAGAGTGGGAAGAGGCCCCACGCGTATCGCTGCTTCGTCAGTCAGTTATGACTAAATCCAGTAACTGTTGACTACTAGTGATAGATACATAAGAAAAGAAGGAAGCGCATCACAGAAGAATATAAAATTCAAGTCACCTTTATTCCATCCAGGTTAAAAATTAGAACATTCATGGTACAAGATTATTTTATGACTAAGGTCTTCAGCCAGAAACGCGTCAGAATGAACATTTTTTTAATCTTGTACCATGGATGTTCTAATATTTAATCTGGAAGGAATAACTACTTGAATTCACATTCTGCTCTGCCCTCCAGTTCTTTAGAAGGAACATGAAGCAATTTGACAGCCTTTTAGGCAGATAGGTCCAAGTTGCCATCTCCTAGTCTGTGGTTAGGCTAGCTCTGCCCCGTAGGCACCACTAGGGACTGCGGTGCCAAGAGATCTATTCTGTACAAGAACCATCAGGGTCAGTTGCAGCTATTTAGTGTATAACCTATTTTCCCAAGTGAGTTACCACACAGGCATAACACCCCGATTTGCCTGAGCGACTTGTGAAGGAACGCCTCGTGTGCGCACATTTCCACAAGACAGCTACAGCTGCTGCTGATCTAGCAGTGCTTCAGCAGCTCTTGCAAGTGCCAGTTCACACACTGGTGTGCGATGTGACCATACTCTGGAACCCCACATTACATATGTTGGCAAGTGTTTGTGAGCAGCAGAGGGCAGTAGTTAAATACGAGCTACAACATGCCGGTCAGTATTCCGATCAGTCTCCGCACATAACAACTGACAAGTTGGCATTACCAATTACCATCGATTACCAATATGCAACACTACAGAGAGAGGTTGAGCTTTGTCCTGGGTAACTGTATCCCTGTAGAGACTTGTTAATAACACTATTATTTAGTCCTCTATCTCTTAAATCTGTGTAGTTATATCCTGTAAGTGAATGGTCACTGATACATTGTCTCTAAATCTGCATAATTGTATCCCATTGGCCAGATAAATACCTTATATTCCAGTACCTGGGAAATTGTATCCCAGTAGTGATAGCTCTACTGCTTTATACAGTATACCTATCCTGTTGGCTAATGGTCTGGCTAAATTTATCCCTCTACTATCAGCAACTATTGTATTTCTAATTGCACTTTAATCTTATTATTATATAATTTTTCAATAAAGGTTATATTTTAGTAGACTTTAGTTAGGGTTTATTTGCTGTCTCAGATTTTCCCTCTCCCCATATTGTATACGCATACATCCCTTCCTTGCCCCCCAAGCTGTGTATTCAAATCTACCCAACCCCATTACAATAAATCGTCAGTTTCTTCAGTTCCATTGGAGCACTTAGCACCGATGCTGTTTGCGCCTCTGAGGCGCCGTCGAATGACGTCAACAGGGTGATCACAAGACTTGATCACGCTGCTGACATCGCCATATCCCGGTGGTCAGGACTTCAATTGTGCTCAGTCCGTCTGAAAAATGCAAGTACAATTGATCACTGGGATACGGCGCACTTCATCTTCTCTGAGCTTGACATCCGTCTCAGAGAACAGCCGACTCATAGTCTGCCTGACCCATAATGCAACCTCCAGGAAATCTCGGACCGCCGGATGAGTCGGCTCAACGGTGTTCCCATGCCGGCTGAACCGGGGCAGATACCCCTTCTGCCCTCCCCTAGACAAGCCTCTGGGTTAAGGCTAAATAACAGAAGCAGTTGCTGTTTTCTATAAAATTTATAAAAAGCAGTACATTATAGTAATACCTTGACTAACGAGTGCATCGACTTATGAATTTTGCGAGATGCGAGCCGTCGCTCTGTCAATTTTTGCTTTATGATGTGAGCCGAGATCTGAGATACAATCGAGCAAGCTTACACCACTCACCTCGTGGTTACCCTGCCGTGCAAGCAGCTCTGTCGTTGCTTCATTCTTCGACTATGGGTCCTAAAAAAGTGAGTTGCCCTGTCAGTTCTTTTTATCTTTTCTTGTGATTCAGGACCTTACCATCTTTTGCTGCACACAGGTTTTTAGTATTACCAACGTTGCCATTTTCCTGAGGTGGACTCTATTTTAAGCACTGCATGCTGCGTGTATTTGACATGGGGCTGTTCATAGGATAATGGTTATTTTTTTGGTTCATTCTTCTGCTAATTTTGCTGTTAATGAATCTTTTTTAAAAACTCCTAATAAAGGGAATAGAAGAATCCAGGATATCTATAAACAGAAAGATAGTGAGGAAACACTTAGCTAACCTAAATGAATTCAAGTCTCCAGGTCCAGATGAATTACACCCCAGAGTACTGAAGGAGATAGCAGAAGAAATTTTTGAACCCCTCTCCATAATCTTTGAAAATTCTTGGAGAACAGGAGAAGTGCCAGAAGACTGGAGAAGAGCAAATGTTGTTCCTATCTTCAAAAAGGGGAAGAAGGTGGACCCAGGCAACTATAGGCCGGTGAGTCTGACCTCTATACCAGGAAAGATCTTTGAACAAATTATTAAACAACATGTATGTCAATACCTGGATAAGAATGAAGTGATTAAACAGAGTCAGCATGGGTTTGTAACTAATAAGTCATGTCAGACTAACTTAATTTCCTTCTATGACGGTATCACTGATTGGGTGGATCAAGGAAATGCTGTAGATATAGTATATCTTGACTTCAGCAAAGCATTTGACAAAGTCTCTCATACAATCCTTATTGAAAAAATGACTAAGTATGGAATGGACAAGGCAACTGTTAGGTGGATTCATAACTGGCTTAGTGATCGGACCCAAAGAGTGGTCGTAAATGGCTGCACATCCAGTTGGAAGAATGTCTCAAGTGGGGTACCACAGGCCTCTGTCCTGGGCCTTGTATTGTTCAACATCTTTATCAACGATTTAGATGAAGGAATTGAGGGTAAACTGATTAAATTTGCTGATGACACAAAGCTAGGAGGGATAGCTAATACTAGAGAAGAGAGAGGATTCAAAAAGATATAAATAAACTGGAGAAGTGGGCAGCAACTAACAGAATGGTTTTTAACAGGGAGAAATGCAAAGTACTACATCTGGGCAATAAAAATGATAAAAGCATATATAGAATGGGAGGAATAAGGCTAAGTGACAGCACATGTGAAAAAGACTTGGGTATACTAATAGATCACAGACTGAATATGAGTCAACAGTGTGATGCAGCAGCAAAAAAGGCAAATGCAATTCTAGGATGTATTAACAGAATCATACAGTCTAGATCACGTGAAGTCATTATTTCCCTCTACTCCTCTTTGGTCAGACCTCATCTGGAATATTGTGTCCAGTTTTGGGCACCACATTTTAAAAAAGACATCAACAAACTGGAGCAAGTTCAGAAAAGAGCGACCAGAATGGTGACCGGTCTGCAAACCCTGTCTTATGAGGAAAGGTTGCAGGATTTGGGAATGTTTAGTTTGCAAAAGAGAAGACTGAGAGGAGACTTAATAGCTGTCTACAAATATCTCAAGGGCTGTCACATTGTAGAAGGATCAACTTTATTCTCATTTGCACAAGGAAAGACTAGAAGCAATGGGATGAAACTGAATGGGAGGAGACAGAGATTAGATATTAGAAAAAACTTTTTGACAGTTAGAGTGATCAATGAGTGGAACAGGCTGCCACGAGAAGTGGTGAGTTCTCTTTCAATGGAAGTCTTCAAACAGAGGCTGGACAGACATCTGACTGGGATGATTTAGCGAATCCTGCTTTGAGCAGGGGGTTGGACCAGATGGCCCAGGAGGTCCCTTCCAACTCTATGATTCTATGATAAATGGTGTGGTTTTTGGGGGGCTGGAACAGATTAATTGCATTTCATTTCATTTTAATGGGGAAATTTAATTTGATATACAAGCAAATTAAGTTAAGAGCTCGGCCACAGAATGAATTAAACTTGTAAGTCAAGTTATCATATATGGTTTTTAGTGATGAGCGAACATGCTCGGATAATGTCTGATCCAAGCATGCTCGCGTGTTATCCAATGCCTTCAGTGTCACCAACTCCTTGCCATCCCCTTGTCCTGTCTCCTTCACTGCTCCTTGCACCTTGCCCTAGGCAAGGCTGCCCGGGCTCTGCTGCCTATCCAGGAAGTGTCCTGACTATATCCCTATGCTCTGCCCTGCTCAACTCTGACTCCTCCCTACTGACAAACCTCTATGCTAACTGTACCTAACTAACACTCCTAATCTATTTTATTCTATTCCTTTTCTCTATGATGACCCCCTCTATTCTAATCCCCCTACGGTCCTATACTATCTAAGATCCTATCCTGGCCCTGAGCCTATACATCGTACATGACAGATACATCACATTACAGTACATAACAAGTATAATAACGTTAGTGAACAATGAGGTGCCGCACGTAACCATGTGAATAGCATCCAGGGGAGAGGAGGAATGTGAGGGTCCCCGCCACCTCCTTACACTCCTCCCTCCTAAAATATGGTCATCCCTGAACATGGCGGCACCTGTAAGCTTAAAACTGTTAGAATTTTTTTTAAACATATATACAGTTAGTACAGCCTATGTCCAATGCTGCTGAGGGTCAAACGTGACCCTGGCTCCACTTTGTTGGAGCCCCCCAACAAAAGAATTCAAGTTCCTTTAGTGTGGGTCCGACTGACCTCGGTCTCCTGACTGCTGGGACCCATCTTAAAGGGAACCTGTCACCCCCCAGGGGCGTTTTTCAGTTAAAGAGCCACCTTCAGCAGCACAAAGGCTGCATTCTGTGAAGGTGGATCTTCTTTTTCTGACCCCCAGTAATGCCAAAATATTGACTTTTATAATTAGCTCCTCTTACCTGTAATGTGTCCCATAGGTATGATGTGTCCCATATATCAGCCACCTACCATCCGTCAATCATGCCTGAGCTGCGCCCGCCACCCACCATCTGTCCATCATGATGCCCCGTGCGTTGCTGCCTCCTCTTGATTTGAATCCTGACGCCTGCGCTGTGACAAGCGTTCTCGGGCATGCGTAGTGCGCGCTGCCCTAGAACCGATATCAGGCTATTTAGCGCCTACGCATTGTGGAGGCCCCAGATCCCGCCCTGCAATGTGTTATGACATATTCACACTGCAGGGCTGGGGCCTCCACAACGCGCAGACGCAATAGCCTGATGTCGTTCTCGGGCAGCGCGCACTGCGCATGCCCGAGAACACTTGTCACAGCGCAGGCGCCGGGATTCAAATCAAGAGGAGGCAGCGATACACAGGGCATCATGATGGACAGATGGTGGGCGGCGCCGAGGTGCCGCACAGGCATGATTGACGGATGGTAGGCGGCTGATAGAGGGGGACACATCATACCTGTGGGACACATTACAGGTATGAGGAGCTAATTATAAAAGTCAATATTTTGGCATTACTGGGGATCCGAAAAAGAAGAGCCACCTTCACAGAATGCAGCCTTAGTGCTGCTGAAGGTGGCTCTTTAACTGAAAAACGCCCTGGGGGGTGACAGGTTCCCTTTAACAACAACAGTACATATAGTCCTGACCTGACTTGCTCCTCGGGTCCTCCTGTTCAGATTTTCCCCCCTTCCTCCTTTAGCAGAGTACGGACCCTTAACAAAACAAGTGGGCTGCTTTTATCAGAGGACAGTACAGGGTTAAAACAGGAAAAGTTCAGGGTTAAAACAGTCCAGTACATAAAGCAGCCACACACAGTCCATTACTGTTTCCAAGGGTGATTAACCCCTTCAGGTTTTAGTCCCGTAATCCAGCAGGGGGTGTGCAAACGTGCACAAATAAACTTGGATAAAGGGTAGAAGAAAAACAAACAACAGTCCTTCAACTGTGACCATACTGGCCACCATTGACACCAAGTCCTGGTCCCGTCCAGGGCTAACTACCCTTTCACAGATACGGAACAGTCTCCTGCACTTCAATCCATGCAACTAGCACATCCAGTCCATTTTAGGGGCTGCCTTCACTCCTTGCTCTCCTTGCGACTGGAATAATGGGCCGCATTCTGGTCCTGAATTATTATAAACGTGTTGCCCGAAGACCCGCTGGAGGAGGACTCTCCGCTCTTTCTCCTGCTCCTTTCCTCTGTCAGCGGCTGATTCATGGTACCTGGAGCTTCCTGCTCCCGTGACTCGATTGTGGCCACCGCTTCCTTTAAGGGCGCCTCTGACTTTCTGTAGGGACTACGATCATTGCAGACGGCTGCACGCAATACTGCGCTTCCTGTGCCTGTCTCTCTTTGATGCTGGAGACCATTTTCACCGCCACAGCATACTGTCCACGGGGCCCTTGTTCTTTACTAAATGTCACTAGGTCCCATTCCTGAAAAGGACCGTCAAAACTAAAGGACCCGGCATTCACATAGACCTCCTTGTCCCCAGTCTCGACCTCATGGATGAATCATACAGCCCCTTATATACTATGATGGTCCAACTGTCAGCACCCTATATAGTGCGATTGTACCCCAGAGCTCCCAAAAAAGAAAAAAGAATCCCTATACTCACCTAATCGAGATTCCTCATCCTCCGCAATGTCTGTCTCTTCTTCTATCCATTCTCGCAGTGGATTCTGATGGCATGATGCAGTGACATCTTTGCACCGCCAATGTTCCTTGCTTAGTGCCGGACCCAAGCAGGCCGAAGATAGAAGGGACGCCCACAGCTGGCTGGGGTAAGTGACGAAGCCAGTGACTTTGTGCTCCGTCACAACTGTTAAAAGTATGCGCATCTTGAGGAAGCCGATTCTGTTAGCAACATAGCAGATAAGGCAGCCCACAACCAGACAGGCCCTTCTGCCATTTGCCAGAATGGCACGATGGCCAGTCCGGCCCTGCAAGGTCCTTAATCCTGCAAATCTTCTAGCGCACTTTGGTTCCGCTTGATTTTGGCTGGCCAGCAGATAGCAGTCTTTCCTCATTAATGGCACATCTTGCACTAATTTTCCAGTGGTCTCATCACTTTGTTACTTTCTTCCTCCCTTTTTGCTCGCCTGTCCTTGGGTGAGTGAATTCTTTTGAGTTTGAGGTTTCCCCACAGGTAGGCCGATGTCAGCCAACAATTGCGTGCATTCCTGGGTCTTCTGGGATCAAACAAATTCATCCTGAGCATACTGGTTAGAGGTAATCCCGGCATTGGCTCGCTCAGTCCTGAGGAGCTCTTCCTGCAGAGGCGCATTTGGGGTACTTGGAGACTCAAGCACTGGGTGTGGTAAGTCGACTCTGAGTTTGTTTTGACCCTGTTAACCATTATTCTTCTTCCTCTAAGACTGCCCATTGTGGACCTCAGCCACTTCAGTTGGGGCCCCTGCCTGGTATGGTCTTCTGCTTCAGAAGAGCAGGGTCACAGCATATTCCTGTGCAACACCTGAGGTGGCATCATCCCCTTCAGGTCTAACCTCATAGACTGGGTTTTTCAGGTGATTCTTCCTCACCACTCGGTAGAGTACCGCCTCCCAATGATGATGCAGCTTGTTTCCGGGTCGTTTGACCGGCATCAACACATGGTCCCCTGGCTGAAGTGGTCCATCTGACATCGAGGATCGACTTGAATGTTCCACTTCCTGAAGCTTCTGCTCAACAAGCTTCCTTACCGTCTGAAATCTGTGACTGTGTTCTCAGCTCCTGGCACCAGGACTACTGCCCGAACAGGAATCCTCTGCCTCCAGCTCCAGTTCAGTGGTCTCTCCGCCAAACAGTAGCATGTAAGAGGTGTAACTAGCAGTCGCATGGAAACAATTATTGCAAACCCACAACAACTTAGAGGCAAATTCGAGCCACTTCATCTTCTTGTCCTCTTCCAGGGTCCGCAACATTTGCAACAGGGTTCGGTTGACGTGCTCACAAGCCCCATTCCCCTGTGGATGATATGGTGTGGTTCGGGATTTTTTGATTCCATGGATGCAGTACAGTTTGTTCGTCACTTGCCCCTGGAAGCAGGACCCTGGGTCATAGTGAATTCACTTTGGGCATCCATATATGCGAATGAAGTCCTGACAAATGGCTCTGGCTGTAGGTTCAGCTGTCTGATCCTGGGTGGGAGTCACCACTGCAGGGTTGCCATTAGGAATTTCGGGGCCCCATATGGGCAAAATTTTCGGGGCCCCCTTGAAACTCTGCCCAGGCTCCATCCTAGCCCCACCTCCACCCCTCGGACCTTCCACGGTCCCACCAACCTCTCTTGGAAAAACTCCACTTCTACACCATGTCCTCACCAATTATACATCACCAGATCACATACATAGCCAGCAGGTTTTGTTTTGGCCAAAAGATTTTTTAATCCCCCTCCACGACAAAGTAGTCTCTTCTGGCCAGGCTCTACTCTACTGTAACTTATTAAACAATTGATAAAATATCCAATACAATGTTAGGTACCGTATATTTTTATTTATCATTTTTTTAAAATGACCATTAACATCACATACAAGGGAAAAATACCACCGCACCATGACCAGATCACATATTACCACCACATAATGACCAAATATTACCACATACAGGGAATAAATACCACCACAACATAACTAGACAATATATTACCACCACAGTGACCGAATAATAGCATGTACAAGGAACAAATACCACCACATCATGACCAGATCACATATTACCACCACATAGTGATTGAATATTACAATACTGATCATTAATAAAATAAAAACACAGTATTAATGCCATTATACACAGGGGATCTGTACTTTAGTATACAGTGTCCGTGTACAGGTAATGCAGTGATCACCTTTGACATTATACACAGGAGCTCTGTATATAGTGTCAGTGTACAGGTAATACTGTGATCACTAGTGACATTATGCACAGGAGCTATGTATATAGTATACAGTATATAGTGTCAGTGTACAGGTAACACACTGACTCACCGGTGACATCTCTAGTTAAAGTCCTTCATCTTCGCTTCTCTTCTTCATCCAGTTCAGACCACGATCACTTCTTCCAGCCAGGACTCGTCTCTGCATAAAATAACACAGTAATCTATAGTACATTCCCCAATTTTTGCCCAACTTCTATACTACACCAGATGAAAAAAGCGACCATGTCGCCATGCATAGTAACAGGACCGCTTCTCCCCCACACTGAAAACAGTAACCTCAAAAATAATATCCTTTAATTAGCCCCTATAGTAATAATATCCCACATTCTGGACCCCACGTGTCCACGCATTCTGCCTCATGTCTCTGCATATTGCCCCATAGTCATCCCTAATTGTATAATGCATCCCATAGTCATATATAGCAGTATAATGCACCCCCATGGGGTATAATATAACCCATAGGGGTATTATGCACCCCCATAATGCTCCCTCATAGGGGTATAATGCTCCCCCAAAGGGGTATAATGCTTCCCCATAATATAATGCGATAGGTAGAGTTGAGCGAAACGGGTCTGTCAAGTTCATAAGTCGCCGACTTTTGCTAAAGTCGCATTTCAAATGATGCTTCCAGCACCCTTTTTCAGCCAATGATGGAGGACGCACACTGTGGGCAACGCGATGACATGGGCAGCGGTCACCACCATCTTTGAGAAGGGCATGCAAGTGATTGGCTTGCTTTGTGTGGGGTCACAGGGGCTATAAAAGGGCGTGCACGTCAACCGCCATCTTACTTCTGCCGATCTTAGCATAGGGAGGGAGAGGTTGCTGCTGCTGATTCTGAATAAGGGAGAGCATTAGCCAGGGAAGAAGAACCCAAAAACTGCTTCTGCTGGTAGCGATTTCCACTTACAACACAACACTTTGTGTGCAGTGACAGGGGAGGTTCTATTTTTTGTGCATCCGCTCTGTTGGTTATTAGGCTGCCTTATAAGGCTCCCTGATAGCTGCATTGCTGTTTGCACACTGCTGTGCAAACTGCTTTTTTAAAAGCAAAAATACTTTTCTTCCTCTTTTCTGCACAGTTACCAAGCGTTCATTTTTCCACACTTTTGTGTGCAGCAGTCCTGCTTATTATGCTGCCTGCTGCCGCCATACTTGGACTGAGAGCATCATAGTCAGCCTTCTAACATCTCTAGGGAGATTCTCCCCAATACTATATACACCTTGTACTTTGTCATACACCATCCAATTTCAGCCTGTTAAATTGAGGTGTAATCTATAGTGGGCCTGAGATAATAGTCCAGCCTCCTAAAATCTGTAGGGAGATTCACATTCTCCCCAATACTATATACACCTTGTACTTTGTCATACACCATCCAATTTCAGCCTATTAAATTGAGGTGTAATCTATAGTGGGACTGAGATAATGGTTCAGCCTCCTAAAATCTGTAGGGAGATTCAAATTCTCTCCAATACTATATACACCTTATACTTTGTCATGCACCATCCAATTTCAGCCTGTTAAATTGAGGTGTAATCTATAGTGGGCCTGAGATAATAGTCCAGCCTCCTAAAATCTGTAGGGAGATTCACATTCTCCCCAATACTATATACACCTTGCACTTTGTCATACACCATCCAATTTCAGCCTGTTAAATTGAGGTGTAATCTATAGTGGGCCTGAGATAATAGTTCAGCCTCCTAAAATCTGTAGGGAGATTCACATTCTCCCCAATACTATATACACCTTTTACTTTGTCATACACCATCCAATTTCAGCCTGTTAAAATGAGGTGTATTCTATAGTGGGCCTGAGATAATAGTTCAGCCTCCTAAAATCTGTAGGGAGATTCACATTCTCCCCAATACTATATACACCTTGTACTTTGTCATACACCATCCAATTTCAACCTGTTAAATTGAGGTGTAATCTATAGTGGGCCTGAGATAATAGTTCAGCCTCCTAAAATCTGTAGGGAGATTCAAATTCTCCCCAATACTATATACACCTTGTACTTTGTCATACACCAGCCAATTTCAGCCTGTTAAATTGAGGTGTAATCTATAGTGGGCCTGAGATAATAGTTCAGCCTCCTAAAATCTGTAGGGAGATTCAAATTCTCCCACATACTATATACACCTTGTACTTTGTCATACACCATCCAATTTCAGCCTGTTAAATTGAGGTGTAATCTATAGTGGGCCTGAGATAATAGTTCAGCCTCCTAAAATCTCTAGGGAGATTCAAATTCTCCCCAATACTATATACACCTTGTACCTTGTTTTACAGTACCATATAGCTGGTGGTATTTTGGGTACATTTTCCCAAAAATGAGGAATTATGGTGGAAGAGGCCGTGAACGTGGGCGGGGGTTGCCAGCTGGTGGTGGTGGTGGTGCTGCATCTGCAGGTAGTGGCAAAAGCACAATAGCACCTAAGGCAGGAGGTCTTGAGCCTGCATCATCGTCTGGCTCCACAAGGCCTCGTAGGCTCCCTTTTCTGGGAGTAGGTAAACCGCTTTTAAAGCCGGAGCTTCAGGAACAAGTTTTGGCTTACATTGCTGTCACAGCCTCCAGCTCTATCGCCTCCTCTTCTGAAGTTTCAAAAAATAAAAGCACTGAGTCATCTGTGGAGGCTCCTGGTCAGGAACAACACCTTTCCTTGTGTCCTTCACCCCTACCAAAAGTGAAGGATGCGGCAGGCCACACTACAGATTTCTCCATGGAGCTCTTTTCACATACCATGCCTGGGTTATCAAGTCAAATCGTGAATTCCCCAGTCCAAGATGAATCTGACATGGAGTACACTGATGCACAGCTACTGCTAGAGTTTTCTGCTGGTACATTCACTCAGAGCACTACATTGTCCTCGCAGTGTACTGAGCCAGAATCTGACCCTGATGAGACTCAGGTGCCCCTTCCCGCATACTATACCACCTTACACGGTTACACAGAGGAAGGTGCACATGAAATTGAAGAGGAGGTGATGGATGACCCAGTTGTTGACCCAGATTGGCATCCATTGGTGGAAGAGGGTGCCGCTGCCAATAGCTCAGAAGAGGAGGAGGAGGATCCGCAGCAGGCATCAACATCGCAACAGCTGTTATCTGGCAGGCCCGTAGCAGTCCAAAAACGGGTTACAAAAACCAAAAGAGTTGCATGACAGCTTGGCCAGACGGTCAAAATAGCACAGCGTGCAAGGCTTCACAATGTCTTCCACAGTAGGAAGAGTGCAGTATGGCACTTTTTTGAACAAAATCCTATTGATCAGGCAAAGGTTATCTGTAAGAAGTGTGCAAAGACCTTTAGCCGAGGGAAAAATCTGAGAAATTTGAATACCAGTTGCATGCTTAGACACTTAACCACCATGCACTTGCAAGCGTGGACGAAATACCAAACCTCACGTACCACATGTGCACCTGCTCCAAATGAAGGTAGTCAGCAACGCTACATCGCTTCCCCCACTGTAAGCCCACCGGTTAGCACACCAAAAGCAGCAATGTTGAGGTGTCGTCGCAAGGCCAAAGCAGTCAGGGAATCACTATGTTATTGCTACGAAAGACTGAATCTAGGCCATCAGCAAGACCACCAACACCATCACCATCACCAACCCTCTCTCAGTCCGCCATGTCCACCGTTAGTTCCACCATATGCAGCTCTCAAGTCCAGCTCACCCTACCAGAGACTCTGAGTAGGACAAGAAAGTACTCATCCGCGTACACTGTGTTTGAACGCCCACATTGTCAAACTAATCTCGTTAGAGATGATGCCCTACCAGTTGGTTGAAAGTGAAGCTTTCCGCAAGCTCATGGCCTACGCAGTACCACGCTATGACATACCCAGTCAACATTTCTTTTCTCGAAAAGCCATCCCAGCCCTCCACCTGCATGTGAAAGACCGCATTGTCCACGCACTCAAGCAATCAGTGAGTGGAAAGGTGCACCTCACAACAAATGCATGGTCCAGTAGGCATGGCCAGGGCCATTACGTGTCCATCACTGCGCACTGGGTTAATGTGGTGAATGCAGGGTCCACAGGTGACAGCTGCGGTGGGACAGTGCTGCCTAGCCCACGGTATAGGAAACGGCTGTAGGCGTTCGACCCTCCTCCTCCAGAAGCGAAAGGTCATCCACAGAGCGCAGTCGCACAAGCACTCCATCCGCAGCTGCCAGTGTTGCACCCGAGGTGTCCCACTATTGAACAGCTAGTGGTAAGCGTCAGCAGGCTTTGTTGAAGATGATGTGTTTGGGCGACAACAGACACACCACTGAGGTACTGGCCGACTACTTGCAGCGACAAACTTAGTCATGGCTGGGCAGTCTACATCTTGAGGCAGGCAAGGTAGTTAGCGATACGTCCGGAATTTTGTGGCAGCCATAGCCCTTTCAAAACTCAGACACATACCTTGCCTGGCTCACACCTTGAACCTGGTGGTGCAGTGCTTCCTCAATAATTTTCCAGAGTTAACAGCCCTGCTCCATAAGGTGCGAAGACTGTGCTCGCACATTCGCCGGTCGCCCGTACACTCCAGTCGTATGCAGAAGCTGCAGCGATTGCTCCACCTTCCCAAGCACCACTTAATTATCGACGTTGCAACAAGGTGGAACTCCACCCTGCACATGGTTGAGAGGCTGTGCGAACAGAGGGAGACTGTAATGCATTTGTGGGAGGATACACGGGCAGGCAGTTTGAGGGCAGACATGGAGTTGTCTGGTGTGCAGTGGTCGAAACTGAAAGACCTCTGTAAAGTCCTTCAGTGTTTTGATAAATGCACACGGCTGGTAAGCGCAGACGACGCCATCATAAACATGAGCATCCCACTTATGCGTCTGCTCATGCAAACTTTGACGCACATTAAGGAGCAGGCGTCTGCAGCCGAGGAGGAAGAGGAGGAGGGAAGCCTTGATGACAGTCAGCCATTGTCTGCTCAGGGAACTCCTGGACGAGGTGGAGGAAGAAGAGGAAGAGAAGGAGGACGAGGATGATGGGGATGATTATTTAGGGGAGGAGGATGCTTCTCAGGGGCAAGAGAAAATCTTGGCGTGGCAAGGTCAGGTACAGGGTTTGTGCATGACTGGAGGGAAGTGGATTTGCCAGAAAGTGCTCCTCCACCCAGCACTCACAGTGCATCATTGACACCGGGAACATTGGCCCACATGTCAGATTATGCCTTGCAGATCCTAAAAAGGGACCCCCGCATTGCCAAAATGATGAACGATGATGACTACTGGTTGTCCAGCATCCTGGATCCACGCTATAAAGGCAAATTCCAAAACATCATGCCACAGGAGAACCTAGAGCTAATATTGGCTAACAAACAAGCAACTCTGGTAAACCGTTTGTTTAAGGCATTCCCAGCACACAGCAGCGGTGATGGTTCTCACACGAGCCGTAGGGTGCAACATGGAAGAGGTGTTCGTGGTGCACACATCCAAAGTGGCGTTGGAGACAGGGGTTTCATGACCATGTTGTGGACTGATTTTTCAAGTACCGCTCACACGACTGGTAATACTGCATCGATTGAAAGTGACAGGAGACAGCAGTTGTCATCTATGGTTACAAACTACTTCTCCCATATCGATGTTCTCCCTCACTGGTCATTCCCCTTTGACTATTGGGCCTGTAAACTGAACACCCGGGCCTTAATTAGCACAATATGCCTTACTGGAGCTCGCTTGCCCTGCTGCTAGTGTGCTATCCGAAAGAGTCTTCAGTGCTACTGGATCAATCCTGACAGAATAAAGGACCCGTCTGTCAACCCAAAATATTGATGATCTAACCTTCATTAAAATGAACCATGCATGGGTTTCAAAGGATTTTGTCCCACCTTCCCCTGCTGACACATAGGTTGCCAGAAAAATGGCTCGCTTTTGTCCTCCTCTTCCTCGGACTTCTCCAATTCCTCCATTTGCAGCTGCTGAATGTCCAACATCAACATATGCCATTTTTTCCACCTCCCTAACTGGGCTGCCTCACCCACAGGGCCGGGGTCACCACCTGGCGCACGCACCTGTGCGAGTGCCATTTCCCTGGACAGGTGGGTGGGCACACTCTTGGGCGACGGCACTGGCACAGGGTCCCTCATAGTACAATCAAGTGTCTCTGATGGTGGGGGTGCACACCCGCTGTCAGTCACACCGGCATACTATGAGGGGCCCTGTGCCAGTACCGCCGCCCATGAATGGGTCCCCCCTGCTGGCTCAGGACCCCAGCACTTGCAATACTTACCTCTCCCTGCTCCACCGCTGTGTAGTCTGGGCTGTTAAATCCTACACTGGGACTTCCACTACAAATTTGGTGAAGTGATAGATGATGGTTAAAACGTAGCTATGCCCTGTCCTGCTGGACTCTATCTTCAGATGATCAATGGCTTCGATTTGTTATGGACGTCGACTCACAATGAGATGCAGTGCCGGTTTATCATCAGCTTTCACAGTTTTCCTACCCACAGACGTGTGACATTCCAGTGCACATTTTTAAATGTGCCCTCTCATGCCAATCCAATAGAATGGCCTACAGCCTGTGGCTTCTGTCTTTTGCACTCCAAAGTTACCTGACAGATCATGATAGGCAGTGAGGACCATGTCTGCATCTCTCCTTGTGATCAAAATTTGATGCAGATGAGTAACGGTGATGGGATCAACGGTACTGCGATACAGCAACACTTTCTTCACAAAGAACTGTTTTCGCTGTCTCCACACACAAAGTAATTGAGGGTCAGCATCGCCTCTGAGAATTCTCCTGGGAGTTTTTCCCTTGATTAGTAATTCCTAAATTTCTGCAATCACTCGACTTTATGTCTGTACTTTTATCCATCTCGTTTCCTCTTGCGGAGAGTCTGGACTGTCTTACTGAGACTGAGATATAAATGAAGATTTAAAAATACCCCAACAGTGTATACTGGTGTACGCTTCAAAAACATTTCCTTTTTGTTACTTTTTAGATTGTTGTCTAATCCATACTGAGGCTGTGAGTGTCTTTGTCGTACTCCGGAAATAAACACAGAGATTTTAAATGTTTAAACTTTGCTATATATACCTGTTATCCGGAGATACTGTACCCTTTCTCAACTTTCTGCAATCTTGTCGAATCCATACTGTGCCTGAGACCGTCTGAGTCTGCCTCCTGATTACAGATGAGTGGTGTTTGAGTGGAACTGTTGGCCAAGTTCAAATTCTAGCTGTTTTGGGCGGTGTTAGATCCGTTCGTTGAACTACAACACTTTGATTAAAATTCGGCTGTTCGAGTTTCCGTTCGAGAACGTTTCGTTAAACAAAAGCGCATCTTTTTTTCACATTAATAATGGTTTTCAATGATAATAGACAGTTTTAGGGCATAGTAGTGGTGTCTGGTAGCCAGCGGTGTACTACACCTGTGAAGGAGCTGCACTGTGTATTTCTAATAATTTTTTAATATTGTCCTGAAAATCCCTTTGGGCCTAGTAACTGTGTCTGCTACTCAGATGAGGAACCCACCCGTGAACCAAGCTATGCCGCCTGTTTATGAAAGAACCAGTTTTTGACTGCATTTACACTACTTAATACTTTGGGCCTAGTAACTGTGTAATGCTACTCAGCAGAGTTGGCCACCCGTGAACCAAGCTATGCCGCCTGTTTATGTAAGAACTGTGTGCTACTCAGCAGAGGAGCCCAGCTGTTAAGCAAGCTACAGCACCTGTGGTTTGGGCACTTCATTTTTTAATATTCTTTCTGGAATGCCATTTAGTCCTAATTTCAGAATTATGGTTGACCTGCACTTACTGGGAAATGCTTGTTCGCGGGGAAGAATTGTAATCCCAGATCCCCATCACTAACGGGGTTCAGCGTGTTATCCACACGCTGGTCCTTTCATTGTAGCATGCGTGCAGCCCCGGACATGTAAGGGCATGACAGACCTGTTATTGGCCGATCTCGCATGCCAGAGCCTTGCGTGTCCCTCTAGTAAGCTGGACGCGGACCACGGGGGCATGCCTGAGTCTCGTTCGTTAACGGAATTAAGCTTGCAATCTGTGCAGCTTTTTTGTGGATGGCATGGTTGAGGTTGCCCATGTTGAGTCCAATTAAGCCGCAGGCTCCACTCCTGGTGGTGCCCTTCTGGACATTCCTTTAAGGTTCAGCTTTGCAACCATACTGCCCCCGGAAACCAAACACTTTTCCTGACAGTGACATTCTGGTCAAAGAGCGCGATGACATCACGTCTGTACTCCCTCTGCCTAAACAGTCCAAGTGCAGAGAGAAGGAAGATGGGGAAGACGAGGACTCCAGAGTACAGGGATTCCCTATCGAGGAGACTTATTTAATTGTTTCAAAGGTTGGGAGCAATTTTTGGAGAGCACGATACTCTGGAGAATGATATCTGGGGCCCACCATACACTGGAGCATTCCAAAGGTGGATATCAGTCACTGGAGCAGCATTTACAGGGCCCATTATACACTGGAGCATTAGAAATGGGGCCCATTATATATGGAGCATTATTTGGGCCCATAAGACACTGGAGCTTCATCCATGGTGAACAACATATACTGTAGCATTATGTGGAGCTCATCATATACTGTATCGAACATTATATGGGACCAATGATTCTGTATGGAGAAATATATGGGCCTCCTTACTCTGTATGACGCACTATGCGGTGGCCATAATACTGTATGGAGGAATATACTGTCTGTTTTTGGAGCTGTTGGAGAATTTAAAATGGATATCAGTCAACAGATTTAAGAAGTGAAGTATTTTTCATAGTACTGTACCGCTATTTCTCTGCCGTATCAGAGGATCATGAGTTGTATCATGTGTTAAAGGAGCCCAGTGACACTCTTTGGCCCTGGGCCCACGAAAATCTGGAGCCAGCACTACCCCCCCACAACTTTAGCCAAATAACCCCCAGTTTTCAATGCGTAACTATTATTATGAAGTAAATTAATGTTGACAAGCTTAAGGAATAAGAATTGATGTTTTTGGCATTAAAATGGGCACTGTAGGTGTGTTTCCTGTCCTCCACTCACTGCCGATTTTTCTTCCCCATTGACTTGCATTGGGTTTCGTGTTTCAGTCGGCCTTCGACTTTTCACAATAATCGGCCGATTTCGTTCGACCCGACTTTTGCGAAAGTCGGGTTTCGTGAAACCCGACTCGACCCGAAAAAAGGCAAAGTCGCTCATCTCTACTTCTTACCCATGGTCTTTTGAGACATTATACCTTAGTTCATAATAAGGATTTTAATAAGTTACAAATTATTCCTATTGATCATATCCCTACTCATATTCCAAATAGGATTCTGAAATTAAACAGGAAACAGGTATATTAGATCTATAAATTAAGAAGCCTCAAACCACAGGGTCTTCATGAGATCACAGAGGTTTTTATTTAATTTATTAATGGAGGTTGTTATATGCATTTATTTATTTTTTTTAATATTTATGGAGGTCCTTTGATATATATTTTTCTATGGGAGTTTATAAGGAATTTCACCATGAAATACCTGATGATTATTTAATTGTTATAAAAGATCTTATTCATGTTTTATAAGGGAAGTATTTTTAATGTGTTTTTAATATAATTATTTCCATCATACTCCTTTATGTCTAGTAAGCCCTTTAAATTTAGAGACTTATTAACTATAAGCGCTCCACAGTAATAGGATTAAACCGATGGTGCTGCGGTTAGAAAATGGGATGAGTAACGCCAAGTAAGTATTTGTCCCCCTTGTTAGGTGTTCTTGGTCCTTCCTGATACATTTTACACCATAATTACATATAGAGCGTCACTCTCTCTTTTTCCCGCAGAGCGGGTAAGGGAAAGCCCTAAACACTGTTTTTTTTTCTATTCTATCTCCACTCAGGGAAATAGTAGTTCTACAGAGCATTAACCCTCTCCTCTTTCCGGACTGTCTGTGGACCCCAGTACAATTATAAAAATGATTACTGGTATATATATATATTTTTCTAAGTTTGTTAATATTCCTCTCAGAAATATTTATATAGAACCAATCATTCCTTTGTCCTAAAGAAATCATCCCCTGACATGATTTGCTATCCTCAGGTGGTGTTAATAACGCTGCTGAAGGAGTGAGTTTTTAAACTTTGGGATGTGACTTACACCGGCACCGGTCGCTGTATAATCTGACTCTGTGCAGGAGGTGTAACAGCCGTGTGGTATTGGGAGAAGCGCCGTGTGCTCCTCCTGCGGTGCGATCCTGAGTATGTGCGCAATATTGCAGGTGTGGAGCACATCGTCCTTCCCACTCTGCCACTGAGCTTTTACAGATGAGTGATTCCCTTTTTTTTATAATAAGCCGAACCTGAGATTTAAAAAAAAAAGTATATTTTTTTTATTAATAAAACATTTATTTTTAATTGATTAAAATTTAGATCCTTACAATTTAATGTTTATCTAATGGTTTATTTCATCCTATGTCTCTTCCACATCGGATCCGCTTGCAGGAGCTTGTTAGTATAGCCGAGTGGTCTGATTGTCGGGCGGCAGAGCTGGAGGAAGCTGAGGCAGATCTCTAGGAGTTCGTGTCCGAGATTTGCTTTTCTTGCTCAGTATATATGTGTTTTTTAATTTTCCTTTTGTTCAACAACCTGTGAAATTAACATAGACAAGTGAATATAAGAACAGCTGAATATTGAATATGAATATGAATATTTATACTGTCTGCTAACTATGAACTTTGACATCTGTCATCTGACTGGAGCTCATTTTTTTTAAATCTGTGTGTACTTAATGCACCACCTGTGTATGCTTCATGTGGTATTTCCTGAAGAAGAGGTTCAAAAAACCTTGAAACGCGTAGAATAAACCACTGTCAAACGTTATTACCCTTCTGGAATTTCATCATTTGTGCAGCGCGGACGAAATCCATGTATTCCTTTGCAGAGTTATGGAAACTATTGAAGCAGGCCAAAAGTAAAAAAAATGTTTTTAAACATATTAAAAAAATAAAAAAATATAACAGTTCAAATCCCCCCCTTTCACACCATTCAAAATAAAACAAAAGAAAAATCAAACATACACAAGTTTGGTATCGCCGCGTTCAGAATCGCCCGATCTATCAATAAAGAAAGGAACAACCCGATCACTAGACGGTGTAGTGAGAAAGAAAGTCAAAATGCCAGAATTAAGGTTTTTTGGTCACCGCGACATTGCATTAAAGTGCAATAATGGATGATGAAAAGATCGAATCTGCATCAAAATGGGATCAATAAAAACATCAGCTCGGCGCACAAACAATAAGCCCTCACCCAACCCCAAATCACGAAAATGGAGCAGTTTTTTTCCAACAATTTTTGGATTTTTTTACCACTTAAATACAAAAGAGCGTAGACATGTTTGGTATCTATGAACCTGTAATGACTTGGAGAATCATAATGGCAGGGCAGTCTTAGCATTTGGTGAATATGGTAAAAAGAAAATCCAAAAAACATTGTGGAGTTGCACTTTTTTTTGCAATTTCACCGCACTTGGAATTTTTTCCCATTTTTGAGTACACGATATGGTAAAACCAATGATGTCGTTCCAAAGCACAACTTGTCCAGCAACAAACAAGCCCTAACATGGCCATACTGACGGAAACATAAAAAAGTTATGGCTGTGGGAAGAAGGGGAGCGAAAAACAGAAATGCAAAAACGAAAAAGGGCAAGGTCTCTAAGGGGTTAACAAACCCTATTTTTCCTTCCCCAGTCTCCTCCTTAACCCTTTCTCCCCTTTATTCTGCCTCTCTCTTTCATGACTTTACATTTCTCTTTTTTGCTGTTGTTTGGTTCTTGTCTGTATTATTGGTTATTTATAATCTGTCTCTCCCCTTTTTCTTTACCCCATTTATGTAAATAAATCTTTAATAAAAACTACTTTACCATAAAAGGCGCCCGCTGTGCGCCTGAGGACGCGGCTGATCTGTGCGGATTTTCTTCTCTTCTATGTGTCTAAAACCACAGGTAAAAAACTGCAGAAACTTTATTAAGTGCAGAATCAAAGCTTTTCTGTCCTCTAAAAAGCGCATTATAACCGCGGCTTCACCTCTGCACCAAGAACGCATCAAATAAGGGGGAGAAGATTGTTATTGTAGATGGTGCGGATCCTGCAGAAAACAAAAAACACCGTTTTTCTACAATGTGTGAACACGGCCTTACAGACACAAATAAGCCGGATGTCGTATAGTGACGCTACATAAAGATGAGAACGTTCTGGAGGCTCCGACTGTGAATGACGGCACAAAAAATAATCCCCAGGTCCCATGCACGCTGGACCAGAGAGCCATGAATCCACCTGCTCATCTCTAGTCCCAACTGTCCCGGATACAGCGGTCAGTCCCGGATTTGGGTCTACGCACTGCAGTCTCAGGCGTCTGCTGAATTTCCCTCACTACCAGTGTCCCTCTGACAACTCCTCCTGCCGGGGGAGAAAGCAGTGGTAAATGGCCGTGGATTAGGGTAAGGCCAAAATTTGCTGCTATGTGCGTCGCATGATCTGTGCCTCTTTCTGTGCTTCAAAAGTTGTGAGGTGTGCACAGTTACTTGGTGTAACACTGGTGGATGTGGACCCACTACACGATCGGCCAGGCTTACCCTAGAGAGGTGTAACTAGGTGTCCACCAGGACTTCACTAGAGCTACTGGTGCAGAGGATAGGCTGGACAGCCGGTAGACACCAGGAACTACTCCAGGGTAGTCCCCAAGACTACCTCAGCTGATTGGTGGGTCAGAGACTCGAGTGTGAGGTACAACAGGCAAAGTGAACTGCCTAGGAATCAACATCAAGCAGAGGGCAGATGGTGGAGCTGCCTAATATAGTACCTGCCAGCACGGGATAGGCTGGGGAACCTAATCTGTGAAGGACACAGCAGGGTTAAATTCCTGTACAGACTGGCCAATCCCCCTAAGGCTAAATGGAAACAAAATGCTGATGTGGCGCTCCTGAGGCTCAGCCGCCACAGAGGTACTGCACCTCCTCCTGAGGTGTGGTACCCCACCATTCAGGTAAGGTGGAGACTCCTGACCACACTCCAACACCTGCACCCCACACCACAAAGTAGTGTAGCAAAGCACCTTCGGCGGCTCCCTGCTTGGAGTGTAGCAAAGCACCCATTGGTGGCTCCCTGCTTGGAACACGAAACGTGGTGGGTGGAGTTTAGTTTACATTAAAGAGAGCGGGGAGAGTTTGGGAGAGGAGTCAGTTGTTGAGTAAGGAAAGAGAAGAAGATCCCCGGAGAGAGGGATAGATGGATGGAAGTGCTGCAGCAGATCCCAGTGACCTGGGTCTGCTGGCACGGGAAAGGAGAGAGTGAGCAACATAGACTGAAAGCCTGATTTTCCATAGAAAGAAAGATTAGTACGGAACGTGAGGAGTAAAAGAGAACAGAGGACGTAGGTTAGAAGAGAACCCTTCCTAGAAGTTCTAAGCGCAAGGCCGGGGCCCGGTCCCCGAGGTTGTATGGATACTAATGGTCCTGCAGCAGACACCGGAGGAATAGAAGGAGTGACTGCTTTATTCCCACAAAAGACTTGGGGGCACAACAGCAACTGGATAGTGAGCCGGGACTTAGTAGCAAGGAGTCCCCGAAGCAGGCTACAGCTGCCTGCTGTACAAGTAGAGTTCATAAGAACATCGGACAGGAGGAACTCCAGTGTAACTTAGTACTAGGAGTACTTCATTTAAAGGCGCTATAAGAGGAGACGTTTAGAAAGGCACATGTTGGCGGAGTGTTGGAAAGGAGTATTCCATCTGGCCTGGAGGTTGACTGAGTCCCTGACCCGGAGGACACGGCACGGAGGCAGGCACCTGTTTGTACCACAGACTGTGAGTAAAGCTTTGGAACTACATGCCCTGGTGTCCTCCACTCATTCTCGCATCACACACACCTGGCACCGCTGCATCCCTGTGCCTACACTGCACCATTCCTGCAACGCATCTCTACACTGCCCTGGGACTACAGCCCTGCCTGTGGAGGGCTATAACATCACTGCTGCACCACACCATCTGTCCCAGAGGATCTGTCTGCAGTGTCGGCTTACATCTCTATTGCCGAACGCCACAGGTGGCGTCACGAATCACTCATAAACTTTCATCACTCTAAGCACACTGCACACACTGCAACAACTCCTTTTACAATGGGTGCCCAGGGCCACGGGCCGGGTCCCAGCTGCCGTGACATCTCCCATTGAAGCTCATCGGGCCCGGTACCGAGTACCCCACAGCCCTGGGAGGGCGACCCAACTTTGGCGTCGCGAACAGGATGATGAGATCCGATGCCATCGGGTTCTGTGTGCCTAAGACTCAAATCTTTTGAAATGTGCAGAAGACCCAATTTAATAGACTGTAAAATGAACGCTAAAAATGGCCGCCGGTGTGGTGAAGAAGGGCGTGACAATATGGGTGGTCCTAAGATAAGAGCGCGGACTGTCCTGGGCCTCCCCTGTCTGAACTTCTATGCGACAGCAACATGGCCCACCCCCTGAGGGGTTCGTATACTGGCTTGGTATGGAGAAGTAGGAAGAAGATGCCGCCCTCAGAAGGAGGGGCGAGAGCCAGTGGCGGGAAAAGAGCCTAGGCAGGAAGAATGCGAGAACACCATATTGGAAGGAGAAGGTAGGAGGCCTGTGGAGCGCGAGGAGGTTGAGTTGAATCTCCCCGGCGCAATGGCTGAAGGCTCTGACCCGGCTTCCAGGATGAACCGCCAGCAGCTGGAAGACGAGATTGCCCAGCTGGCGCACCGTTTACAACTGAGACAGGAAGCCTTATGGACCTTGAATCTGCAGCGTGCCCAGGAGGGGCCTACGCCCGCGGTACCCCAGTCACCGGTACCCGCCATCGCTGCACCGGATCTCCCCCAGGCAAACCCTGTAGAGCCTGCGACCGCTGCAACACCACCTGCAGCATCCTTTGCAATCTCTCCATTACCATCGCCGCTGTGTGAGGCTTTGAGAGTTGAAGCGGAGGAAGAGGAGCTCCCGTCTGGACCTGACGCAGCCGCGCAGGTCCCACCGGAGGCCCCCGCGGACCGGGAGCCGCCATCTGTTCCACCGCCGTCACTCATATCTACCCGCGCAGCCCTACCACCGTTGCCACCAGGACCCGCACCGTGCCTGCACCGGAGCCGAGACTGCACCTTCGGGAGTCACTAGGTATAGATGCTGGCCCTCCTAACGGGCTACCCCCCGAATTCTCATTGTCGGAGGCTGGCCTGCTGGAGCTTGAAATGGGGGTATTGGACGAGTCGTCCAGGGGCATTAGGCTGACGGAGATGGGAAGGTGGAAGAAATCCCTGCTGAGGAGGGTGCGGTTGGAATAGGCCGCACCATACAACACCTTCAGGGCTTGGACGAGTCTAGGCCGCTTTGGGACATTGAAACGCATCATGGGTTCTCTTGGCCGCAGCTGCAAAACCCCCGTGTAGCCTCCTACCTACGTCAACAGGCCACGGCATCCCTAGATATTAGACCAAGGACCAGAGCAGCAGTACCCCCAGAGGATGAAGAACCTTATCCATTGATACCAGCTGCCACTCCTATCGACTTACTGGTGGCAGAGACATCACCAGCAACAGCTGATATGCCTACCCCTGCTGTACCTCAGGCAGCAGCTGTCTCCAGAATTCCTACCAAGGATCAGCGATTCATCAACCCATCTGGATACCCAGAGCATCTCCCCTGGAAGCAGCCCAAGCAACCAGCTTCCAGAACCCCAGGAGGGGATAACCAGCCATAATGTTGATTTAAACTAACTTTTGTTACCCAGGAGGGTATTTCCACCTTATTGCTTGTTTTTCTATTTTGGTTATCATGTTTTTGTTTTCTTGTTTGTTCCCATTGGATCCAGTTGTTGCCCAGTTTGATTGGTAGCCGTTACACTTGAACTGTGGAGATCATGGACGTTGAGTGATCCAGAACTGCTAATGTAAATAGTTTGCACCTCTTTAAGTGCTCTCTCTTGGTTTTACATAGGAACCTTCCCTTGGAACAAGGACTACCTCGTTATAAGGACATTTCCAGACATGATGGCCGGTCCAATGTCTACTCTTTGCACTTAGTAACAATGCTTAGTATTTTTGAACAAGAAACTAGAAAGTGATAGTGTGTAGTGAACGTATTAATGACATATTTCATAGGGTTTAATTGAGAAAGAAATATAGTGAATGTTTTACAATGTTTGAATAAAGATGTGAGAATTATTAATAATAATAATAATAATCTTTATTTATATAGCGCCAACATATTCCGCAGCGCTTTACAGTTTAACAGTTTCAAAACACAAGCCATAAGTAACAACGTTAACAATACAATAACTAAAGCAAAATAAGATGAAATAAGACGACCCTGCTCGTGAGAGCTTACAATCTACAATGAGGTGAGGGAGATACAAAGTACAGGTGTGTATTTACAATTGTATATTTACAATGAAGGTCCAGCCATCTTGAGGGAGTGAAGGATGGATGGAGATAGTGAATGGGCTACACACGCACACTTACACATAGAATGACTTTGATTAGTGAACGTGATAAGCCACTCTGAACAAATGTGTTTTGAGGGAGCGCCTAAAACTATGCAAATTGAGGTTAGTCCTAATTTCTTGGGGTAGAGCATTCCAGAGGATAGGAGCAGCATGGGAGAAGTCTTGGAGTCGGGAGTGGGAGGTACGGATTAGTGCAGAGGTTAGTCGAAAGTCATTTGCAGAGCGCAGTGATTGGCTAGGCCGATAGACAGAAATGAAAGAAAAGATGTAGGGGGGTGCCGCACCATGGAGAGCTTTGTGGGTGAGATCAAGTACTTTGAATTGGATCCTATAATGAATGGGCAGCCAGTGTAATGACTAATGAAGAGAGGACACGTCCGAGTACCGATTAGCCAGATGGACAACCCTGGCTGCTGCATTAAGTATGGACTGGAGAGGGGATAGTCGAGTGACGGGGAGGCCAATTAATTGAGCATCGCAGTAATCCAAGCGGGAGTGGATCAATGCTACAGTGAGGGTTTTTGTTGTTTCCATGTTGAGAAAAGGTTGAATTCTAGAGATGTTCTTTAGGTGTAAGCGGCAAGATTGGGCAAGAGATTGTATATGGGATGTGAAGGAGAGATTGGTGTCAAACATAATGCCTAGACAGCATGCCTGCTGCCGGGGTGTTATTGTGGTACCACCCACAGAAAGGGAAATGTCCGATTTAGGGAGGTTAGTAGATGGTGGGAGAATTGAACAAAAATATGCAGATGATGAACCAGACACCAGCAGTTGTCAATTAAGGGTAAGAAGAAGAAAAGTAGAAAATGTGAAGAATGACAGAAAGGCAATGTATTGCTAGAAAATGTGTTACTATTTGCTTCCATGGCACTTTAAATTAGGTAGCATAACTTTAAATATTGATAGACAGTTAAACTGTAACGTTCAAGAAACAGTGCCTCCCACATTGTGAAGTTTAGTATAAGACATGTTCATTATGCAATATAAAAATTTGTATGTTCCTGTATTGTCAACTTTGTTTCCCTTGCAGCACGCAGACGTGCTGTGTTTAACGGGGGGGTATGTGGCACCCCTGAGGCTCAGCTGCCACAGAGGTACTGCACCTCCTCCTGAGGTGTGGTACCCCACCATTCAGGTAACTTGGAGACTCCTGACCACACTCCAACACCTGCACCCCACACCACAATGTAGTGTAGAAAAGCACCTTCGGCGGCTCCCTGCTTGGAGTGTAGCAAAGCACCCATTGGTGGCTCCCTGCTTGGAACACGAAACGTGCTGGGTGGTGGGTGGAGTTTAGTTTACATTAAAGAGAGCGGGGAGAGTTTGGGAGAGGAGTCAGTTGCTGAGTAAGGAGAGAGAAGAAGATCCCCGGAGAGAGGGATAGATGGATGGAAGTGCTGCAGCAGATCCCAGTGACCTGGGTCTGCTGGCACGGGAAAGGAAGAGAGAGAGAGCAACATAGACTGAAAGCCTGATTTTCTATAGAAAGAAAGATTAGTACGGAATGTGAGCAGTAAATGAGAACAGAGGACGTGGGTTAGAAGAGAACCCTTCCTAGAAGTTCTAAGCGCAAGGCCGGAGCCCGATCCCCGAGGTTGTATGGATACTAATGTGTTATGAATGAGTCACCGGAGGAGGAGAAAACAAAATACAAGCTAAGTCCAGAAAACCGGAGAGGTTGGTAGCTATCGGATTGCAGACCCCTGATCCTATACACCACAACTAACAGTAGCGATGGGGGATTCCTACGGTGCCCTAGACCCCTCGTCACAGCAGGAGAACTACATAAACCTAAAGAAGGAAAGGGGAAATCTAAACTGCCCCAGAGCAGACCCCAAAGCAATAGACAGCCCCCAACATGTATTGTCGGTGAAATACAGATGAAAACACAAACACAGACAGAAAGACAGGCTGAGCAAACGATGGGGCCCAACTAACTAGATAGGACAGGACAGAAAAGATGCTGGCTGCAATCCGCAAAAAACCCTACCAAAAATGTCCCAACCGTCTGATAGGGAAAAAGGCCCTGAAGTCGCTAGACTTCAAAATCACTATATCAGCACTCAGGTATATTCTGAAAACAGAGCAAAGAGATAAACTGATCAGAGACAAAAATGGAATTCAGCCAGTCCCAACCAGGACTGGCTGAATATAAACACTAAGGAAACCAGACAAAATCTCATGGAATAACAGCAGGGCAAAAACTTAGCTTTTAGTAGACAGGAACTAAACTGGATGCAAGAGCTCAGAGCAGAAAGGATCACCAGCAGCCCTGCAGGGCGTCGGCTGCCTTATATCCACTCAGAAATTCCAGATGTCCAATCACACTCCGCCTGTTCAGATGACAGGTTCTTCCCATCCCAATCACTTTCACTACCTCTCTTCACCAGCAGAGGGAGTTCATCAGACATCAAAGGTGAAGGGGAGAATGAACTCACAACAGTACCTCCCCCTTGAGGAGGGGTCACCGAACCCTCATCCACGCCACCAGGGCGATCAGGATGGGCCCGATGAAAAGCAGGAACCAATCTTTTGGCATGAATATCGGATGCAGGGACCCAAGAATTATCCTCCTGGCCATAACCCTTCCATTTAACCAAATACTGGAGTCTCCGTCTAGCCAGACGTGAATCCAGTATCTTCTCAACCTCATATTCCACATTACCTTCAACCAATACAGGGTCAGGAGGTGCCACCACAGGAACTACTGGCTCAACAAACCTCTTTAACAGAGACTTATGAATCACGTTATGGATCTTGAATGTAACAGGAAGAGCCAATCGAAAAGAGACCGGATTAAGAATCTCCAAAATCTTGTAAGGTCCAATAAATCTAGGTTTAAATTTTGGAGAAGCCACCTTCATAGAGATATTCTTTGATGACAACCAAACCATATCACCCACCTTAAACCGGGGACCAATGGTCATATGCCGGTTGGAAAACCGCTGGGCCTTTTCCTGGGAGAGAGACAACTTATCCACCACTTGGTCCCAGATCTGGTGCATTCTCTCCACCACAGTGTCAACACCTGGGTAGGCAGAAGACTCCACCTGCTCTGAAGAGAATAGAGGATGAAACCCAAAGTTACAAAAAAAGGTGACATCAAAGTGGCAGAACTAGCTCTATTATTTAAAGCAAATTCGGCCAAGGGCAAAAATGAAACCCAATCATCCTGATCAGCAGAAATAAAACATCTCAAATATGACTCCAAAGTCTGGTTTGTTCTCTCCGTCTGCCCATTGGTCTGAGGGTGAAACGCAGAGGAGAAGGACAACTGAATTCCCAGCTTGAAACAAAAAGTCCTCCAAAATCTAGAAACAAACTGAACTCCTCTGTCAGATACAATGTTCTCAGGAATCCCGTGCAAGCGAACCACCTGTTGCAAAAACAAGGGCACCAACTCTGAGGAAGATGGCAACTTAGGGAGTGGTACAAGATGGACCATCTTAGAGAATCTATCACAAATCACCCAAATAACAGTCATTCTCTGAGAAACAGGCATATCAGAGATAAAAATCCATTGAAATATGGGTCCATGGCCTCCGGGGCACCGGCAAAGGCATCAACAACCCACTAGAGCGAGAACAAGGTTTAGACCGGGAGCAAGTCCCACAGGACTACACAAAATTCCTGACATCACGAGACAAGGCAGGCCACCAAAAAGAACGACTCACCAAATTTCTAGTACCAAAAATACCTGGATGACCAGCCAATGCGGAGCAATAAACCTCAGACATCACTCTCTTTCTCCACTGGTCAGGAACATACAATTTTCCAATGGGACAACGCTCAGGTTTGTCCTCCTGAAACTCTTCCAGAACATGTCTCAAATCGGGCGAGATGGCAGAAAGAACTACCCCCTCACCTAAGATGGTAGCAGGCTTGGTCACAATAGGAGAATCAGCAAAGAAACTCCTAGAGAGTGCGTCTGCCTTGACATTCTTAGTGCCCGGAAGAAAAGAGACCACAAAATCAAAACGTGTGAAAAACAAGGCCCACCTAGCCTGTCTAGGATTCAAGCGTTTGGCCGACTCCAGGTAAATCAAATTCTTGTGGTCAGTAAGGACCACGACTTGATGTTTAGCTCCCTCCAACCAATGTCTCCACTCCCCAAATGCCCATTTCATGGCTAACAGTTCCCGATTCCCCACATCATAGTTACGTTCGGATGGGGAGAACTTTCGGGAAAAGAAAGCACAGGGATTCATTTTAGATGTTACAGGATCTTTTTGGGACAAAACAGCTCCTGTACCAATCTCAGAAGCGTCCACCTCTACCTGAAACGGGAGTGAGACATCAGGTTGCCGCAAAACCAGAGCAGAAGTGAACCTTCGCTTCAGCTCCTGAAAAGAAGAAACAACCTCCGGAGACCAATTCAGCACATCAGCCCCCTTCTTAGTCAAATCAGTCAATGGTTTGGCAATACCAGAAAAATTAGCTATAAATTTACGATAAAAATTAGCAAAACCCAAAAACTTCTGGAGGGCCTTCAAAGAAGTGGGCTGAACCCAATCATAAATGGCCTGTACCTTGGCCGGGTCCATTTCAATAGTTGACGGAGACAAAATAAATCCCAAAAATTAAATCCTCTGTACACCAAAAAGGCATTTCGATCCCTTGATATACAGGGAATTCTCCCTCAAAATCCGGAACACAGTCCGAACATGTTCCACATGAGAGTCGCAATCCTTGGAAAAGATCAAAATATCATCCAGATAGATGATCAAAAATTTATCCACAAAGTCTCGGAAAATATCATTCATGAAGCACTGGAAGACAGAAGGGGCATTAGTGAGCCCAAAAGGCATCACCAGGTACTCAAAATGTCCCTCCGGAGTATTAAATGCCATCTTCCATTCATCCCCCTGCTTAATGCGAATAAGATTATATGCCCCCCTGAGGTCAAGCTTGGTAAACCAGCAAGCACCTTTAACTATGGAGAATAGATCAGAAATCAGGGGTAACGGATACTGATATTTAATAGTAATTTTGTTGAGGGAACGATAGTCAATACAAGGCCTTAATGAACCATCTTTCTTGGCCACAAAAAAAAACCCAGCACCTAAGGGTGAAGAGGATGGTTTAATATGACCCTTCTCCAACGACTCCTTAATATAGGATCGCAAAGCCTTGTGCTCGGGTACTGATAAATTGAAAAGTCGACCCTTGGGAAATTTACACCCAGGGCTCAGCTCAATTGCACAGTCATAACTTCTATGAGGAGGCAAAGACACAGACTCATTCTCACTAAATACATCATAAAAATCAGCCAAATAGTCAGGAACATCATGCGACTGGGGAGAGGTGGAGAAAACAGGAGCGTCACTAAGGGCACACCTACAACCCCAACTCACCACAGACAAAGATTTCCAATCCAAAACTGGATTATGGATTTGCAACCAGGGAAACCCCAGAATGAGGGTATCATGCAAATTATGCAACACCAAAAATCTGCAATTTTCTTGATGGTCTGGGGCGACCCGCATTACGACCTGGGACCAAAACTGAGGTTTATTCTTCGCCAAAGGAGTAGCATCAATACCCCTCAAAGGGATAGGCGTCCGCAGAGGTGTCATAGGAAACCCACAACGTTTAGCAAAATCCAAGTCCATCAGGTTCAGAGCTGCTCCCGAATCCACAAAAGCCTTAGCGGAAAATGTGGTCAGAGTAATTGCCAGAAGAAACTTAGGTTGAACACCACCCACAGCAAATGTGTGTGCAAAATGTTTCTCTCATTTAGGGCAGACAGAAATAATATGAGAGGCATCTCCACAGAAAAAACACAGCTTATTACGCCCTCTGAACTCCTGACGTTGCGCCCTAGACAAAACTCTTATCACATTGCATAGGTTCAGACATTTGTTCAACAGGTGGCAACACCTCTCGTGCAGTTTTGCGTTCACGCAAACGCCGATCAACCTGAATGGCTAATGACATAGAATCGTCAAGACCAGAGTGAACAGGAAATCCCACCATAGTATCTTTTACGGTTTCTGACAAACCCTTCCGAAAGAGAGCTGCCAAGGCACCATCATTCCAGGTAGTGAGGACCACCCACTTTCGGAATTTTTGACAGTACAACTCTGAAGAATCTGGACCCTGGCTCAATGCCAACAGGGCCTTTTCAGCCTGATCAATAGCATTAGGTTCATCATACAACAACCCCAAGGCCTGAAAAAATGTGTTCACATCAGTCAGAATAGGATCATCAGGTTTCAAAGAAAACGCCCAATCCTGGGGATCGCCGCGCAGCAAAGAGATGACAATTTTAACCTGCTGCACGGAGCTCCCCGATGAGTTAGGCTTCAAGGCAAAAAATAATTTACAATTATTCTTAAAATTAGGAAATTTAGACCGATCCCCAAAAAACACATCAGGAGTAGGGATCTTTGGTTCAGCAGCATGTGAATGAGCAAGATAGGTGGAAATTCCCCGCACTTCAGCAGTAAGCTGCTCCACACGATCAGACAATTGCTTAATCTCCATTGAGAAAAAATTCCCCCTACAGCCTCAGAGAAATAGAGGAAAAAATATACACTAAAGAAAAATTCTGACACTTTTTTTTTTTTACAATTCTTTCCTGCTATTGAGTACCCTAGAATCTGCGGTATGGCTGGTGATTCTATTATGAATGAGTCACCGGAGGAGGAGAAAACAAAAATACAAGCTAAGTCCAGAAAACAGGAGTGGTTGGTAGCTATCGGATTGCAGACCCCTGATCCTATACACCACAACTAACAGTAGCCGTGGGGGGTTCCTACGGTGCCCTAGACCCCTCGTCACAGCCGGAGAACTACATAAGCCTAAAGAAGGAAAGGGGAAATCTAAACTGCCCCAGAGCAGACCCCAAAGCAATAGACAGCCCCCAACATGTATTGTCGGTGAAATACAGATGAAAACACAAACACAGACAGAAAGACAGGCTGAGCAAATGATGGGGCCCAACTAACTAGATAGGACAGGACAGAAAAGATGCTGGCTGCAATCCGCAAAAAACCCTACCAAAAATGTCCCAACCGTCTGATAGGGAAAAAGGCCCTGAAGTCGCTAGACTTCAAAACCACTATATCAGCACTCAGGTATATTCTGAAAACAGAGCAAAGAGATAAACTGATCAGAGACAAAAATGGAATTCAGCCAATCCCAACCAGGACTGGCTGAATATAAACACTAAGGAAACCAGACAAAATCTCATGGAATAACAGCAGGGCAAAAACTTATCTTTTAGTAGACAGGAACTAAAACTGGATGCAAGAGCTCAGAGCAGAAAGGATCACCAGCAACCCTGCAGGGCGTCGGCTGCCTTATATCCACTCAGAAATTCCAGATGTCCAATCACACTCCGCCTGTTCAGATGACAGGTTCTTCCCATCCCAATCAATTTCACTACCTCTCTTCACCAGCAGAGGGAGTACATCAGACATCAAAGGTGAAGGGGAGAATGAACTCACAACACTAATGGTCCTGCAGCAGACACCGGAGGAATAGAAGGAGTGACCGCTTTATTCCCACACAAGACTTGGGGGCACAACAGCAACTGGATAGTGAGCCGGGACTTAGTAGCAAGGAGTCCCCGAAGCAGGCTACAGCTGTCTGCCGTACTAGTAGAGTTCATAAGAACATCGGACAGGAGGAACTCCAGTGTAACTCAGTACTAGGAGTACTTCATTTAAAGGCGCTATAAGAGGAGACGTTCAGAAAGGTACATGTGGGCGGAGTGTTGGAAAGGAGTATTCCATCTGGCCTGGAGGTTGACTGAGTCCCTAACCCGGAGGACACGGCATGGAGGCAGGCACCTGTTTGTACAACAGACTGTGAGTAAAGCTTTGGAACTACATGCCCTGGTGTCCTCCACTCATTCCCGCGTCACACACACCTGGCACCGCTGCATCCCTGTGCCTACACTGCACCATTCCTGCAACGCGTCTCTACACTGCCCTGGGACTACAGCCCTGCCTGTGGTGGGCTATAACATCACTGCTGCACCACACCATCTGTCCCAGAGGATCTGTCTGCAGCGTCGGCTTACATCTCTATTGCCGAACACCACAGGTGGCGTCACGAATCACTCATAAACTTTCATCACTCTAAGCACACTGCAACAACTCCTTTTACAATGGGCGCCCAGGGCCACGGGCCACGTCCCAGCTGCCGTGACATCTCCCATTGAAGCTCATAGGGCCCGGTACCGAGTACCCCACAACCCTGGGAGGTCGACCCACTGAGAAGCTGCAGTGACCATAGTGAGAAGAGAGGCACTGACAAGGCATGTGAGGCACCATCATAACATCTGGTTAGGAGCCCACTCAGATGTCCTTGAGCTGAACCACTCGCTGCACCTCGGAACACATGTAATATTATCTTCACAGCAAGTAGTAAAGAAATCAGTGACACCTGTAAGATAAAAATGCCCATTACACCCTTAGATGACTTCCCTGATGAGTACAGGGTCTGAAATGGGGTAACTTTAGGGGGTCGTACGTTGTCCACGATCATCGGGGGCTTTACAACTGGCCCCCACAAGCTAGGACTGCCAAATTAGTGCTCCAAAAAGCAAAACAGTGACTCTCCCCATTGGAGCCCGGCCGTGTGCAGTCATTCCTGACCTCAGGTTTGGGAGAAATTTCTGTGTAAATTATGGCTCCATTTTACTCTCTGTGAAATAGAAAAATTTGAGTCTAAAACATTTCACCTCGTACACACACGGCTCCGCTCCGTACACCTCGTACACACGGCTCCACTCCGTACACCTCGTACACACGGCTCCACTCCGTACACCTCGTACACACACGGCTCCACTCCGTACACCTCGTACACACGGCTCCGCTCCGTACACCTCGTACACACGCGGCTCCGCTCCGTACACCTCGTACACACACGGCTCCGCTCAGTACACCTCGTACACACAGGGCTCCGCTCCGTACACCTCGTACACACACGGCTCCGCTCCGTACACCTAGTACACACGCGGCTCCGCTCCGTACACCTCGTACACACGCGGCTCCGCTCCGTACACCTCGTACACACGCGGCTCCGCTCAGTACACCTCGTACACACAGGGCTCCGCTCTGTACACCTCGTACACACGCGGCTCCGCTCCGTACACCTCGTACACACGCGGCTCCGCTCCGTACACCTCGTACACACGCGGCTCCGCTCCGTACACCTCGTACACACGCGGCTCCGCTCCGTACACCTCGTACACACGCGGCTCCGCTCCGTACACCTCGTACACACGCGGCTCCGCTCCGTACACCTCGTACACACGCGGCTCCGCTCCGTACACCTCGTACACACGCGGCTCCGCTCCGTACACCTCGTACACACGCGGCTCCGCTCCGTACACCTCGTACACACGCGGCTCCGCTCCGTACACCTCGTACACACGCGGCTCCGCTCCGTACACCTCGTACACACGCGGCTCCGCTCCGTACACCTCGTACACACACGGCTCTGCTCCGTCCACCTCGTACACACACGGCTCCGCTCCGTACACCTCGTACACACACGGCTCCGCTCCGTACACCTCGTACACACACGGCTCCGCTCCGTACACCTCGTACACACACGGCTCCGCTCCGTACACCTCGTACACACGCGGCTCCGCTCCGTACACCTCGTACACACGCGGCTCTGCTCCGTACACCTCGTACACACGCGGCTCCGCTCCGTACACCTCGTACACACGCGGCTCCGCTCCGTAAACCTCGTACACATGGCTCTGCTCCGTACACCTCGTACACACACGGCTCCGCTCCGTACACCTCGTACACACACGGCTCCGCTCCGTACACCTCGTACACACATGGCTCCGCTCCGTACACCTCGTACACACGCAGCTCCGCTCCGTACACCTCGTACACACGCGGCTCCGCTCCGTACACCTCGTACACACGCGGCTCCGCTCCGTACACCTCGTACACACGCGGCTCCGCTCCGTACACCTCGTACACACGCAGCTCCGCTCCGTACACCTCGTACACACGCGGCTCCGCTCCGTACACCTCGTACACACACGGCTCCGCTCCGTACACCTCGTACACACGCGGCTCCGCTCCGTACACCTCGTGCACACGCGGCTCCGCTCCGTACACCTCGTACACACACGGCTCCGCTCCGTACACCTCGTACACACATGGCTCCGCTCCGTACACCTCGTACACACATGGCTCCGCTCCGTACACCTCGTACACCTCGTACACACACGGCTCTGCTACATCCACCCTGTAAACCCCTCCTGACCCCACACAGAAACTTCCCCTCATCCAGCACCATGACAACCAGCACAGCAGAGTCCTGCACACACTGAGGCCCCTGATCATGTGACCCCTGACTCCTCCCCTCCTGTGACCTCATCACAGGTCCTGTGCACAGAGCAGCCATATATGTGGAGTGCGGCTCTGCAGGTTAGTGATGGGCAGTCCGGCTCTTCTGGCTCCTTTCCCCACTTTTCTCCCTCCTGTCCCTTCACTATAAAGCCTGGGCCTCATTATACAGCTGTACAGGGGTCTAGTGAAGGTTTTTTTTAGCCCTTTCCTCAGTCTGTAGCTCCTGGGCTCAGGCCCTCACTCCTGTCCCTTCACTATAAAGCCTGGGCCTCATTATACAGCTGTACAGGGGTCTAGTGAAGGCTTTTTAGCCCTTTCCTCAGACTGTAGCTCCTGGGCACAGGCCCTCACTCCTGTCCCTTCACTATAAAGCCTGGGCCTCATTATACAGCTGTACAGGGGTCTAGTGAAGGCTTTTTAGTCCTTTCCTCAGACTGTAGCTCCTGGGCACAGGCCCTCACTCCTGTCCCTTCACTATAAAGCCTGGGCCTCATTATACAGCTGTACAGGGGTCTAGTGAAGGCTTTTTAGCCCTTTCCTCAGTCTGTAGCTCCTGGGCTCAGGCCCTCACTCCTGTCCCTTCACTATAAAGCCTGGGCCTCAATATACAGCTGTACAGGGGTCTAGTGAAGGTTTTTTAGCCCTTTCCTCAGTCTGTAGCTCCTGGGATCAGGCCCTCACTCCTGTCCCTTCACTATAAAGCCTGGGCCTCAATATACAGCTGTACAGGGGTCTAGTGAAGGTTTTTTAGCCCTTTCCTCAGTCTGTAGCTCCTGGGATCAGGCCCTCGCTCCTGTCCCTTCACTATAAAGCCTGGGCCTCATTATACAGCAGTACAGGGGTCTAGTGAAGGCTTTTTAGCCCTTTCCTCAGACTGTAGCTCCTGGGATCAGGCCCTCACTCCTGTCCCTTAACTATAAAGCCTGGGCCTCATTATACAGCTGTACAGGGGTCTAGTGAAGGCTTTTTAGCCCTTTCCTCAGACTGTAGCTCCTGGGCATAGGCCCTCGCTCCTGTCCCTTCACTATAAAGCCTGGGCCTCATTATACAACTCTACAGGGGTCTAGTGAAGGCTTTTTAGCCCTTTCCTCAGACTAGTTCCTGGGCACAGGCCCTCACTCCTGTCCCTTCACTATAAAGCCTGGGCCTCATTATACAGCTGTACAGGGGTCTAGTGAAGGCTTTTTAGCCCTTTCCTCAGACTGTAGCTCCTGGGATCAGGCCCTCACTCCTGTCCCTTAACTATAAAGCCTGGGCCTCATTATACAGCTGTACAGGGGTCTAGTGAAGGCTTTTTAGCCCTTTCCTCAGACTGTAGCTCCTGGGCATAGGCCCTCGCTCCTGTCCCTTCACTATAAAGCCTGGGCCTCATTATACAACTCTACAGGGGTCTAGTGAAGGCTTTTTAGCCCTTTCCTCAGACTAGTTCCTGGGCACAGGCCCTCACTCCTGTCCCTTCACTATAAAGCCTGGGCCTCATTATACAGCTGTACAGGGGTCTAGTGAAGGCTTTTTAGCCCTTTCCTCAGACTGTAGCTCCTGGGATCAGGCCCTCACTCCTGTCCATTAACTATAAAGCCTGGGCCTCATTATACAGCTGTACAGGGGTCTAGTGATGGCTTTTTAGCCCTTTCCTCAGACTGTAGCTCCTGGGCATAGGCCCTCGCTCCTGTCCCTTCACTATAAAGCCTGGGCCTCATTATACAACTCTACAGGGGTCTAGTGAAGGCTTTTTAGCCCTTTCCTCAGACTGTAGTTCCTGGGCACAGGCCCTCACTCCTGTCCCTTCACTATAAAGCCTGGGCCTCATTATACAGCTGTACAGGGGTCTAGTGAAGGCTTTTTAGCCCTTTCCTCAGACTGTAGCTCCTGGGAACAGGCCCTCCTGTCCCTTCACTATAAAGCCTGGGCCTCATTATACAGCTGTACAGGGGTCTAGGGAAGGCTTTTTAGCCCTTTCCTCAGACTGTAGCTCCTGGGCACAGGCCCTCACTCCAGTCCCTTCACTATAAAGCCTGGGCCTCATTATACAACTCTACAGGGGTCTAGTGAAGGCTTTTTAGCCCTTTCCTCAGACTGTAGCTCCTGGGATCAGGCCCTCACTCCTGTCCCTTAACTATAAAGCCTGGGCCTCATTATACAGCTGTACAGGGGTCTAGTGAAGGCTTTTTAGCCCTTTCCTCAGACTGTAGCTCCTGGGAACAGGCCCTCCTGTCCCTTCACTGTAAAGCCTGGGCCTCATTATACAGCTGTACAGGGGTCTAGTGAAGGTTTTTTAGCCCTTTCCTCAGACTGTAGCTCCTGGGCACAGGCCCTCGCTCCTGTCCCTTCACTATAAAGCCTGGGCCTCATTATACAACTCTACAGGGGTCTAGTGAAGGCTTTTTAGCCCTTTCCTCAGACTGTAGTTCCTGGGCACAGGCCCTCACTCCTGTCCCTTCACTATAAAGCCTGGGCCTCATTATACAGCTGTACAGGGGTCTAGTGAAGGCTTTTTAGCCCTTTCCTCAGACTGTAGCTCCTGGGATCAGGCCCTCACTCCTGTCCCTTAACTATAAAGCCTGGGCCTCATTATACAGCTGTACAGGGGTCTAGTGAAGGCTTTTTACTCCTTTCCTCAGACTGTAGCTCCTGGGAACAGGCCCTCCTGTCCCTTCACTATAAAGCCTGGGCCTCATTATACAGCTGTACAGGGGTCTAGTGAAGGTTTTTTAGCCCTTTCCTCAGACTGTAGCTCCTGGGCACAGGCCCTCGCTCCTGTCCCTTCACTATAAAGCCTGGGCCTCATTATACAACTCTACAGGTGTCTAGTGAAGGCTTTTTAGCCCTTTCCTCAGACTGTAGCTCCTGGGATCAGGCCCTCACTCCTGTCCCTTCACTATAAAGCCTGGGCCTCATTATACAGCTGTACATAGGTCTAGTGAAGGTTTTTTTAGCCCTTTCCTCAGTCTGTAGCTCCTGGGAACAGGCCCTCACTCCTGTCCCTTCACTATAAAGCCTGGGCCTCATTATACAACTCTACAGGGGTCTAGTGAAGGCTTTTTACTCCTTTCCTCAGACTGTAGCTCCTGGGATCAGGCCCTCACTCCTGTCCCTTCACTATAAAGCCTGGGCCTCATTATACAGCTGTACAGGGGTCTAGTGAAGGTTTTTTAGCCCTTTCCTCAGACTGTAGCTCCTGGGCACAGGCCCTCGCTCCTGTCCCTTCACTATAAAGCCTGGGCCTCATTATACAACTCTACAGGGGTCTAGTGAAGGCTTTTTAGCCCTTTCCTCAGACTGTAGCTCCTGGGATCAGGCCCTCACTCCTGTCCCTTCACTATAAAGCCTGGGCCTCATTATACAGCTGTACAGGGGTCTAGTGAAGGCTTTTTAGCCCTTTCCTCAGACTGTAGCTCCTGGGATCAGGCCCTCACTCCTGTCCCTTAACTATAAAGCCTGGGCCTCATTATACAGCTGTACAGGGGTCTAGTGAAGGCTTTTTAGCCCTTTCCTCAGACTGTAGCTCCTGGGAACAGGCCCTCACTCCTGTCCCTTAACTATAAAGCCTGGGCCTCATTATACAGCTGTACAGGGGTCTAGTGAAGGCTTTTTTCTCCTTTCCTCAGACTGTAGCTCCTGGGAACAGACCCTCACTCCTGTCCCTTCACTGTAAAGCCTGGGCCTCATTATACAGCTGTACAGGGGTCTAGTGAAGGCTTTTTAGCCCTTTCCTCAGACTGTAGCTCCTGGGATCAGGCCCTCACTCCTGTCCCTTAACTATAAAGCCTGGGCCTCATTATACAGCTGTACAGGGGTCTAGTGAAGGCTTTTTAGCCCTTTCCTCAGACTGTAGCTCCTGGGAACAGGCCCTCACTCCTGTCCCTTCACTATAAAGCCTGGGCCTCATTATACAGCTGTACAGGGGTCTAATGAAGGCTTTTTAGCCCTTTCCTCAGACTGTAGCTCCTGGGCACAGGCCCTCACTCCAGTCCCTTCACTATAAAGCCTGGGCCTCATTATACAACTCTACAGGGGTCTAGTGAAGGCTTTTTAGCCCTTTCCTCAGACTGTAGCTCCTGGGATCAGGCCCTCACTCCTGTCCCTTAACTATAAAGCCTGGGCCTCATTATACAGCTGTACAGGGGTCTAGTGAAGGCTTTTTACTCCTTTCCTCAGACTGTAGCTCCTGGGAACAGACCCTCACTCCTGTCCCTTCACTATAAAGCCTGGGCCTCATTATACAGCTGTACAGGGGTCTAGTGAAGGTTTTTTAGCCCTTTCCTCAGACTGTAGCTCCTGGGCACAGGCCCTCGCTCCTGTCCCTTCACTATAAAGCCTGGGCCTCATTATACAACTCTACAGGTGTCTAGTGAAGGCTTTTTAGCCCTTTCCTCAGACTGTAGCTCCTGGGATCAGGCCCTCACTCCTGTCCCTTCACTATAAAGCCTGGGCCTCATTATACAGCTGTACAGGGGTCTAGTGAAGGTTTTTTTAGCCCTTTCCTCAGTCTGTAGCTCCTGGGAACAGGCCCTCACTCCTGTCCCTTCACTATAAAGCCTGGGCCTCATTATACAACTCTACAGGGGTCTAGTGAAGGCTTTTTACTCCTTTCCTCAGACTGTACCTCCTGGGATCAGGCCCTCACTCCTGTCCCTTCACTATAAAGCCTGGGCCTCATTATACAGCTGTACAGGGGTCTAGTGAAGGCTTTTTAGCCCTTTCCTCAGACTGTAGCTCCTGGGCACAGGCCCTCGCTCCTGTCCCTTCACTATAAAGCCTGGGCCTCATTATACAACTCTACAGGGGTCTAGTGAAGGCTTTTTAGCCCTTTCCTCAGACTGTAGCTCCTGGGATCAGGCCCTCACTCCTGTCCCTTCACTATAAAGCCTGGGCCTCATTATACAGCTGTACAGGGGTCTAGTGAAGGCTTTTTAGCCCTTTCCTCAGACTGTAGCTCCTGGGATCAGGCCCTCACTCCTGTCCCTTAACTATAAAGCCTGGGCCTCATTATACAGCTGTACAGGGGTCTAGTGAAGGCTTTTTAGCCCTTTCCTCAGACTGTAGCTCCTGGGAACAGGCCCTCACTCCTGTCCCTTCACTATAAAGCCTGGGCCTCATTATACAGCTGTACAGGGGTCTAATGAAGGCTTTTTAGCCCTTTCCTCAGACTGTAGCTCCTGGGCACAGGCCCTCGCTCCTGTCCCTTCACTATAAAGCCTGGGCCTCATTATACAACTCTACAGGGGTCTAGTGAAGGCTTTTTAGCCCTTTCCTCAGACTGTAGCTCCTGGGATCAGGCCCTCGCTCCTGTCCCTTCACTATAAAGCCTGGGCCTCATTATACAACTCTACAGGGGTCTAGTGAAGGCTTTTTAGCCCTTTCCTCAGACTGTAGCTCCTGGGATCAGGCCCTCACTCCTGTCCCTTAACTATAAAGCCTGGGCCTCATTATACAGCTGTACAGGGGTCTAGTGAAGGCTTTTTAGCCCTTTCCTCAGACTGTAGCTCCTGGGAACAGGCCCTCACTCCTGTCCCTTCACTATAAAGCCTGGGCCTCATTATACAGCTGTACAGGGGTCTAGTGAAGGCTTTTTACTCCTTTCCTCAGACTGTAGCTCCTGGGAACAGACCCTCACTCCTGTCCCTTCACTATAAAGCCTGGGCCTCATTATACAGCTGTACAGGGGTCTAGTGAAGGTTTTTTAGCCCTTTCCTCAGACTGTAGCTCCTGGGCACAGGCCCTCGCTCCTGTCCCTTCACTATAAAGCCTGGGCCTCATTATACAACTCTACAGGTGTCTAGTGAAGGCTTTTTAGCCCTTTCCTCAGACTGTAGCTCCTGGGATCAGGCCCTCACTCCTGTCCCTTCACTATAAAGCCTGGGCCTCATTATACAGCTGTACAGGGGTCTAGTGAAGGCTTTTTAGCCCTTTCCTCAGACTGTAGCTCCTGGGAACAGGCCCTCACTCCTGTCCCTTCACTATAAAGCCTGGGCCTCATTATACAGCTGTACGGGGGTCTAGTGAAGGCTTTTTAGCCCTTTCCTCAGACTGTAGCTCCTGGGATCAGGCCCTCACTCCTGTCCCCTCACTATAAAGCCTGGGCCTCATTATACAGCTGTACAGTGGTCTGGTGAAGGCTTTTTAGCACTTTCCTCAGACTGTAGCTCCTGGGAACAGGCCCTCACTCCTGTCCCTTCACTATAAAGCCTGGGCCTCATTATACAGCTGTAAGGGGGTCTAGTGAAGGCTTTTTAGCCCTTTCCTCAGACTGTAGCTGCTGGGATCAGGCCCTCACTCCTGTCCCCTCACTATAAAGCCTGGGCCTCATTATACAGCTGTACAGGGGTCTAGTGAAGGCTTTTTAGCCCTTTCCTCAGACTGTAGCTCCTGGGAATAGGCCCTCACTCCTGTCTCTTCACTATAAAGCCTGAGCCTCATTATACAGCTGTACAGGGGTCTAGTGAAGGCTTTTTAGCCCTTTCCTCAGACTGTAGCTCCTGGGAACAGGCCCTCACTCCTGTCCCTTTACTATAAAGCCTGGCCTCATTATACAGCTGTACAGGGGTCTAGTGAAGGCTTTTTAGCCCTTTCCTCAGACTGTAGCTCCTGGGCACAGGCCCTCACTCCTGTCCCTTCACTATAAAGCCTGGGCCTCATTATACAACTCTACAGGGGTCTAGTGAAGGCTTTTTAGCCCTTTCCTCAGACTGTAGCTCCTGGGATCAGGCCCTCACTCCTGTCCCTTCACTATAAAGCCTGGGCCTCATTATACAGCTGTACAGGGGTCTAGTGAAGGCTTTTTAGCCCTTTCCTCAGACTGTAACTCCTGGGAACAGGCCCTCACTCCTGTCCCTTCACTATAAAGCCTGGGCCTCATTATACAACTCTACAGGGGTCTAGTGAAGGCTTTTTAGCCCTTTCCTCAGACTGTAGCTCCTGGGATCAGGCCCTCACTCCTGTCCCTTCACTATAAAGCCTGGGCCTCATTATACAGCTGTACAGGTGTCTAGTGAAGGCTTTTTAGCCCTTTCCTCAGACTGTAGCTCCTGGGAACAGGCCCTCACTCCTGTCCCTTCACTATAAAGCCTGGGCCTCATTATACAGCTGTACAGGGGTCTAGTGAAGGCTTTTTAGCCCTTTCCTCAGACTGTAGCTCCTGGGAACAGGCCCTCCTGTCCCTTCACTATAAAGCCCGGGCCTCATTATACAGCTGTACAGGGGTCTAGTGAAGGCTTTTTAGCCCTTTCCTCAGACTGTAGCTCCAGGGAACAGGCCCTCACTCCTGTCCCTTCACTATAAAGCCTGGTCCTCATTATATAGCTGTACAGGGGTCTAGTGAAGGCTTTTTAGCCCTTTCCTCAGACTGTAGCTCCTGGTCACCATGTGATCTCACCATAACCCTAACAAGCTAATTAAGGTGTGAAATCTTGGTCATAATTATCTCAGTACACAAATCTCCAAGGGTGCCCAAAGTTTTGCATCGCCCTTTTTCCTTTTTGCAATTATGAAATTGTAAAAAAGTCTCTATATATATTTATTTTTTATTATTACCTTTGCCTAAGATACAAAGGCCATGTGTCATCTTAGAGGTTCGGCCTTTTAGAGATCATTTCATCTTCATCTTACTACTGCTCACAATAACGGTCATCTTGACCCGGGGCGTCCACACTTTTACATGCCGCTGTCAATGCTTCATCCCACTGGTGCTCAATATTTAATAGGGTCTTACTATTAAACTTAATGAAAAGTTTGGTGAATTTCTTTGAGCTGTTATTACTAGAGATGAGCGAATATCGTCGGAGAAGTTGTTATTGGTTAATATCACTTACCGAATAGCTGCATCGGGACCCCGGATCCCTGGAGCGCTCCCGATAATCAGCTGCATGTGTCGCCCTCCATGCAGGTGCTGTGACTATCACACAGCGTGACACACGCAGCTGATTATCGGGAGCGCTCCAGCACACTGAGTCCTGCACACACTGAGGCCCCTGATCATGTGACCCCTGGCTCCTCCCCTCCTGTGACCTCATCACAGGTTCTGTGCACACAGAGCAGTCATATATGAGGCAGACACTCCTGGATCTTCTGCTTTCTGGGCCGGTTCCTCCTGTGAGTCCTATTAACCCTTTCGCTCCCTGTATTCTCCTTTCTGACAGGACAATATCTGAATTCGGACAGTGTGAGAGGAATTTAAGCAACGTGGAAGGAAAAAATGACAATTGTACTTTATTTCCTCACAAAAATGTGACTTTAGCCCCAAAATTGTCAGCGTAACAAATCCTTATTTTCCCCACTGTAGTCTGTAGACTCCATATACAGATCCCTTAATTGTGAAAAGAGCTGAATTCCCCACTTAAGTTATTGCATTTTGGAAATTGCCCCCACTGGGAATTTATCTCCAGGTAAAGGCACAATTGTGTCTCCATGGGGGTTGTGGTCACAGCCCAACATCGTGCGGCCTCCAAAGAAATGCCACCCCGCACCATTACTGACCACTGCCAAACCGGTCATGCTGAAGGATGTTGCAGGCAGCAGATCGCTCTCCACGGCGTCTCCAGACTCTGTCACGGCTGTCACATATGCTCAGTGTGAACCTGCTTCCATCTGTGAAGAGCACAGGGCGCCAGTGGTGAATTTGCCAATCCTGGTGTTCTGTGGCAAATGCCAAGTGTCCTGTACGGTGTTGGGCTGTGAGCACAACCCCCATCTGTGGACGTCGGGCCCTCAGACCATCCTCATGGAGTTGTTTTGTAACCGTTTGTGCAAACACATGCACATTTGTGGCCTGCTGAAGATCATTTTGCAGGGCTCTGGCAGTGCTCCTCCTGTTCCTCCTTGCACAAAGTTGGATGTAGCGGTCCTGCTGCTGGGTTGATGCCCTCATACGGCCCCCTCCACATCTCTTGGTGTACTGGCCCGTCTCCTGGTAGCACCTCCAGCCTCTGGACACTACGCTGACAGACACAGCAAACCTTCTTGCCACAGCTCGCATTGATGTGCCATCCTGGATGAGCTGCACTACCTGAGCCACTTGTGTGGGTTGTAGAGTCCGTCTCATGTTAAAACAAGTGTGAAAGCACAGCCAACATTCAAAAATGACCAAAACATCAGCCAGAAGCATTGGTACTGAGATGTGGTCTGTCGTCCCCACCTGCAGAACCACTCCTTTATTGAGGGTGTCTTGATAATTGCCAATAATTTCCATCTGTTGTCTATTCCATTTGCACAACAGCATGTGAAATTGATTGTCAATCAGTGTTGCTTCCTAAGTGGACAGTTTGATTTCACAGAAGTTTGATTTACTTGGAGTTATATTCTGTTGTTTAAGTGTTCCCTTTATTTTTTTGAACAGTGTATATAGAGAGAGAGATTTTTTTTCTTTACGTTGGAGGGTCCAATTCCAGCTATTGCTGTGGGATCTGTGATTTCTATCTACTCCACTGTGTACAGGACAATAGAGTATAATAAAGTAGTTATAGATGTGACGTAACTAACATTGTGCTGTGACTCTGCTTTCCATATAGTGATGGATATTTCTTGTTACTGAAACTGTGATATTTTTTCCACTTTAAACCTTTTTTAAACCCCTCTGATCAGTGCGATCATACAAGCCTCTGATGGCTCCGGTGATGCCCTGTACTACTGTAGTGCCGTGTATCATCACTGCCTGTCAGTGTAATACTAACGGCCCCATACACATGAGATCAGAGTCGACTGGACGGTCATTTGGCAGACGGCGATCTCTCCCGACTCCCCCATACACACAAATATTCCAGCTTTCCTGTGGTCTGTATGAGAGAGTCGCCTCCAGACTCCTCTAGAGGAGGATTATCTACAGGAAGAACAAACGGATTATCCTCTGAAATTCAGGATGTCAGATCCTTCTCTGCCCTGACATCATCTGTCAGGAGGCCCCCAAATACGTTATATTGTCGGCCAAACCCCCCGAAATCAGTGCTTTCATGGAACTTTAGTCTAATGTGTATGGGGGCGTTATAAGGTAACTTATTGGACGCTGTCTCTGGCCCGGCCTAATAGACCTTCATACATTGCAGCCCAGACCCCATTATTAGGCATGTAAGTATCGGAGTAACTAGGCCGCCCCATACTATCGAGGACTTGGAAGCGGGGGGCATTCAGCCAAACTCTGTCACACCTTCTTAGATGCCATGTTTGCTTTTCACAGCAGCAAGTGGTTAAACTGTCAGGGTTTTTGTTGAAGCCTCCTCTGTGCCGTCCCTGCGGTGTACATCTATGTTCTGGGGACCAAAAAGATTCATTTCTTTTTAATAAACGTTCAACATGTTAAAATTTATAAAATGTGTCTTCTACTTTTTGCATATTTTTTTTCTTCTTACAAGAATTGTTGGAACCAATTTTCTTTAAAAACATTTTAATATCGGCTTTTTCTGGAGTTTTTCATGTAATGTAGGAAAGCCTAAGGCCAGAAATAATCCCCATAAATCACTGTACATGGAGACTTTGGGGTCAGATCATTTCTGTCTGTGTTGATTGTGGAAACTAAAAATCTTTTGTAAAAGCCTCAAACTTCTGTGTGTGACTCAGAGCTGAGATCTAACGTCGATAGAAGATTCCAGTGCGGGGAAGACGGGAAACCTTCATATAGACGGCCGGTGGGGATGGAGGCAGTGACCGACTCTGGCCAAATCTGTCTCTAGAGCCGCAGTAGAACATGAAGATGTCGTCCTCATCATGAAGGAGTTATTTCTCATGTCGCGTGTAATGAATATCTCCTGCAGTATTGCTAATGCCGATTCCAGTGTCGGTAAATGAGACGAGAATTAGCGTTATGGAAGATGAGTCTATGAGGAACGTGTTCAGCTGCCGACTCCGAGGAGGAAACTGCTTGTTGTCTGTGGCCTAAATATATAGGTTTTATTAGTAGATGTCAGGGGAGAAAACTAAACCCTGTAAGATAATAAATCTCCTCAAATGTTTCCCTTATTATCTCCAGTAATTGTATTATTACACAGGATTCTTATGATGTTACATTGGCTCATCTTCTTCTCATTCAGGTCTCTACAATATCGGATCCTCTCAGTGAAGATCTTCTACAAAAGAGAATTTTCCTGATTTACCCATCAAGGATGGATATGGACAGAGACAAGATGGCGGAGAGGATATTACACCTCACCCTACAGATCCTCTTCCGTCTCACAGGAAAGGTGAGAGATTCTGATGACGTCACATTACATCATTCTTATCTATGGGAATAACAGATGGACAGAACTGGAGAGGTGAGGACTCCGGAAATGTCTGGAGTGAGATTTATTAATGTGTCTCTCCATAACCAGGATTACACAGTGGTGAAGAAGACCTCTAGTGATCGCTGTCAGGACCCTGTGTCTGAGAGATGGGGAAGACCCCTGAGCCCAATCACGGGGCCTCCACCTCACCCCCTGATCCATGAGGACATCAATCACCAGAAGAACCTAGACCTCATCTACAAGATGATTGATCTGCTGATTGGAGAGGTGACATTGCTGGGGCATTATTATTATTATTATTTATTTATAGATCACCATTGATTCCATGGTGCTGTACATGAGAAGGGGGGTTATATACAAATTACAGATATCACTTACAGTAAGCAAACTAACAATGACAGACTGATACAGAGGGGAGAGAGGACCCTTCCCTTTCGGGCTTACATGCTACAGGATGGTGGGGAAGGAGACAGTAGGTTGGGGGGGTTGCAGCAGCTCCAGTGATGGTTAGGCGGTAGCTCCAGTAGTGATGAGGATTCAGCGGGATCATTGCAGGCTGTAGGCTTTTTTGAAGAGGTGGATTTTCAGGTTCCGTCAGAAGGATCCGAGTGTGGATGATAGCCGGACGTGTTGGGGCAGGGAATTCCAGAGGATGGGGGCTATTCGGGAGAAGTCTTGGAAGCGGTTGGTTGAGGAGTGAATACGTGTGGAGGAGAGAAGGAGGTCTTGGGAGGACCAGAGATTACGTGAGGGAAGGTATCGGGAGATTAGTTCTGAGATATATGGAGGAGACAGGTTATAGATGGCCTTGTAGGTCAGTATTAGTAATTTGAATTTGATACGCTGAGTGAATGGGAGCCATGCAGAGAGTTGCAAAGGGGAGAAGCGTAGGAGTAGTGAGGAGAGAGATGAATTAGTCAGTCGGCAGAGTTAAGGATGGACTGGAGAGGTGCAAGGGTGTTAGCAGGGAAGCCACAGAAAAGGATGTTGCAATAGTCAAGGCGGGAGATGATGAGGGCATGCACAAGTAGTTTAGCAGGTTGAGGAAGGGACGGATTCTGGAAATATTTTTGAGCTGGACGCGGCAGGAGGAGGAGAGAGCTTGGATGTGCGGTTTGAAGGACAGGGCAGAGTCAAGGGTTACTCCGAGGCAGCGGACCTCCGGTAGGGGGGAAAGCGTGATGTCAGTTGTTATAGAAAGGTCGGGTAAGGAAGATCTGTGAGATGGGGGAAAGATGATTAGTTCAGATTTGTCCACATTGAGTTTGAGGAAGCGAGAGGAGAAGAAGGAGAATATGGCTGATAGACACTCTGGGATTCTGGAGAGCAGAGAGGTGACGTCTGGGCCAGAGAGGTAGATCTGAGTATCATCGGCATAAAGGTGGTACTGGAATCCGTGGGACTTTGAGTTGCCCCAGGCCAAGTGTATAGACTGAGAAGGGTAGGGGTCCTAGAACAGAGCCTTGGGGGACTCCAACAGAGAGAGGGTGGGATGAGGAGGTAGTGTGGGAGACGCTGAATGTGCGGTTGGAGAGGTATGAGGAGATCCAGGATAGGGCGAGGTCTTTGATGCCGAAGGAGGAGAGGATCTGTAGTAGGAGGCAGTGGTCAACTGTGTTGAAAGCAGAGGACAGGTCTAGAAGGAGGAGTATAGAGTATTGTCCGTTAGCTTTGGCTGTAAGTAAGTCGTTAGTAATTTTGGTCCGGGCTGTCTCAGTGTAGTGATGGGGGCGGAAACCAGATTGTAGGTTGTCAAAGAGCAATGTTAGATGAGAGGTGGGAGGAAAGTTCAGCGTGGACATGCTGCTCCAGGAGTTTAGAAGCGAATGGGAGCAGCGATATTGGGTGATAGCTGGACGTGGCTGTTGGGTCGAGGGTTGGCTTTTTAAGGATAGGCGTGATTGTGGCATGTTTGAAAGCAGAAGGTAAGGTACCAGAAGTTAGTGATAGGTTGAAGAGTTGGGTTAAGGATGGGATAAGGGTGGTGGTGAGGTTGGGGAGGAGGTGGGATGGCATAGGGTCAAGTGCACAAGTGGTAAGGTGTGATTTGGAAAGAAGATGAGCAAGCTCCCCTTCAGTGATGTTAGATAGGGAGGTTATGGGGTTTGGGCATTGGTCTGGTGTGCAAAGGGGTTGTGGTGGTTGAGCAATAAAGACATGCCGTGTTTGGTCTATCTTGGTTTTGAAGTGTGCGCAAAGAGATGAGGGAGGTTGGAGGGGGCAGTGGTGGGCAGAGGAGGATCTGTAGTAGGAGGCAGTGGTCAACTGTGTCGAAAGCAGAGGACAGGTCTAGAAGGAGGAGTATAGAGGATTGTGGGTTAGCTTTGGCTGTAAGTAGGTCATTGGTAATTTTGGTCAGGGCTGTCTCAGTGGAATGATGGGGGCAGAAGCCAGATTGTAGATTGTCAAAGAGCAAGTTAGATGAGAGGTGGGTGGAAAGTTCAGTATGGACATGCTGCTTCCAGGAGTTTAGAAGCGAATGGGAGCAACGATATTGGGCAATAGCTGGACGTGGCTGTTGGATCGAGGGTTGGCTTTTTAATGATAGGTGTGATTGTGGCATGTTTGAAAGCAGAAGGGAAGGTACCAGAAGTTAGTGATAGGTTGAAGAGGTGGGTTAGGGAAGGGATAAGGGTGGTGGTGATGTTGGGGAGGAGGTGGGATGGGATAGGGTCAAGTGCACAAGTGGTGAGGTGTGATTTGGAGAGAAGATGAGCAAGCTCCCCTTCAGTGATGTTATATAGGGAGGTTATGGGGTTTGGGCATTGGTCTGGTATACAAAGGGGTTGTGGTGCGGCAAATTCCTCGGCAGAGATTAGGGAAGTCGGAGGGGGCAGTGGTGGGCGGAGGAGGGAGTTAAAAGTATTGAACAACTGTTTGGGGTTGTGGGATAAGGAAGATACAAGGGATGTAAAGTAGGCCTATTTAGCAGAGATGAGAGCCGATTTGAATGCAAGTGTTGCTTGTTTGAGTGCAGTAAAGTCGTCTTGGGAATGAGTTTTCTTCCTGCGTCGTTCTGCAATTCTGGATGCTTGCCGAAGCTTTTTGGTGGTGTTATTGTGCCAGGGTTGTCTATTGATTCGTCGCACTCTGTTATGCATGACAGGGGCGACTGTTATGATTGGGTCACCGAGGAGGAGAGCAGGCCCAAGCTAAGCCACAGAAAACCAGAGAGGTTGGAAACTAAGCGGATTGCAGACCCCTGATGCTATCCACACAACTAGCAGTAGCCGTGGAGCGTACCTACGATGATCCTAGACGCCTCGACACAGCCGGAGAACTAAATAAGCCTAAAGCAAGAAAGGGGAAATCTAAACTGCCCCAGAGCAGACCCCAAAGGAATAGATAGCCCTCAAACATATATTGTCGGTGAGACAAGATGAAAACACAAATGCAGGTAGGAAAATAGACTGAGCAAACGATGGGGCCCACACTAACTAGACAGGACAGGAAAGGAAAGACACTGTCTGCAATCACGCAAAAAACCCTGCAAAAAATGCCCAACACGTCTGATAGAAAAATACTGAAGTCACTAAACTTCGCCCACTATATCAGCACTCTGGTATATTCTGAAAGCAGAGCAAAAAGAGGCCAATCTAATAAGGGACAAAAACAAACTGGCACAAACAGTAACATAAGGATGGAAATTCAGCACAGCCCCCACCGGGGCTGGCTGACCACAACTGTTGTGAATTTGCTTTCTGGCCTGCTTTTGAGTACCCTAGGATCTGCGGTGCCTCCTGAGGTCTTAGTTCACCAGCCTAAACCGCAGATCCTAGGGTACTCAAAAGCAGGCCAGAAAGCAAATTCACAACAGGCAGCCAAGTTGATGGCTGATGCAAGAGTGGCATTGTAGAAAGTAGTGGTAGTGTCAGTGTCGTGGAGTGAAGATATGGAGGACAGTGGTAGAATAGAGTCAGAGAGTGTGCGAGTGTCTAGATGTGTGAGGTTTCTGCTGGGGTGCGCATGCTTCTGGACATCGGTGACAGGTGAGGAGGATAGGGATGAGAAAGTGAGTAGATGGTGGTCAGATAGAAGGAGATGGGAGGTGGTGAAGTTAGAAATAGAGCAGAGAAAGGTGAAGGCCAGGTCTACTGTATGTATGTCCGTCTGTGTGGGTGGCTGAGGAGGACCACTGAGTGAGTCCAAAAGATGAAGTAAGGGACAGGAGTATGGAGGCTGCTGAATGTTGGGTGTCAATGGGGATGTTGAAGTCACCCACGATGATGGTGGGAATGTCAGCAGAGAGAATGTGAAGGAGCCAGGTGGAGAATTGGTCAATGAAGGCAGTGGTCGGGCCTGGAGGTCGGTATATGACGGCCACTTGGAGGTTGGAGGGAGAGTAGATGCGGACAGAGTGGACTTCAAAAGAGGGGAGGACAAGGCAGGGAAGAGGTGGGATTGGGTTTAAGGTGCAGTTGGAAGAAAGGAGAAGGCCCACTCCTCCGCCATGTGTGTTGCCAGGGCGAGGAGTATGGATGAAGTGGAGGCCGCCTTAAGCTAGCACAGCAGGGGAGGCTGTGTCGGAGGGTGTCAGCCATGTTTTGGTGAGGCCAAGGAAGGAAAAATTACGAGAGGTAAAGAGGTTGGGAATCACATGGAGTTTATTGCAGACAGAGCTGGCATTCCAGAGTGAGCCAAAGAGTGGGAGCAAGGTGGTGGGTGTCAAGGGCACGGATTTGAGGTGGGAAAGATTTCTGGTGTTTGTGTTGGTTTGGGAACGATAGAAGGGGGTAATGATGGGAGGTATGGGCTGTGGGGGTCTAGGGTTGGGAGATATGTCACCAGCAGTGAGAAGCAGATAGAGGGAGAGCATGTGGGAGAAGGAGGGTGGGTGGCTTGTTTTGTATTTTATTAGGAGAGCTCTGAGGTCGAGGAGCAGGTCAGCAGAGGAGGTCAGGTGGGGAGGCAAGAGGGAAGGAGAGATTATTATTTGGTTAGCGGGTGCTGGGGTTTGCGGATAGTGAAGGAGAGTAGGGAGTAGTGGAGCCAAAACTGTTAGTGCGTATGTCAGCATGATGAGAGTAATTTAGAAGGCAAAAGAAATTTAGAACATGTAAACGCAGCGGTTAGTCGTACCTTCTGGTCACTTCAGGCTCATTTCAGATGTTATCCTTAGAAGACATCCTTGCAATGACAGACCGAGGTCAGCCAGACCTCTGAGTCTGAATTTATACTAACTTAACAGCACATGAAAGGGCCCAGGTGTGATCAGAAAGGCAGGAGCAGCAGGGAGACTGGATGCAGACACAGGAGACGGTTAATTAAAGTCACAAGAGGAAATGCAAAGGGAGATAGTATTGCAGCCAGAACACATATCAGTGATAGCAGACAGATTCAGGGGTGATTGGGGTTCAGGAAAGATGGGTGATGATGGTATTGCAGCCTGAACACATACCAGTGATGGCAGACAGATACAGGGGTGATTGGGGTTCAGGAAAGATGGGTGATGATGGTATTGCAGCCGGGACACATACCATTGATAGCAGACAGATACAGGGGTGATTGGGGTTCAGGAAAGATGGGTGATGATGGTATTGCAGCCAGAACACATACCATAGATAGCAGACAGATATTGGGGTGATTGGGATTTCGGAAAGATGTGTGATGATGGTATTGCAGCCAGAACACATACCTGTGGATGAAGCAGATCGATTGTCAGAGTGATAGTAATAGTGAAGCATAGTAATAATAATAATGAAGCATCTATAGCAGGGAGTCATTTTCAGGCATATTTCAGATGTTATCCTTAGAACGACATCCTTGGAATGACAGACCGACATCATACAGTAACACTATGAAGGGATCGGGGGATGACGGTATCGTTGTGTGTGTCAGGTTCCTATAAGGTGTCAGGATGTCGCTGTCTATTTCTCCATGGAGGAGTGGGAGTATATAGAAGGACACAGAGATCTGTACAAGGACGTCATAATGGAGGTTCCTCAGCCCCTCACATCTCCAGGTAATAGACAGGACTAAATACACACGGCCTATAATTATCTGTATGTAGAGAATGAATTCAGTCCCTTTATATGTTTCCTCCAGATCTATCCAGTAAGAGGACAACACCAGAGAGATGTCCCCGTCCTCTTCTTCCACAGGACTGTAACCAAGAAGATCCCAGTGCTCCTCAGGATCATCAGGTAAATGGAGAGAAGTTGTCAGGAGATCTCCCCTGTGATGTGTAGACGGCTGTGAAGGTCTTGTGCTCAGTCTTGTTTTATCCACCAGTATTATATGTTTTATACTTTTGTAGTGAGAACGGTGGAGATGGCAGGATTAGAGCTGACACCAGTGACCGGAGATAAACTTTTTACCTCCGATCACAGCTGGGTGGTCATGCTGTGTTCTGACAGTGTGTGAACCGCGGCTCTGTGACTGGCGGAGATGATTTTACCGCCAATCAGAAGCGCTACACCGGTGTTTACCACAATGTCACACAGCTTGGGAAACACCGGTTTTGTGCTGTGCATGTTCGGCTATATTCTGCAATTAAATCGGCAAATATTGCAAATTCGGCGATCATGAGCCGAACATTGAAATATTCGCTCATCTCTCGCCATAATACTGTGTGAGGTGCTGGGGGGCCGTCATACTGTGAGGGAGCCCTCATATTGAGCTACATGGCCACACAGGAGAACAATTTCCTTGTGATGAGTCAGATAGAAAGTGAGAAATCCAGGCCTTTGGTCTATCTGATTGCCGTCCTCCTGAATTGATATGGTGTTGTGTGCCAGGAGGGAGACATCGGATAGTACGTTCTGAAGGAAAGCAAAGATACAAAAATATAATGGCAGTAAGAATTCGGATTCCAGGCAGCGAGCATAGCGGAGACACAGAGCAGGAAGAGGTCACTAGCTCAGGTTTGCTGCACTATTGTGGCTTATAACAAAGGTTATGTACTGCCGCATGTAACCGGAAAGTTCCTGACTGCATAATACAGAAGAAGCATTCATAAAGTGTTGTGCCTGCCGTCTGATGTGTATACTTCTCATCAAGGTCTTGGTAAGTAAAGAAAAGTCTATTTTTGAACTTTGGTCTCCCTCATTCATCTCCATAACATCTGATCTGGGTCTACAACGACAGCAGCAATCTGCGGATTCGGGAGATATGACTCTGCCAAATATATATGTTCAGGCGGTGTAGAAAATTGCTTCGGAAAGGCTTCTGGGATCGACTTTGGGATTGCCCCTTGCAGACCGGGGGGGCTGGACCCTCATCTGACATTGTTTTCCATGGGCACGTCTCCGCCTGTTGCACGCGCCATCTTCCTTCTCTATGGTGACGTCACCGCTACCCGGTGTTCGGGCGGTGTGGAGATTTCCTTCTGAACAGCATCTGCGTCCTGCCTTAGGCTTGCCCCTTGCTGACTGGGGGTTTTTGCCATCCTCTGCTCAAGTTAAGGCAGGGGACATCGTTGGTGAAGTTCCTGTGGAGGACTGCTGCGGGCGCCATCTTCCTCCACCTTCAGTGATGTCCCCAGGCACGACCAATCAGCGACGCGGGATTTCCGTTACAGACAGACAGAATTAGACGAATATATATATATATATATATATATATATATATATATATATAGCTGACCCGTGGAAGCCCTGTTAGGCCGTCGTCAGAGTTTGCTCACTCCTTTCTTCAGCCTCCTGGCCATGAAGTTTTACACTTTTGCTCCAAATAAACTATGGACTTTCAATATGGATCAGTGAGTGCTGCAGTCCTTACTTTCTTTGGTGAAATTATATATATAGATAGATAGATATGTGTATGTATGTATATATATTTGTCAGAGTCATATCTCCTGACTCTGCAGATTGCTGCTGTCATTGTATTATTACACAGGATTCTTATGATGTTACATCGGATCATCTTCTTCTCATTCAGGTCTCTACAATATCGGATCCTCTCAGTGAAGATCTTCTACAAAAGAGAATTTTCCTGATTTACCCATCAAGGATGGATATGGACAGAGACAAGATGGCGGAGAGGATGTTACACCTCACCCTAGAGATCCTCTTCCGTCTCACTGGAGAGGTGAGAGATTCGGATGACGTCACATTACATCATTCTTATCTACGGGAATAACAGATGGACAGAACTGGAGAGGTGAGGACTCTGGGAATGTCTGTAGTGAGATTTATTAATGTGTCTCTCCATAACCAGGATTACACAGTGGTGAAGAAGACCTCTAGTGATCGCTGTCAGGACCCTGTGTCTGAGGGATGGGGAAGACCCCTGAGCCCAATCACAAGGCCTCCACCTCACCCCCTGATCCATGAGGACATCAATGACCAGAAGATCCTAGAACTCACCTACAAGATGATTGAGCTGCTGACTGGAGAGGTGACACTGCTGGGAATGCTGGGACATTATACAGTAACACTATGAAGGGATCGGGGGATGACGGTATCATTGTATGTGTCAGGTTCCTATAAGGTGTCAGGATGTCGCTGTCTATTTCTCCATGGAGGAGTGGGAGTATTTAGAAGGACACAGAGATCTGTACAAGAACGTCATAATGGAGGTTCCCCAGCCCCTCACATCACCAGGTAATAGACAGGACTAAATACACACGGCCTATAATTATCTGTATGTAGAGAATGAATTCAGTCCCTGTATGTGTTTCCTCCAGATCTATCCAGTAAGAGGACAACACCAGAGAGATGTCCCCGTCCTCTTCCTCCACAGGACTGTAACAAAGAAGATCCCAGTGCTCCTCAGGATCATCAGGTAGATGGAGAGAAGGTGTCAGGAGATCTCCCCTATGATGTGTAGACGGCTGTGAAGGTCTTGTGCTCAGTCTTGTTTTATCCACCAGTATTATATGTTTTATACTTGTGTAATGAGAGCGGTGGAGATGGCAGGATTAGAGCTGATCATAGATGGGAATTCTCCATCTGTCTGTGACTCTTACAATATTTGTTTCAGGGTGAAGATCTGACCCATATTAATACTACAGAGACATATGTGAGGGGTGATGAGTGGTGTAAAGAGGAGTATCCCACATATGACTACCCAGGTGAGTAGTAACCACTGAATGCAGAGAAGTCACAGATTCCTCTCAGTCACCGGCTGTGGCTGCTTTATCGGTGGTGTAGTCCGGCCGTATTACCATGATCACCATTTTGCCTCTAGACCACAACATTCTCCTCCACCCAAAACTGTTCAAATGACTTTGGGCATTGAAAGCCCTTTTCTATAGAACTTACAACCTGGAGGATCCACCTACCCCCTGGGATTAGGAGACGCTGACCGTTACCTGCCCAGATCTGTAATCTATAAAGCCAAATGACAGCGTACGTAGAATGTGCTGACAGGTTAGAAAATCACCTGAAGAAAAATATTATGATGGGCCTGTAAGAGAAAGCGGAGGGTAATGATGCTGTTGGCTTCCTAGTTCCCTGAGATCTTATCGGATGATTCTTCTCTCCCTTCTGTGCTGCTGAATGTCTCATGGTCCCTACAAGACCAGGTCCAGTCTTTCTGGCCAAACTTCACTTTTATGATCGACAACAGTAAATGTGCAGTGAAGCCAAGTGTGAATTTCTGTACAATAACAGCAGAGTTTCTCTTTATCCTGACTTTTCAATTTGTGTTAAAAGTAGCGTAATTTTCGGACTATAAGATGCTTGAGGAAAATGGGGGGTGCGTCTTATAGTCCGGCTCTGGCTATGATGGGTAGGTGGGGGAACGGCATCGGCGGAGCATCGGGTCACAGGAGTCTGGAGCCGGTGGCTGCGGCTAACTCCTGTTCCCGCTGCTAAAGAGAAATGAATATTCACTGCATTCCACTCCCATGGGCTTGGAGGGCAATGAATATTCATTTCTCTTTAATAATAGTATCTTGATCTGATTACACCCCCCACCCCGGTCCTGGTATGCATGGCCCCATCCTTATAATTGGCTCCCATCCAAATCCTTGTATGCATGGCCCCATCAGAAAACATTAAAAAACAAATCATTACACTTACCTACCCCGCGCTCCCTCGCAGCGTCCTGCTCTGGTGCCAGGAACTGCTATATGTTTGTAAGCAGCACATGGCAGGGACATCATGTGCTGCCTACAAGCAGAGCACAGCTGCCAGGACTGTGCACGCAAAGGGCAGTGAGTATTCATTGCTCTTCAGTAGCGCGCAGTGTCTGCTGTCGGCTTCCTGCTGCTACCAGTGGTCACGTGTGCAGCTACTTAAGAGAAATGAATATTCATGAATTCTCACTGTTCTCAGCACTGCTTACAAGCATAAAACAGTTGCTGGCACTGGAGCAGGAGGCTGCAAGGGAGCGCCGGGTAGGTAAGTGTAATGGTTTGTTTTTTTAATGTTTTCTGATAGGGCCATGCATACCAGGATAGGAATGGGGGTGGGGGCCACTTATAAGTATGGGGCCCTGTATACCAGGACGGGATGGGGCTGTAGGCTACCAGCAGGTGCGTTGGATGCAGTGACGAGCAGAAAACAGAGCAAGTGTTAATGGGTGTTTTTATATAACCAGAGAAAAAGATAACAACGCTTTCTCCATGCAGGGAGTTAATATATACAAGATGCACAGAAGTATTGCGCGGGCAAATATGTGGAAGTTCAGTATTATGCAGTGACAGCTTGACTTCAGCTGTCAACAGTGGTAACAACAAAAAAAGAATTGCTAACGGCGGGAGAGGAAAAAACGGTAGGGTTCAACTTATCAGACTGTCGTCCGAAGGGAGGTGGTTGAAAGATTCCACGATGGCACCGCAGATGGCGCATCACGTTGAGGAAGCGGTCCTGGATGTATCGGAGGCGCTATCTCTTAGCGGTGAAGAAGAGTCCGGGACCTTTTGGTGGGCTGCTGTATGTCCAGATGAGGCGGAGGGTTCTAGTATCAAGGCCGCAGCCGCAGATGTAAAGTGAAAGTCTCCGACGGGAGTCATGCACTCTACACTGTCTGCTGTTAAGCGTTGCACAGTATGGTCAGCGCTTCCTGCCTGCAGTCGCGTAGGGTCAGCATCCGGCAGCAGTAAGTGGTCACTGGTGCTGTTGCTGGATGTTGGGGAGTGAGCACGAAAGTGCAGTTTGTTGTCAGTAGTGTTATCCACAGGGAGGGAGCAAACCTTCCTCTGCTGCACCTCCTGTCTTCCCGCCAGAAGCCCCAGGTTCCGGCGCACCCCCCTTTTTATATCAGAGTCGCCCTTTGAAGCAGAGGTCACAGGTCTGTCCCGGTCAGGTTCTCTGTCCCCCTACCACACTAGTGGCATTCCCAATGGATACGGCTCAGAGACACTGTTGCCTTTATTGTTCCGGTCCTTCCTCCTCCAGGGCCATGCATACCAGGATAAGGATGGGGTCATGCATACCAGGATAGGGATGATGGTACCATGCATACTAGGAGGAGATAGTGGACCCTGCATACCAGGATAGGGATGGGGCCATGCATACCAGGATAGGGATGATGGTACCATGCATACCAGGAAGAGATGGGGGCCCTGCATACCAGGACGAGATGGGGCCATGCACACCAGGACGAGATGGGGCCCTGCATACCAGGATGAGATGGGGCCCTGCATACCAGGATGAGATGGGGCCCTGCATACCAGGATGAGATGGGGCCCTGCATACCAGGACGAGATGGGGCCCTGCATACCAGAATTGAAATGATGGTACCATGCATACCAGGACAAGATGGGGGCCCTGCATACCAGGACGAGATGGGACCATGCATACCAGGACGAGATGGGGCCCTGCATACCAGGATAGGGATGATGGTACCATGCATACCAGGACGAGATGGGGGCCCTGCATACCAGGACGAGATGGGACCATGCACACCAGGACGAGATGGGACCATGCACACCAGGACGATATGGGACCATGCATACCAGGACGAGATGGGGCCATGCATACCAGGACGAGATGGGGCCCTGCATACCAGGACGAGATGGGGCCATGCATACTAGGATAAGATGGGGCCCTGCATACCAGGATAGGGATGATGGGGTCATGCATACCAGGATAGGGATGAGGGATACATGCATACTAGGATGAGATGACGGGCCATGCATACCAGGATAGGGATGGGACCATGCATACCAGGATAGGGATGATGGTACCATGCATACCAGGATGAGATGGGGGCCCTGCATACCAGCACGAGATGGGGCCATGCATACCAGGACAAGATGGGGTCATGCATACCAGGACGAGATGGGGCCCTGCATACCAGGACGAGATGGGGCCATGCATACCAGGACGAGATGGGGCCCTGCATACCAGGATAGGGATGATGGGGTCATGCATACCAGGATAGGGATGAGGGATACATGCATACTAGGATGAGATGAGGGGCCATGCATACCAGGATAGGGATGAGGCCATGCATGCCAGGATGGGGATGAGGTGGCCATGTGTATCAGAATGGGGATGTGAGGACCATATATACCAGGATAGGGGATATAAGTACAGAATTGACAACATTTTTTGCTTCAATTTGTTTTTCCTAATTTCCTCCACTAAAACCTAGGTGCGTCTTATGGTTCAAAAAATACGGTAAGTGTCAATTTTCTGTACAATAACAGAGTTTCCCTTTAGCCTGAAATTTCAATTTCTTTTAAAACAAACTAACTTCAAGGAGGATTGTGATAAACTACAGGACAAACATTCCACCTGTGCCATGATGGATCTCTAAGCTGTGCGTGGCTGATGGCTGTAATATACAGTTATTCCCACCTGCAGGAGATGTGTTGGCATAGCTCGAGCCCTGGTTTCATAGATTTACTAAACGTCATGAATTCCATTATGTTTTCCATCCTAAGGAATTCAGATTACTGCACAATCTCTCCTGAAATGGGGGCACTAATACTTTCTCTACTCTTCCGGTCAGGACTCATAGTGGCTCCAATGGTCCACCATAAATGAGGGCAACTCCAGTTTAGTGTTCTCCCCTCGTACATACATTGTTGTTGGGGATATAACATATTTTTTTATTCTATGTCTTTTTTTAACCTGTTCATTCTGTATGATAGTTTGATTGTGGTGGGATCGGCCTTCCTGCCTAATGTGATTCTGTAACTCCCTGATAGTCTTGAAAAAAATCTCTCCAATCTCTTCCAAATGTCTAAGATCTAAATTTAAAGGGAACCGGTCAGCAGGATTGTGCTCAGTAACCTACAGACACTGTCAGGTCGGCGTTGTTATACTGATTGCATTGATACCTGGTGATGAAATCCGTCTTGTGGTTGTTGTTTAATCTGTATTTGTAGATTTCAGTTAGAGATTCTTGTGCTCTGGGGCGTGGCTGTGGGCGGGGCTTTATGTGGTGCTCTAATTACATATGCATCTGTATTGGCTTATGACAGGTCGCTGATCCCTCACTGACCTGCCCCCCATTTTTACATAATGCATATAATAGTGTTGATATTATTGTTGATAATGCCTATAATATTGTGACTATTGTGAGGCTTAGAAAAAAAAATTCTCACATGACACTGGCGGCGCCTGTCCAATAGCCTCTCCCTCTTACTTATAGATGGTACTGCACAGGTGCCGCCATCGCCGGTGATATTTTTCTGGATGTAATTTTTTATGTAAAATAGGGGGCAGGTCACTGAAGGATCAATGTTATGAATGAGTCACCGAGGAGGAAAAACAAAAAGCAAGCTAAGCCCAGAAAACCGGAGAGGTTGGTAACTAGCGGATTGCAGACACCTGATCTTATCCACAACAACTAGCAGTAGCCGTGGAGCGTGCCTACGGCGGTCCTAGACGCCTCGTCATGGCCGGAGAACTAAATAAGCCTAAAGAAAGAAAAGGGAAAATCTAAACTGCCCCAGAGCAGACCCCAAAGGAATAGACAGCCCCCAACATGTATTGTTGGTGAAACAAGATGAAAACACAAACACAGATAGAAAGATAGGATAAGCAAATGGTGGGGCCCACACTAACTAGAAAGGATAGGAAAGGAAAGCTGCTGTCTGCAATCCGAAAAAACCCTGCCAAAAAGATGTCCAACACGTCTGATAGGAAAAATCCCTATATCAGCACTCAGGTATATTCTGAAGACAGAGCAAAAGAGATCAACTGATCAGGGACAAAAACAAACTGAAATAATCAGAGACAAAAATGGGAATTCAGCACAGCCCCAGCCGGGGCTGGCTGAACACAAAAAACTAAGTAACCAGACCAAAACTCATATGAATAATAGCAGAGCAAACAGCTTTGAGAAGGCAGGAACCGAACTGGAAACCAGAAGCCACAGGCAGGAGAAATCACCAGTAAGAAAATAGGGAGTCAGCTGCCTTAAATCCAATCAAAGACTCCTGATGTCCAGTCGCAGTCCTCCTCCTCAGGTGGCAGGTTTCTGCCATTTAGATCAGCTTCATAACCTCCTTTCACCAACAGAGGGAGTCCAGATAGAGAACTCAGTACTCCTCTGTCAGCACAGCCAGCTCCATCACCCTCACCAGAATCCAGAGGTGAACCAGAAAATGCATTCACAACAGTACCCCCCTTGACCAGGTCGATCAGGATGGGCCCAATCTATTGGCATGAATATCAGAGGCAGAGACCCAAGAATTGTCCTCCTGGCCATAACCCTTCCACTTGACCAAATACTGGAGTCTCTGTCTAGCCAGACGAGAATCCAGTATTTTCTCTACCTCATATTCCACATTACCTTTAACCAATACAGGGTCAGGAGGTGCCGCCATAGGATCTACTGGCTCAACAAACCTCTTCAACAGCGACTTATGAAACACGTTATGGATCTTAAACGTAACAGGAAGAGCCAATTGAAAAGAAACCGGATTAAGAATCTCCAAAATCTTGTAAGGTCCAATAAATTTTGGCTTGAGCTTTGGAGAAGCCACCTTCATAGAGATATTCTTTGATGATAACCAAACCATATCACCCACTTTAAACCGGGGATCAATGGTCCTATGCCGGTTGGAAAACCGCTGGGCCTTTTCCTGGGAGAGAAACAACTTATCCACCACTTGGTCCCAAATCTGCTGCATTCTCTCTACAACAGTGTCAACACCTGGGTAGGCTGAAGATTCCACTTGCCCTGAAGAAAATCGAGGATGAAACCCAAAGTTACAGATAAAGGGCGACATCAAGGTGGCAGAACTAGCTCTATTATTTAAAGCGAATTCGGCCAACGGCAAAAATGAGACCCAATCATCCTGATCAGCAGATATAAAACATCTCAAATAGGACTCCAAAGTCTGGTTTGTTCTCTCTGTCTGCCCATTAGTCTGAGGGTGAAACGCAGAGGAGAAGGACAACTGAATTCCCAGCTTGGAGCAAAAAGCTTTCCAGAATCTGGAAACAAACTGTACTCCTCTGTCCGATACAATGTTCTCAGGAATTCCATGCAACCAAACCACCTGTTGTAAAAACAAGGGTACCAACTCTGAGGAAGATGGCATCTTTGTGAGTGGTACAAGATGGACCATCTTAGAGAATTTATCACAAATCACCCAGATAACAGTCATTCTCTGAGAGACAGGAAGATCAGAAATAAAATCCATTGAAATCCATGGCCTCTTGGGCACAGGCAAGGGCATCAACAACCCACTAGAGCGAGAACAGGGTTTAGACTGGGAACAAGTCCCACAGGACTGCACAAAATTCCTGACATCACGAGATAAGGCAGGCCACCAAAAAGACCGACTCACCAAATCTCTGGTACCAAAAATACCTGGATGACCAGCCAATGCGGAGCAATGAACTTCAGACATCACTCTCTTCCTCCACTGGTCAGGAACATACAACTTTCCCATAGGACAACGGTCAGGTCTGTCCTCCTGAAATTCTTCCAGAGCACGTCTCAAATCGGGTGAGATGGCAGAAAGAACTACCCCCTCACCTAGGATGGTAGTAGGCTTGGTCACAATAGGAGAATCGGCAAAGAAACTCCTAGAAAGGGCGTCTGCCTTAACATTCTTAGTGCCTGGAAGAAAGGAGACCACAAAATCAAAACGCGTAAAAAACAAGGCCCACCTAGCCTGTCTAGGATTCAAGCGTTTGGCCGACTCAAGGTAAATCAAATTCTTGTGGTCAGTGAGGACCACAACTTGATGTCTAGCTCCCTCCAACCAATGTCTCCACTCCTCAAATGCCCATTTCATGGCTAACAATTCCCGATTCCCCACATCATAGTTGCATTCAGATGGGGAGAACTTTCGGGAAAAGAAGGCACAGGGATTCATTTTAGACGTCACCCGATCTTTTTGGGACAAAACAGCTCCTGCACCAATCTCTGAAGCGTCTACCTCAAAAGGAAGTGAGACATCAGGTTGCCATAAAACCGGAGCAGAAGTGAACCTCCGCTTCAGCTCCTGAAAGGCCGAAACAGCCTCTGAAGACCAATTCAGCACATCAACACCCTTCTTAGTTAAATCAGTCAGTGGTTTGGCAATACCAGAAAAATTACCTATAAATTTACGATAAAAATTAGCAAAACCCAAAAACTTCTGGAGAGCCTTCAAAGAAGTGGGCTGAACCCAATCATAAATGGCCTGCACCTTGGCCGGGTCTATTTCAGTAGTTGACGGAGACAAAATAAATCCCAAAAATGAAATCCTCTGTACACCAAAAAGGCACTTCCATCCCTTAACATACAGGGAATTCTCCCTCAAAATCCGGAACACAGTCCGAACATGTTCCACATGAGTCCCAATCATTGGAAAAGATCAAAATATCATCCAGATAGATGATCAAAAACTTATCCACAAAGTCCCGGAAAATATCATTCATAAAGGATTCGAAGACAGAAGGGGCATTAGTGAGCCCAAAAGGCATCACCAGGTACTCAAAATGTCCCTCCGGAGTATTAAACGCCGTCTTCCACTCATCCCCATGCTTGATGCGAATAAGATTATACGCCCCCTGAGATCAAGCTTAGTAAACCAGCAAGCACCTTTAACTCTGGAGAATAAATCAGAAATCAGGGGTAACGGATACTGATATTTAACCGTAATTTTGTTGAGGGAACGATAGTCAATACAAGGCCTTAATGAACCATCTTTCTTGGCCACAAAAAAACCCCCAGCACCTAAGGGTGAAGAGGATGGTCTAATATGACCCTTTTCCAATGACTCCTTAATATAAGATCGCATAGCCTCGTGTTCGGGTACAGATAAATTGAAAAGTCGACCCTTGGGAAATTTACACCCAGGCCTCAACTCAATTGCACAGTCATAACTCCTATGAGGAGGCAAAGATGCAGACTTACTCTCACTAAATACATCATAAAAATCAGCCAAATAGTCAGGAACATCATGCGACTGGGGAGAGGTGGAGAAAACAGGAGTGTCGCCAAGAGCACACCGACAACCCCAAATCACCACAGATACAGATTTCCAATCCAAAACTGGATTATGAATTTGCAACCAGGGAAACCCCAGAACAATGGTATCATGCAAATTATGCAAGACCAAAAATCTGCAATTTTCTTGGTGGTCTGGGGCGACCCGCATTATCACCTGGGTCCAAAACTGAGGTTTATTCTCCACCAAAGGAGTAGCATCAATACCCCTCAAAGGAATAGGCGTCCGCAGAGGTGTCATAGGAAAACCACAACGTTTAGCAAAATCCAAGTCCATCAGGTTCAGAGCCGCTCCTGAATCCACAAAAACCTTAGCGGAAAATGTGGATAAGGAGCAGATCAGAGTAATTGCTAAAAGAAACTTAGGTTGTACACCACCCACAACAAATGTGTGTGCAAAACGTTTCTCTCATTTAGGGCAGACAGAAATACTATGAGAGGCATCTCCACAGAAAAAACACAGCTTATTACGCCTTCTAAACTCCTGATGTTGCGCCATAGACAAAACTCTATCACAATGCATAGGTTCAGACATTTGTCCAAAAGGTGGCAACACCTCTCGTGTAGTTTTGCGTTCACGAAAACGCCGATCAACTTGAATGGCTAATGGCATAGAATCGTCAAGACCAGAGAGAACAGGAAATCCCACCATAGTATCTTTTATGGTTTCTGACAAACCCTTCCGAAAGAGAGCTGCCAAGGCACCATCATTCCATGTGGTAAGGACAGCCCACTTTCGGAATTTTTGACAGTATAACTCTGCAGGATCCTGACCCTGGTTCAATGCCAATAGGGCTTTCTCAGCTTGATCAATAGCATTAGGTTCATCATATAACTACCCCAAGGCTTGAAAAAATGCATCCACATTAGTCAGAATAGGATTTTCAGGTGTCAGAGAAAAGGCCCAATCCTGGGGATCGCCGCGCAGCAAGGAGATGACAATTTTACCCTGCTGCGCAGAGCTCCCCAAAGAGTTAGGCTTCAAAGCAAGAAATAATTTACAATTATTCTTAAAATTCAAAAATTTAGACCGATCCCCAAAAAACACATCAGGAGTAGGGATCTTTGGTTCAACAGCATGTGAGTGAGCGAGATAGGTGGAAATTCCCCGCACTTCAGCAGTGAGCTGCTCCACACGATCAGACAATTGCTTAATCTCCATTAAGAAAAAAAAATCCTCCTACGGCCTCAGAGAAAAAGAGGAAAAAATATACATATAAAAAAATTCTGACACTTTTTTTTTTTTTTTACAATTCTTTCCTGCTTTTGAGTACCCTAGAATATGCGGTATGGCTGGTGATTCTGTTATGAATGAGTCACCGAAGAGGAAAAACAAAAAGCAAGCTAAGCCCAGAAAACCGGAGAGGTTGGTAACTAGCGGATTGCAGACCCCTGATCTTATCCACAACAACTAGCCGTAGCCGTGGAGCGTGCCTACGGTGGTCCTAGATGCCTCGTCACGGCCGGAGAACTAAATAAGCCTAAAGAAAGAAAAGGGAAAATCTAACCTGCCCCAGAGCAGACCCCAAAGGAATAGACAGCCTCCAACATGTATTGTCGGTGAAACAAAATGAAAACACAAACACAGATAGAAAGATAGGCTGAGCAAACGGTGGGGCCCACACTAACTAGAAAGGATAGGAAAGGAAAGCTGCTGTCTGCAATCCGAAAAAACCCTGCCAAAAAGATGTCCAACACGTCTGATAGGAAAAAGCCCTGAAGTCACTAGACTTCAAATCCCTATATCAGCACTCAGGTATATTCTGAAGACAGAGCAAAAGAGATCAACTGATCAGGGACAAAAACAAACCGAAATAATCAGAGACAAAAATGGGAATTCAGCACAGCCCCATCCGGGGCTGGCTGAACACAAAAAACTAAGTAACCAGACCAAAACTCAAATGAACAATAGCAGAGCAAACTTAGCTTTGAGAAGGCAGGAACCGAACTGGAAACCAGAAGCCACAGGCAGGAGAAATCACCAGCAAGAAAATAGGGAGTCGGCTGCCTTAACTCCAATCAAAGACTCCTGATGTCCAATCGCAGTCCTCCTCCTCCTCAGGTGGCAGGTTTCTGCCATTTAGATCAGTTTCATTACGTCCTTTCACCAACAGAGGGAGTCCAGATAGAGAACTCACTACTCTGTCAGTACAGCCAGCTCCATCACCCTCACCAGAAGCCAGAGGTGAACCAGAAAATGCATTCACAGCAGATCAGTGTCATAAACCAATACAGATGAATATGTACGCAGAGCACCACATAAGGCCCCACCCACAGCCCAACCCACAGCCACTCCCACAACCCCACCCCGAAGCACAAGAATCTCATTAACTGAAAACTACAAATACAGATTCAACAATAACCAGCCCGCAGCTTCCCAGAAAAAGCATGTCTATTAGATGTGCCAATTCTGATGCTTTTCCTAGCTCTTCCCACTTGCCCTGTAGCTGTGGGAAATGCGTCCTGTGTCCCCTATCTTTATCACTGGGGACACAGGTCATGCGCAGTCTACGTTTGGCGGCGCATGCGTCCTTTTGACGGTGCGCCGACCAGCGCCAAACGCAACCTGTCAGAAGGACGCATGCGCCGCCAAACACAGACTGCGCACGACCTGCGTCCCCAGTGATAAAGATAGGGGACGCAGGACGCATGCAGTGTCGTGCGCCGGTAGGTGGAGCTACCGGAGGAGGCGCGACAGGGGGCGGGGCTCAGCGGCGGTCGTGCGCAGGCTGTCGCTGCGCCCAGAATTGCAAATGTGAAACTAGCCTTAGTAATGGAAAAGTGTTTATCCATTACGAACCCCATAGTTACATGGTAAATAAAGACACAGCCAGAATAAAGTCTTTTATTAGAAATAAAACAAAACAGTTTTCCTTTTTCAAAAATAGCAAACACAGTTATACTCACCAACACCTAAGTGCAAAGCACCAGAATTGGCGCATCTAATAGATGTGCCTTTTCTGGGCAGCTGCAGGCTGCTATTTTTAGGCTGGGGGGGTCAATATCCATGGCCCCTTACAAGCCTAAGAATACCAACCCCCCAGTTGTCAGCTTCAGCAAGGCTGGTTGTCAAAAATGGGGGGGACTCCATGCCATTTTTTTAAAATAATTTATTTAAATAATTAAAATAACAGTGTGAGGACCCCTCTATTCTGGATAACCAGCCTTGCTGAAGCTGACAGCTGAGGGTTGCAGCCCCCAGTTGTGAGTTTTGCCAGACAGGTTATAGAAAATACAGGGGAACCCACACCGGTATTTTCATTCATTTATTTAGTTTTAGTGCAGGCGGTGGGTGAGGAATACTCCCATCATCCACTCCTGCTGTCACTGTACTTAGCAGTAGCAGGTGTAGGTTGATGGTAGTAATAATCCCAAAAGCCCCCACCTGCTGTCATCATTCTGACTTTAATAGAACTCTCCTCATTCTCCTCGTTGGCAAAGCAGAGGAGAATAATGAGAGCGTCTTCAGCACCCGCCGCCGGGGAATAGCGCTTACTGCAGCGCTTCTTCCCTGCCGGCCGTCCATGTGGTACTGATACTGCACACGGGCGGTATACGGTTGTCACACATGTGCCACAAATATTACACACATGGACGTCTCCGGTACCGGAAATATCAGGATATGTGAAACCGGCTTTATACACAGTTCTCTTTAAATGCCAAATATTTCTTCTTGAAACTCATCTGACAGAAAATATTGGAGCTTACGATAGTATAGATTGTGAAGTCTCCGAGCCCCATACTCTAATTACACCAGAGAGGTTTCACCACTAGTTTCTCATTTATTACTGATGGAGACTGTGGAGTTTGATCATTTCAGTATTTTCCTAATCAGGCCCCATTTTTAATATCTGATTGTGTCACTTTATGTGGTGGTAAGTTTGGAATTCTTCACAAAGGATAATAGAAAATAAATGAATCTTACAAATTATTTCCCAGCTTCGCACTATACCCTACATACGGTTGTACACTACTGTCTGGGCACATGGCAGTGTTCAGAAGGGAAGGAGCGCCATTTAGCTATTTGAATGCAGATCTAGCTGGAATAGTTTGCAGACACAATGTATTGGGAGCACTGTTCATGGTCACCTGGCAGCTCAAAAGATGTCCCCCATGAACATGCTTGGCACTATCTTCTCTGCTTTCCATATTCCAAGGATTGCCTTGCTCATCGCCCTATAACACCCTCACATGGATCTGGACTTACACTGGGACCCCTAGGCTTGGACCATGGTGTTACCTGCTATTCTGTGGTGTTCGATGGCAAGAAGAATAGTCAGGTAGCTGGGTCAGAACCAGAAGGACAGAATACAGAATCAGAAGACACAAGAGTAGTCAGTAAACGGAACAGGAAACAAATACACAAGCCGCAAGCTGAGCACAGAGGACTGAACCAGAGGAGAACAGCGCTGTATCTGGCAGATTCCGGCCATGTGCTTTGCGCTTTAGTAGGGTGTGGTACTTTCCAATTGGCTGAAGTAGGGAGCAGATTACTCCAGCTGGACAGCAGGAACAGATCCCAGATGAGATTGGGCACACCATATGCAGAAGCCCTAATATAACTAAATGACAGAAAAACAGAATAGTCAAAATCCCCATAAAGTGATTCCATGTTATAAATTAATTCACTGAGGGTTATAATCCTTAGGAGGACTGAATATTTTGATTCCACAGCCACTTTCTGGAAATTAACATGCAGTGGATGTTGGAGAGTGAAAATTACACATTTGCCATTTTCTTACCCAGCACATAGTGCCCAGATTGTGCTCCAGGAGACACACACCGCAAATTAAGTGGATTCTTCTCACTATAATATTGCTAAATACAGGGATCCTAAATGTTTGAGCACACTGCAAGACTCCGAAGTGAGAGCGGATTTTGCTGGATTGGTTTATAGAAACCCTGTTGCTTTTCAACAGCCTTTGAGCCACTAATAGTGCGGGAACCTCTGTTTTTCCATTGACAGATGATGGACCTGAGTGGGGACTTGTGTTTTGTGAGATGAGAATTGGTATTTTTTTCGCCTACATAACAAGGTTTTCTATTAGACTGTGAACTGTCATTGTCTTGGTAAATAATTTAAGCTTTTACATAGCTTGCCATTTTTATGGACAGTTTAAGTAGAAATGCTCAAAAATATAAAACTCAAGGATATTTTATTAAAAAATTGTTTTTTTTATCTTAGCAGATGACTGTACCAGGAGATCAGAGGGACAGCTGACATCTTCCATTTTGAAATCTGATGATCTTGAGATCCTACAAGATACAACTGAAGTGAATGTCATTACTCCAGATATACCATCATCCATTCACAGCAAAGATCTGTCATCTGATCCTATGAAACAGGTCCCATCTTCTGATTCACTACTGACTACTAAGGAAAATCAAAGTCACAAAAAAGGCAATAAAAAACAAACTGCTCCTAAAGCAAAGAATTCATATTCATGTTCAGAATGTGGGAAATGTTTTGCACAGAAATCAAATTTTGTTGCCCATCAGAGAACCCACACAGGGGAGAAGCCTTTTTCCTGTTCAGAATGTGGGAAATGTTTTGCACATAAATCATATTTTGTTACCCACCAAAGAACTCACACAGGGGAGAAGCCTTTTTCATGTTCAGAATGTGGGAAATGTTTTGCACAGAAATCACATTTTGTTACCCATAAGAGAACTCACACAGGGGAGAAGCCTTTTTCATGTTCAGAATGTGGGAAATGTTTTTCACATAAATCATATTTTGTTACCCACCAAAGAACTCACACAGGGGAGAAGCCTTTTTCCTGTTCAGAATGTGGGAAATGTTTTAACAGTAAATCAGATTGTGTTAAGCACCAGAGAATCCACACAGGGGAGAAGCCTTTTTCCTGTTCAGAATGTGGGAAATGTTTTAACAGTAAATCAGATTGTGTTAAGCACCAGAGAATCCACACAGGGGAGAAGCCTTTTTCATGTTTAGAATGTGGGAAATGTTTTGCACAGAAATCAAATGTTGTTACCCACCAGAGAACTCACACAGGGGAGAAGCCTTTTTCCTGTTAAGACTGTGGGAAATATTTTAACCAGAAGGATCTTCTTGATCGCTATCAGAGCAGTCACATAAAGGAGGAGCCATTTTCATTTTTCTTAATGTGGGAAAAATTTTACATGGAAATCAACTGTTAATAAACATCAGATATGTCACATAGGGGAGAAGCCTTTTTTATGTTCAAAATGTTGGAATAGTTTTAACCAAAATTGAATCTTCTTAAATGGGTTGTCTCTTGAGATTCCTCATGTTTGCTGACAAAAGAATAAAACTAAACCTTATTAACTCCAAATGTAAAACTATACCCATAATTCACCCCCTGAAGGTTAGTTAGTAGGTGACTAATAGAAAAAACATGTACCCCACAGTTCAGTATATAGGGTGAGGTGACGTATTCACACTCTCCAAGCCTCTCATTTCATCGTCCTCACCAAAGGCGACTCATCAGGAGACTATTTAGTATTGACCTATGTTCAAGTGAGACTAGACAAAAACTAAAATCATGTATCATGTTATCCGAAACAGTCAGAAAACTAGCCACATATTTTCAGATCCCAGACCTCAAACTATATACTTCATAAGTTTATAAGCCACTCCAGTGTCAGGAATAGAACAATACAAATGGTAGAAAGCTGCATCCTATAAATGTAACAAATTTATATTTTAAATAAACAGGTCATGCTAGCTGAAAATCATGGACATATAAATGGATCCGTCATATATATGCAAAATCACGGGGGTGTGGCAAAACCACATAAATGATCAAAACACCCAAATCTTAGAAAAACATATACCGTATTTTCCGCTTTGTAAGACGCACTTTTTTTCCCCAAAATTTGGGGGGAAAACAGGGGTGCGTCTTACAAAGCGGACATGCCTTACCTAGGCTGTGATCGGGGGCGTCCGGCGGTTGCTGGCCGCTGCTGCGGGTGTGTCCGGTGCCGCGTTGTGTGCCCGTCGATGCCCGGGGCTCTGCCAACATTGTGCGACAGGCCAGAGCCCCGGCATTTCCTCGGTTCCCTGTGTGCCAGTAAAAAGATGGCCGCCGGCGCGTGCGCAGATGGGATCTCGGGACCCAGTTCTCGAGAGATGAGATTTGAAATCTCATCTCTCGAGAGCTGGGTCCCGAGATCCCATCTGCGCACGCGCCGGCAGCCATTTTCCCTGGGTTCCCTGTGTGCGCGCGGTGGTGCCTGTAAAAAAATGGCCGCCGCGCGTGCGCAGATGGGATCTCGGGACCCAGCTCTCGAGAGATGAGATTTCAAATCTCATCTCTCGAGAACTGGGTCCCGAGATCCCATCTGCGCACGCGCCGGCGGCCATCTTTTTTTTTTTACCGGCACTTCAGCGCACGTATACAGGGAACCGAGGAAATGCTGGGGCTCTGGTCTGTCGAACAATGTCGGCAGAGCCCCGGGCATCGATGGGCACACAACGCCGCACCGGAGGCACCCGCAGCATCGGCCTGCAACAGCCGGACAAGTGGAGAAACCTGACACCAGCACAAGACTCTGCAGCAGCAACGGCACACATCGGAGCCCCCCCTCATCCCTGGATGCGGCCTGCAGCATCACTCCACGCCTGCCTCCTCCAGCAGCGAGCCTGGGACCCCGCTACATCGCAGCCACCAACCCCGGTAAGCAATAAGATGCAAGGATTATAAGAGGCACCACCATTTTATTACAAAATATTTTTTTCTTATTTTTCTCCTCAAAAATTGTGGTGCGTCTTATAATCCGGAGCGTCTTATAAAGCGAAAAATACGGTACTTTATTTTGGATAATTGGACAGAAAAAGGAAGGTCGTGGAGAGCATGTGCAAAAATAAGCAAAAAGTGCCACAGTGCAACAAGAGGACACGCTGACCAATGAACCACCACCATCAATGTGTCTCAACCATATTTGTTATATCATCACCACCCCCAAGTTATATTTAAAAGGTTACATCAGAGATAAAGAATACAAAGTCTGAAAAAATAGCAATACCTCTTAGGAAATGGGCCAAAGGTATTAGGGCCGTCAAATGAGTAGTGCAACCACCTGAAATTAGGATAGCTGCTATTGTATCACATGAATATGAATCTAATATCCTTCCCGGTCTCATCTCTCCATTTGCCTATTTAGAAAGTGGCGTCTCCCATTATGGCGGACCCAGTCAGCGCGTCACCCTGACGCGCGTTTTGGAGACTGAATCCTTCGTCAGGGGGCGTGACAGTGAATAAGAGACACTGGTTTAAATTGCCGTCTACCGGATGTGATGACACCGCAGCTGGAAATGACACATCTGTAGCCCTAGCAACCTGGAACGCCCGGTGGCATTAGAATCATGCGGTAGGCAGAACCAGGTGGGTCACTCGGCAACCGCCCCCATATAGAGATGCTGCAGACCATCAGGCGTGTCGGGGCAGGGCGCACACGCGTACAGGTCCGCGGCATCATCAGATCCTCCCACATTATTGCATCACCACCAATATTGAAAATATGTGAAGATACAAATCTCAAGTAAGGGACCTGCTAAAGATAATGTATTCATTTACCATAAAAAGTCAAAAAGCTATGTCATAATATTTTCTAGATCCACTTATTGTAAGAATCTATAAATCAACCTATCGCATTATCTACCATATATCATCTATTAGTTATATAACTTTATAAGTACACATATGACATGTTATCCAAGATAGTATTCTATAGCAATAGATGGCAAAAGCATCCATATATAAAAGTGGCATCAAATCCATAATATAGAGACAGTATATAATATGGCAAATTCCGATCCCAATGTTGAAACAGATGGTGGGAGGACTCCATGTGTTCATGAAGCGCCTTCAATCCAGACAGAATGTCACATTGTAGAAGGATCAACTTTATTCTCATTTGCACAAGGAAAGACTAGAAGCAATGGGATGAAACTGAATGGGAGGAGACACAGATTAGATATTAGAAAAAACTTTTTGACAGTTAGAGTGATCAATGAGTGGAACAGGCTGCCACGAGAAGTGGTGAGTTCTCCTTCAATGGAAGTCTTCAAACAGAGGCTGGACAGACATCTGACTGGGATGATTTAGCGAATCCTGCTTTGAGCAGGGGGTTGGACCAGATGGCCCAGGAGGTCCCTTCCAACTCTACGATTCTATGATTCTATGTGCACAATCTAAAAAATAATAAGAAAAATAAAAATAATTAAAAACAAGCACAGCACACTATTACCCATAAATGCACTGCTCCAAAGCAGGAAAATAGATAACAAGAATATATAGTATGAATTTGAATTTACCAAAAGGCTGCAATGAAGCAAAGAGTGAAAAATGTAAAGGGGTCTGAATACTTTCCATACCCACTGTATCAGTAAAAATAACTCCTCTTTATTAGGTAAAGTATAAAAGAATTGCGCCATTTTCCGATATTCGTCTCATGTCCATTTTTCATGATCTTGGGTTGATCTTGGGTTGGGTGAAGGCATGCAAATAGTTTAAATAATCAAGTAATGCTATAATAATCTCATCTCCATTCTTACCCTTTATGTAAATACTGAATGAGGGACACTTGTTAAGTCTAAAAATAGGTTACAGGCCTCTGTATAAAGAGACTGAGAGAGAAACAGCCAGAGAGATTCTACCAAGACATCTATACATCCAAAGGACAAGAGACAGGACAGCAGCCACAACATTATCACAAGCGTCACGGATCTATTCTATAGGAAACAACTTAGGGGTTTTCAGCCTCATTTAGAAGAATACAGATCTACTCCATTGACCATCACTGAACCATGGATACGTTTGAAGCCAGGTTGTGATCCTCAGATCAACTGGCCTTGTACCTTGTATAGAATCAATGGACTGTCATCTTCTTACACTTGTTGTTACCTCATCTCTGTGTGCGTGCCACAGGTGGAGTAGTTGACCCTGGAATATGAAGCCAGGTTGTGATCCTCGGAACAACTGGCCACGTGTGGACTGTCATCTTCCTACACTTGTCGTTACCTCCTCTCTGTGTGTGTGCCACAGCTGGGGTAGTGACCCCGGAAGATCTGAAGTCACAGCAGCTATTATCCCGGCGGGTCAGTGGAAGGGTGAGACTCTGTAATGTGCCCCATCTTGGGTATTTTGCTGGGACTGTTCTATGTGTTATCTGCCTGTTTTGTGGTACACTAAAGCATCGCCACACTGTTTTACCCTCACCCTGTGTTTTCTGAGTAGCGTTTTGCCCATAAAAAGGAGAGTGGGAGTTTAGTGGGACAATCCCTGATCCATGTGGTTTTGGCTAGAGGGCGGCGCTCATAGCATTCTGGCAGTGACAAGCATAGAGGCCTGCTGGAGACCTCTGGTTGTCATGCCAACCCATCGGTGACCCATGATCATGTGACGGGGTCACCGATGGGTGGGATTTCCAGCGTGCTTGCTGGCAGTGCGCATTATGTGCCGCTGTTAGGGGCAAATGGCAGCTGTTCAAAACAGCTGACGTGCCGGAAAAGATGTAAGCTCACCGCCAGAGCCCACATCAAAGGGGGAAGTACATTTATGCCCAATGTCAGAAAGGGGTTAAAGGGGATTGTTTTTACAGAGACAGAAGTGGTAATCAATCATGCATACTTACAAATAATTACAAAAATACACAGCTTCTAATGTTATAGTATATAGTTACGACAAGAAAATATAATTGTTAAAAAATGCTTATTCTTGTATATTATTCAGGACTTATTACCAGATGCGATATGACAATTTCTTATAAAAAAATGTAGTGGTTTATCTGGATTCTTCCATCAAAGAAAAGATTATTACAGAAAAACATAAAAATAGGTGCATGATTATAAAGAGATTGTCCATTTGTTCATAGCAAAGCTTGTACCCTTCTTTTCCTGGAAATCTGCATGGTAAATGGCGTCTGTCTCTGTTAAGCGAAGTCACATGGTGATTCAGTTACATACCAGCTGTCCGTAGTGTCGTGCAAGGATCATTCCTCAAGTCTGTGTCTCATGGTGGTGAAGGAGCGAGCGACCCCTAGAGTAAGCCCCCACCTTAAATATACGTCTTTTAAAGCACGTGGTCTCTATAAATGGAGTTGACATCTACCATGAGCTAAACTTGCAAAAAAACACATGCAGTGTCAGCTGAAGGTACTATTCAGTAAAGAATTGAGTGTAAGAAATTAACAACCGATTAATATTTAACAATTCCCCCTTTTGAGGGTGAAAGACATTTATTGAAACCCTCAAAATATAAGATCTTTCTTTTCTTCTTCTTTGACAAAATGATTTAATTATTATTGTTATACGCACTTAATGATGTGAATTCATGTTATGGTAAGCCGTAAACAATATTCATATAAAATATGTATAATTATATTTCCCTAAATCTAAGTTGAAGCATCTCTGGTCCAGTCATCATCATCTGATGTCATCTGGTCTTAATTTTAATATCTTCTGTCTTTTCCTTGGTTCTTCTTTAGAGCACAGTCTTTATATGATAATTCCTTTGAGATAGCTTATAGATGTTGTAGAAATCATGTCGTGTCACGTGTCATGTGTCAAATCAAAGTCCATAAATTCAAATGTTGATAAGAAAACAAAGTCCATAGATGAAATGCAGCTTTAATATCTGTGCAGTGTCACTTTTAAAAACCTGGGCTTATATTGGCTCGCCTTGGATATTCTGGAATCTTCCATCTGCACTGGTCTTTGAACAGGTGTCACGTCTTTGGTCAGCAAAGCAAGGGTTAAAATGACTCTTCCTTGCTAAACATAGCACCATAACCAGTCCTTGTCCTAATGCACAGGACACATGTCAGGGTTGTAGCTTCCTGACAATTACCGCTTTACAGGTGATTGGAAACCTCTGGAACTTGGTAAGAACGTGATAACACCGTTCACATCAGCATCATAGGATCATCGTCCTCTGGTTGTCAGGTTAGACACTTTAATTGTGACTGTCAGTGGTGGATACTGCACTTGTGACTGTCAGTGGTGGATACTGCACTTGTGACTGTCAGTGGTGGATACTGCACTTGTGGCTGTCAGTGGTGGATACTGCACTTGTAATTAATACAGTCTATTACTCAGTAATCATAGCTTTGTTACCTTCTGGGACTTCAGGATCGCGGCATTCTTCTTCCTGCAACTGGTAAGAATCAATTGAATTTAGAAATATGAAAAGTCTTTATAATTGTAATTTCAGTATCTTGCTTGAAGTCTTCATTCCCTATTCTATACCAAATCTGGTAATTTTCCTAACCTATAATATCACAGCGTACCATAGCAATCAGTAATATCCATATAATCATTATCAGAATTTGTACCATATATGGATTTCAATGTTTGAAATAATAAAACAATAATAAGTGATAATACATTATTATCCATATTCTTTCTATATATGGAACATTTTTTTATGTCATAGGTGTAATTACCTTTTTCAGCCCATAGGTGTCAGTGTGTTTTATGTAACAAGTGTTTTCATCTTTATTAATAAGGAATATATTTATTATACCAATAATATGTAAGAATGTATAGCCATGAACCAAATTAAGAATATATGAGTGAGCGAATGAATGAATGAAAGAATTGTTGCATATAACTCAGAAGTGAAACATTTTCCTTTGTAATGGCCATATCATTGTTATATTTAATGAAGCAATATTCTCATAGTAGATATTACTTTATTAAATATTGATTTTTTTTTTGTTTTTTTTCTTGATTGACAGAAAAAATAAAAATTTAAGAATTAAAAATAAAAATAGAATAATAAAAATTGAAAATGAAAAATAAAAATGAGAAGAAAAATAAGAATAAAAAATAAGGCCTTTATGTTGATTCCAAGTACAGAATGGTTATGTCCTCAGTAACATATACCCTTAATATTTCCATGATCTGGATTGTTTCATAATTGTCATAAACTTGTATTACCAAAATATTCAAATTATGCAGCTTTGCATATAATACTCTTCTTAGTGTAAAGAAATGACTCTTTATAATACTCAATGTTATTATACCCAATACTTATACCATTGTACCTTATTTGTATTTCTTCTTTATTAAAATGTGTGAAGAAGAGGTATTAATCTAATGTGATGATGTAGTCAGGATCAAAAACACATTCCCCCTTAATACCGAAAAATATTGTTTCATGAAATAATTCATTTATCAAAACCAAAACTAAAAATAATTAATTTATAAATTGTGTAAATGTTATACTTGCTTTATACCATTTATTTCTCTGAAGATGTGTAACCATCTATGTAACCATTAAAAATAAAATTGAATATCATAAAATTATCCTTTGGAAAAATTAATTTAAATGTAGATTTTCTTAATAAACCATTTTGATGTGATTGCACTTATCCACAATTAACTAAATCAAGAAATAATAATTACTATAGAAATATATGTTGTGTAGATAATATTTCATTATGTATCTTAATATTCTAATAATTAAGCTGACCTGCATATTTCTTATAAAGGCAAAGTTTTTTCTCTAACATACATAGTCTTGAGGCCTCTTTCATACATCAAACGTATCACATTACCTACCCCTTAGCAGCTGCTCATACATGTATCTGTCATCTGTCACTCAGACTGTGTCACATATAAGTTCAAACCAAATTATTCCACATACGAAGGTGTGAATACATGAATACAAATCCAAAAAAAATTATTGTCCTAATTATCAATGCGCATTGTAAACTATTAAATTTAGTATCTTAATATTTCTTTGAATATTCCACAAATACACATAACATAAATATATGTTGTATTAGCTATACTTGAAACTTTAGGCCTAGAAAGAAAAATTCCTTTGACTAGTAAAGGCTGGCATCAAAACCAAAAATTCTTTTCACTAAGGAACAGGGACATGGTATACCTATTATTAGAACAAGGTTCAGATTTACATGCTGTGGTTGTCATGTCATGCCATGCAGTAAAGACATACACACAGAACACATTTAAGATGCAGTTATTTTCTTTTAAGTGTTAAATATATAAAATCATGCAATTATTGCAACTTCCTGTGTAAATAAAGGCATAAATCCATGTAAGAGAATTTTTCCCAATTAAGTCCTGCTTTGAAATGAAAATTCTAAGGAAAAATAAAAGATAAGGTTAATATCATATTCATAATTCTAAATATTATTACTGAAGTAGATTTTAATTTTCACTAAAAAATACAGTTCTACAATCTCTACTTCTACAAACACTCTATATATACTGTATGAATATGTATATCTACAAAACTATAGAACTACAGAATTATACTCTATATAATAATTACATATAACTGACTAATACACTGTATAACACTTTTACACAACATATAATTACATTTTTAGCCAATTCCTAAACCTAATCTTATTTCTCTGTAAAAAATGTCCTGAAAAGTTCTTGCCATTTTGAAGCTGACGGATTCTCTGAGCAGAGTGTTCAGTTGAAAGCCAATGATCTCACTCACCACCTGCTTCTGTCCGTCAGATAACGCCATCTTTTTTACAGAAAGAAGGTCAGAAGTCATCATTCCTTAAGGATTAAAGCAAATATGTGATTTTCTTCGTTCTTCATAGATTTGATTTTGGGGATAACTCAATTTAGAACACTTTGATACAGGCTTCTGATAAGATTTTACTCTGCCTGTCTTTACAAAATTAGCATGATTTATCCTCTTTTCATTATTTTCACATTTTCTAGCAAAATCAAGAGATTGCGCGCATTCAAATAAAGAATCTTTTTGTGACGCAATAACACGAGATGCAGGATTTAGAAAACCAAATTTGTTTACAAAACTCTTTATCAGGGTGTCATGATCTCAGTGCGGGTTTGACTCGCACACATGGGGTTAATGTCTGGAACGAGTGCTGATGACTGGCATTTCTGGGGTTAAAGGTTGTGATCCCAGTGCAGTCTTACCTGGACACCTGGGGCTTATGATTGTGGCCTCTCCCTGGTTCTGGGAGAGGCTTCTTATAGCCTCAGGAAGCTCCTATGTGAAGCGAAAAAGAAGAAATATGCAGCACTCACCGATGTAGCTGAAAAACTGTGCGTCTTTATTTCACATGAATTCCATCAAATGTGTGGACATGCAGGACGTGGAGGAATGCTAGGGGAGGGAGGTGCCGGACAACGGCCGTTTCGCGATTACTCGCTTCTACGGGTCCAGGTGAGGGGATTAGCTAAAGGTCATTCCCTTTATAGGATCACAGACCTTACTAATTAACATACATAACAAGTTGTGAAACAAACATTTACAAAAAAATATAGTTATACAATATACAGAGTGCAAGATACTAGTAAAGAATAAATCTTTCCATATCGATTTACAAGATAATCTATATTTTTACAATATCATAGGAAGATTATAATCTAAATAACTTTACATACAATTTTTTATATGACATTTTTTATAAAAATACTGACAGATCGATCCGGTCATTTAGTCCCAAAGGACCTTGTGCGTTCGCTTTCAGGATCCATTTTGCTTCTTGTTGCAGTAAAGCTTTGTCATGGTCGCCTCCTTGAGGTGGAAAATTGACCTTCTCAATCCCTGCAAAACTCAAAATTTCTGGGTTAGCTTTCTGCACATCTTGAATATGCTTGATTAATCGCAGTGAGCCCTTTCCTGATGTAATAGATCTATAGTGTTCACCAAAACGTATCGTAAGTGGTCTTATAGTTTTTCCAATATAAAAATAACCACATGGACAAAAAATAATATAAACCACGAATTTAGTTTGACAAGAAATGTAGTTTTGTACCTTATGTTCCATAGAGCCAAAATGTATAGAATTCCCTGTCAGGTGAAGATGACAGTATCTGCAGTGACCACATTTATAATTTCCTTTTATTGATAAATCTCGTAGCCAATTTTTTTGAGGGGGATGAAGTCTATGATGTACTAATAAATCCCCTATATTATGTGCCCTCTTATATGCAAATTGAGGAACTAATTTACCATCTGTGTGTAAGGTTTTTTCTGCATCAATGAGATGCCAGTGTTTTCTCACTGCTGCTTGGATTGCTCTATCCATTGCACTATGTTTGAAACAAAAATTAAATTTTTTTTGTAGGTTTGACTACACTATTTAATGTTTTAGTCCTTTCCTTTAATAAATCCATCTGAGAAAATGTTTTTACCCTTTCATATGCTTCATTTAATAAATTCATAGGATATCCCCTTTGCAAAAAACGTTGTTTCAGCTCAGAAATTTGTTCATTAAAAATGGTTTCATCTTTATTCAGTTTTCTTACTCTTAGCATTTGACTATATGGAAGTCCCTTTTTAGTGTGTAATGGGCGAGCGCTCTTATAATGTAAGTAATTATTTGTTGCGGTTTCTTTTCTAAACACTTCTGTTTTTCAAGAGCCATTTTTTATTTTAAATTTGACATCAAGAAAATCTATTGTGTTTCCCCCAAATGAAAATGTGAAGCGCATGTTGTCACTGTTCACATTGTTCAGGTATTTTACAAAATCTGCAAATTCTTCCTGAGAACCCCCCCCAGATAATAAAAATATCATCCACAAAGTGAAAATATGCTTGTAAATGTTTTAAGTGTGGATTTAGGGCTGTTTTTATATAAAACTCTTCAAACCGTGCTAGGAATAAATTTTCATAAACACAAGAGACTGGCATGCCCATTGCTGTGCCCACCCTTTGTATGACACAAGAGACTGGCGTGCCCATTGCTGTGCCCACTCTTTGTATGACACAAGAGACTGGCGTGCCCATTGCTGTGCCCACTCTTTGTATGACACAAGAGACTGGCGTGCCCATTGCTGTGCCCACTCTTTGTATGACACAAGAGTCTGGCGTGCCCATTGCTGTGCCCACTCTTTGTATGACACAAGAGACTGGCATGCCCATTGCTGTGCCCACCCTTTGTATGACACAAGAGACTGGCGTGCCCATTGCTGTGCCCACTCTTTGTATGACACAAGAGACTGGCGTGCCCATTGCTGTGCCCACCCTTTGTATGACACAAGAGACTGGCGTGCCCATTGCTGTGCCCACCCTTTGTATGACACAAGAGACTGGCGTGCCCATTGCTGTGCCCACTCTTTGTATGACACAAGAGACTGGCGTGCCCATTGCTGTGCCCACCCTTTGTATGACACAAGAGACTGGCGTGCCCATTGCTGTGCCCACCGTTTGTATGACACAAGAGACTGGTGTGCCCATTGCTGTGCCCACCTTTTGTATGACACAAGAGACTGGCGTGCCCATTGCTGTGCCCACCCTTTGTATGACACAAAAGACTGGCGTGCCCATTGCTGTGCCCACCTTTTGTATGACACAAGAGACTGGCGTGCCCATTGCTGTGCCCACCCTTTGTATGACACAAGAGACTGGCGTGCCCATTGCTGTGCCCACCCTTTGTATATACCACTTATCCAGAAATTTGAAGGCATTATGTGTCAAAACATAATCAAGTGACTCAATAATAAAGGAAATAAAATCCTGTGATTTGTTTGTGTAAAATCTCCTTTATTGCTGCTATGCCTTTATCATGGGGGATGCGGGTATATAGACCTCAGCATCAATAGATGCAAGGGAGAAATGTGGTTGCCAATGGAAATCTTTCAATTTTTTCAATAAATCTCCTGAGACTTTTACAAAGGATGGCACAGCTTTTAGTAAAGGTTTTAGTAGCCAGTCTAAGTATTGTGAAAGTGGTTCAGTCAAAGAGTTTTCCCCTGAAATTATAGGGCGACCCGGAGGCTCTTTTAAAGACTTGTGCACTTTTGGCACACTATACCAATAGGGAATTTCTGGGTATTCTGGAAAGAGTTTTTCTGCTCTCTTTTTTGATAATATCCCCAATTGAACATACTTTCTTAAAAGAGATCTTAATTTGTCCTTATATTTATGCAAAGGGTTGTCATTTAGCATACAGTAGGTATTACTATCATTCAAGTGATTTACGGCATCTTGTATATAGTATGTCTTATCCAAAAGAACCAAATTCCCTCCTTTATCAGATCTCCTGAAAACAGTATCACTCCATCCCTTCATTTCTTGCAAAGCTTTCATCTCAGGTACTTTCAAATTTTTTTCTGACATGGGATAGAGTAAAGCTTCTACATCCTTGATGACCATATCATGGAAAAGATCGATACTGTTCCCAGGAGATATAGGAGGCATGAAATTTGATTTTATTCCTCCTTTAAAAGGTATTGGTATTTCTTCATTGAAATTAACTGATTCCAGGGAGAAATCTGGTTCAGTTATACTCATTAACATTTCAACATCACTTAAAAATTGTCTGGGACAGATATCTGAATTTAGCATAAAGCCTAAAGGACCAATAGTTGGAGTTTTCTCACCTTCATGTATAGGAACAGAAACTGCAGCTGAAACACTGGAAAAAGATTTTTTAAGATGTAGCTTTCTTATACTTTTAAACAATTCAATCCTAAAATCGACATAATCAAATTTTTCTGGAATACAAAAATGTAAGCCTTTAGATAGAACTTCAGTATGTTCACTGGATAATTGGCGCTTTGAAAGGTTTATTATACATAGATTGTCCTTGGAGGTGTTATTTCCTCCATGATACTTGCTTGCGTTTCTTTCCTTGATTTTGTAATTTTCCGGCCTCGTCTTGTTTTTTTCCTAAAGGGGGCGTATTATTAGAGGTAGAAGGAAAAGTAAGCATGCTTGAGTCCTCTCGATCGTCTGCAACACTTGAGTCCGAATCCGTGATCCATCCTTCATAGTTATTTTTCTTTTTATTAGCCATGTTGTATCTCCGTTTTTTAGAAAAAGAGGAACGATTTTTATTCCAGGAAAAAATCATGTTATTTTCGTAGTCATTTTTATCTCTCAAAAACTTTTCTTTTTTCTTCTGTTTAATATTTGTTGTAATACGAGTTTTTTAGCCAATTTTTTGTAAAAATTTGTATTTTGCTTTTCTGTGTAGCGTGACTTTAATTCTGATTTCGCTTTCTCCAACTGTTCAGTCAGATGATCATACTCCTGCTCATTTTTCTCTGCTACCAATTGTAATAAATTGAGAGAACATTGGTGAAGGAGATCAGTCCATTTCTTTTGGAAAATAGGATCATCTTGAAATTGTGAAATTTCCTTGAAGATACGTAAACCTCTCGGGACTCTCTTGCATTCAGTGTATGATTTCAATGATTTTACAGTCCAGAATGATCAGATTTCTCAGCTAATGATTGTATTTTAAATTCAAGTGATCTTGTGCTGATAATATGCAGCTCTTCCTTAAGATTGCACTCTGCCAAAAACTCCCGTGCATCCTCTCGTCCTCCTAAAAGTCCCTGTTCAACCGCACTCATATCAGAAAGCTCCATATTTTCATCTGTGTCCATTGTATAGATAAAAAGTGAGTGAAATAAACCCTGTGCTCAGTTCAATTACACAAGTTGAATGATCCCAGCAAAGAGCAAACAGATGAACGGCATACTAGGGCACACAAATCACCACATTACCAGACGGAGCTATTTATCTGAAGTATTGCGGCATATGATTCAGTCAAAAAACGGAGGTGCTTGCATGAAAAAACATGAATATTTCAATGTGAAGCGAAAAAAGAAGAAATATGCAGCACTCACCAATGTAGCTGAGTTTTGCAGGGATTGAAAAGGTCAATTTTCCACCTCAAGGAGGTAACTATGACAAAGCTTTATTGCAACAAGAAGCAAAATGGATCCTGAAAGCGAATGCACAAGGTCCTTTGGGACTAAATGACCGGATCGATCTATCAGTATTTTTATAAAAAAATGTTATATAAAAAATTGTATGTAAAGTTATTTAGATTATAATCTTCCTATGATATTGTAAAAATATAGATTATCTTGTAAATCGATATGGAAAGATTTATTCCTTACTAGTATCTTGCACTTTGTATATTGTATAGCTATATATTTTTTTGTAAATGTTTGTTTCACAACTTGTTATGTATGTTAATTAGTAAGGTCTGTGATCCTATATAGGGAATGACCTTTAGTTAATCCCCTCACCTGGACCCGTAGAAGCGAGTAATCCCTCCCCTAGCATTCCTCCACGTCCTGCATGTCCACACATTTGATGGAAATTATGTGAAATAAAGACTCACAGTTTTTCAGCTACATTGGTGAGTGCTGCATATTTCTTCTTTTTTTGCTTCACATTGAAATATTCATGTTTTTTCATGCAAGCACCTCCATTTTTTGACTGAATCATATGCCGCAATACTTCAGATAAAGAGCGCTCCGTCTGGTAATGTGGTGATTTGTGTGCCCTAGTATGCCGTTCATCTGTTTGCTCTTTGCTGGGATCAGACTACAGGGGAATGCAGATGCCCTGTCCAGAGATCACTGTATGTCATGTGTCCACCCCCTTAGGGTTGAACATAGGAGGGAGGTACTGTATGTGGTACAGTAAAGGGTTTTTTACTGGATGGGAGATACATTTCTCCCAGCAGGTTAATGTTTGGCTGGGTTTTTCCCTAAAGGCAGGACCTGCGATGATGTCATGTGATCATCAGCCCATGTGATGTTTACCTCACTTGTAGGAGGGGTTATGGGCTATGTAATGGAGGTTGGTGTTTGGCACATGGTGTGTGTCTGGAAGTGACAGGACCTTGGCTGGACTTAGCCTGAACACATACACAGGATCCCCGTGCTGCAGGACTATAGCAGCAAGACTCTCAACAACTGTCACGGCCGCCGCTGATACTCACCTGCAGGGTCCTGTGCGCACCTCCTGGCGCACACCCGCTCCCCGGCGCGTCCCCCGCTGCTGACCTCCGGCCTCCCCGACGTCGCTCCCATGCTCCTCTGGCCGGAGCTCTGACGGCGTCATGTGACGCGGTGGCTCCGCCCCCAACATGGCGGCGCCCATCGCCTATTTCTGGCAGGCGTCTCCCCAGGTAAGACGCCTGTGTATCGTTCCCGGGCTGCTGTCCTTTTGGCCAGCGCTTGGTACGCTTTCAGGCCCTGCTACTCTTCACCTCCTAGCCCCGCTCAGTTAGGTTTCTTTTGCTGTTCTCTCTCTGGGTTCGCCCCTCTGGATGTTCCGTTTCCCTGCCTCCTTCCCGGTGTGCTTGCGCCCCTTTGAACTCCTTGTCCGTGCCCTCTCTTACCCGCTCTCTCTCTTGCAGCCTCCAGCCACTACCTGCTTCGGACCCGCCAGGTCTATGCGTCCTTCTGGCTCCTACCACTGACCTCCCGTGCCGCTGCTCCGCTGACTCTCCACCCTAGTTCCTCTGGTGCTCACCCAGTCGTCCCTTTGGCTCTGGCTGTCACGGTTCCATCCCTTGTGGGCCTGCCCCTAACACTCCCTGTATAGGGGGTGGCTCCACCTGGTCCAGCTTGTCCGCAGGGGCTCTGGGGCCCTGACCCAGAGGGTCCACTCCGTGTTGCTCTCCTTGTTTTTTGCCATCCAAAACACACTCCGTAACAGATACACAGGCCATGGACCCCGCTGGAGTCACGGCTACTCAGAAGGAGTTACTTTTTTTACGCGAGAACCAAACGCGCATAATGTCCTTCATGAAATCGCGTCTCTCCGCTCTCCAAACCTCCTATCCTGGTAATGCGGCCCAGCTGGCTGGCTTACAGCAAGAGTTAGCACAGCAGCAGGACGCACAAAGTCTCATCCTCAGCTACATGGCTTCAGTTGATGGCCGCTTACTTGCGCTCCAGGCAGCCGCGGCTGCTCCTCCTCCAGTTACTGGTCCTCACCCCCTTCCACGGTTGGCCAAACCACCCCGTTATAACGGTGACGCAAAACTATGCCGAGGTTTCCTGAACCAGTGTCGCCTCCATTTCGAGTTGCAGCCTCAAGCATACCCCACGGATCGCTCTAGAGTGGCCTTCATAATCTCCCACCTCGAGGGGGATGCTTTGGCATGGGTAAACCCCCTCTGGGAGCGTGATGACCCCCTGGTTACTCATTTGTCAAATTTTTTGGACACCTTTCGTCGTGTATTTGATGAGCCAGGTCCTCTCGCCTCCACCACCGAATCTCTGTTCAGTTTATGTCAGGGGTCCCTAACCGTGGGGCAGTATGCCATCCAATTCCAGACTCTGTCGTCCGATTTGGGTTGGAACAATGAGGCTTTGGTAGGAGCTTTTTGGAGGGGGCTTTCGGGTCGGATAAAGGACGAGTTGGCAGGCCGCGACACTCCCACGGTTCTTGAGGATCTAATCTCGTTGGCAACCCGAATCGATCTGCGGTTCCAGGAACGAGCTTGTGAAAGAAGACTCGCGCGCCCGCTGCCATCTCCTCGCAGACCACCCAGTCCTCGGTCTAGAGCTTTTCCCTCCGCGTCTGGACCCGAGCCTATGCAAGTAGATCGCTTGAAACTCTCCGAACAATGATGCAAGGAGAGAAGTTCTCACGGCTTATGTTTCTATAGCGGTAGCGGGTCTCATTTGCTCCGTGCCTGCCCGGATCGTCCGGAAAACTTCTCCGCCTAGGTCAGGTAACAGAGGCCTCCCTAGGTGTGCATGATTCCTCTCAACCCCTTTCTCTATCTGTCCTATTGCATGTGGGTGGCAAGCGGGTCTCCTTGGCAGCCTACGTGGACTCTGGCGCCGCTGGGAATTTTATTAGACTCTATGTAGTTTCCAAATTTTCGGTCCCTGTGAAGGCCCTCGAGAATCCCCAAGTCCTTGCATCCGTAGATGGTAATCCCTTGCAAGAGACCGTCAAGTTAGTTACGCACGAGGTCGAGCTTCAGATTGGCGCCTTGCACAAGGAGAAAATCTCGTTTTTTGTTTTAGCCGGTATCTCTCATCCCATTCTCCTCGGTCTTCCCTGGTTGCGACTCCATGAACCCACTTTGGATTGGCGTAACGGCAATGTTTTGTGCTGGGGGGACTCTTGTCGGTCTCGGTGTCTGCAGCCGGTGCATCCCGTAGGTGTTCCCTGTCTCCTCCCTGGTCCCTCTAGTTTGCCGCCCGCATATCGGGTCTACGCGGATGTCTTCGACAAGAAGGAGGCTGAAGTTCTTCCACCTCACCGACCGTATGACTGCCCTATTGAGCTCATTCCTGGTGCCACTCCTCCCCGCGGCAGAATTTTTCCTCTCTCTTTAGCCGAGACGCAGGCTATGTCGGAGTACATCCAAGAGAACCTAGCCAAAGGCTTCATTCGAAAATCGTCCTCGCCTGCTAGTGCAGGCTTCTTTTTTGTGAAGAAGAAAGACGGGACTCTTCGTCCGTGTATTGATTATCGGGGCCTTAACCGCATCACGGTAAAAAACAAGTACCCGCTTCCATTAATTCCTGAACTCTTCGATCGCCTGAGAGGAGCACGAGTCTTCACCAAGCTGGATCTGCGAGGAGCCTACAATCTAGTTCGTATACGGTCTGGGGATGAATGGAAGGCCGCATTCAACACACGGGACAGGCATTACGAGTACTTAGTGATGCCATTTGGACTCTGCAATGCTCCTGCAGTTTTCCAAGAACTCGTCAACGACGTCTTTCGAGATCTCCTCTATGTCTGTGTAGTGGTCTATCTGGACGACATCTTGATTTTCTCTCCCGACTAGAGTTGAGCGATACCAGCCGATACTTGAAAATATCGGATCGGAATGGATCGGCCGATCTTAAAAAAAAGTATCGGTATCGCCGATTCCGATACCGGGAACCAATGCAAGTCAATGCGGCCAAAATATCGGAATTAAAAAAAAACCTTTCTTTCCTTGTAGGTTAATTCTACATGAAGAAAAACAACTAAGAATAATGTAGAATGTATTGTGGGAGGTGGAGGAGACATTAAAGCCATAGAGGTTTAGCCCAATCAAATGGAATAGCAGGAATTAAACTTTTTTTTTAAAGACGTTAGGAGTTACAAAGATATTGACTATGTTAGCCTCATTTATATTTTGCCAGACATGTATGTCTTCTTCTTCTTTCTTCTTCTTTCTTATTCTTCTTCCTTTTTTTACCTTCTTCTTCTTCTTCTTATTCCTTTTTTTACATTCTTCTTCTTCTTCTTCTTCCTTTTTTTACATTCTTCTACTTCCTTTTTTTACATTCTTCTTCTTATTCCTTTTTTTACATTCTTCTTCTTCCTTTTTTTAAATTCTTCTACTTCCTTTTTTTACATTCTTTTTCTTCTTCCTTTTCTTACATTTTTCATATTCTTCTTATTCAACAATTATTATTCTACATATTCAACTTCTTCATCTTCTTCCTTTTCTTCTTCATCATATTCTTATTTGTGTCAGGCATTCCTGTAGTTGTTATCTAGAAAAGTTAGAAGTTTACACCTTCCGTTCTGCCTGTCACAAATAATTTACAACAGGATTTGTCCGTGTTCAGTTTGGCCTGCAGCAGCAGGCCTTTTCCAGGGGCACCACGAGGAGGAACGGACTCACCCCCATACACTGCTTAGTCTTCTTCTGCTTATAAATAAGATAATATCATTTGCTCAGAGTATTAGTCTTATGCTTCATGTTCTTCTGCTTTGTTTTTTTATGCTTCTTTGTCTTCTCTCTCTTGTTGTTCTGCATCTTGGTGGTTGTCTTCCTGTTCTTTGTCCTCTTGAACCAGCTGACGGTACTGGCACCCGGAGGGGCAGCAGAAGGAACAAGAGCCAATGGCACTACCGAGGACCAGCTGACTGTGCTGGAACCCGGTTACTAAGCAGGAGGTACCTGTGCTACAAAGCACTACCAAGGACCAGCAGACGTTGCCGGAACTCAGATACCGAGATGGAGGCACCTAGGCCAAAGGCTCTGCCGAGAACCAGCTGACGGTGCTGGAACCCGGATGGGTAGCATAAGCTGCAAGAGCAAATGGAAATAGCGAGGACCAGCTGACAGTGCTGGCACCCGGAGGGGCAGCAGAAGGAATAAGAGCCAATGGCACAACCGAGGACCAGCTGACGGTGCTGGAACACGGTTACTAAGCAGGAGGTACCTGTGCTACAAAGCACTACCAAGGACCAGCAGACGTTGCCGGAACTCGGATACCGAGATGGAGGCACCTAGGCCAAAGGCTCTGCCGAGAACCAGCTGACGGTGCTGGAACCCGGATGGGTAGCATAAGCTGCAAGAGCAAATGGAAATATCGAGGACCAGCTGACAGTGCTGGCACCCGGAGGGGCAGCAGAAGGAATAAGAGCCAATGGCACAACCGAGGACCAGCTGACTGTGCTGGAACCCGGTTACTAAGCAGGAGGTACCTGTGCTACAAAGCACTACCAAGGACCAGCAGACGTTGCCGGAACTCGGATACCGAGATGGAGGCACCTAGGCCAAAAGCTCTGCCGAGAACCAGCTGACGGTGCTGGAACCCAGAGGGGTAGCATAAGCTGCAAGAGCAAATGGAAATAGCGAGGACCAGCTGACAGTGCTGGCACCCGGAGGGGCATCAGAAGGAATAAGAGCCAATGGCACAACCGAGGACCAGCTGACGGTGCTGGAACCCGGTTACTAAGCAGGAGGTACCTGTGCTACAAAGCACTACCAAGGACCAGCAGACGTTGCCGGAACTCGGATACCGAGATGGAGGCACCTAGGCCAAAGGCTCTGCCGAGAACCAGCTGACGGTGCTGGAACCCGGAGGGGCAGCTGAAGTTACCCCTGAAAAGCAAAGTTGGCATGCCGCAAGCTGGCCACAGTTACCGAATCACACACTCCTACAGGGGGTGCTTGTCCTACTGGCACTACGGAACAAGCCTTTCTTACCAGAACCCGCAGTCCACATAGGAAGCACCTAAACTGCTGGCACCCTAGCCTCGGCTAACCCAACCGCAAAACGACATGGCAACTTGGGGTGGCAAACTGACATTGACACTTCCCGGAAACAGCAGGCAGGGCTGGAACCAAGCTGGGCAGGAGGGAGTACCCGTGCCAAAGTCAGTTATGAGCAGCAACTGGTGATGTTGGAGCCCAGGGACAAGCACTTAGCAGGCTGAGGCCTGATGTGCTGTCAATTGGGAGGCAGCAGGACAGATTGCCATCAAAACAGCAGGGGAACAGCTGACGTTACTGATCCCCACAAACACAGGAGCTAGTGTTTTACTCTGTGAAGACGGCACTTCCGAGCAACAACTGGCTGTGTTGAAGCCCAGGGACAAGCACGGAGCAGGCTGAGGCTGCATTGAAGAAATTTTAAGATCGGTTGTAGACTTCTACTAATTTTAACCAAGCTCCACTTAGGCCTGTGGCTTCACTGATTTTCGTATTTCCCCTGTCCTCCAACCCCACCAGTTACAGCTCCGATGTGGCGTCTGCACAATCCACACTTGTTCCTGTGTTATGGGAATGTGGACAGAGCAGGCGACATTGCCGGACACACATCAGAGGATTAACTGACCGGACTGAACACCTGTAACACAGGAACAAGTGTGGATTGTGCAGACTCCACTTCGGAGCTGTAACTGGCAGGGTTGGAGGACAGGGGAAATACGAGAGACAGTGGAGCCACAGGCCTAATTGGAGCACGGTTAAAAATCAGTAGTAGTAGGACTGTGTAGGCAGCAGGAGACTTTGCCATCCACACAGCAGGGGATCAGCTAGCGTTACTGAACTCCACTGAGACACGGGAGCAAGTGTCTCTTTCCGTGTGGACGGCACTTCCGAGCTACAACTGGCTGTGTTGAAGCCCAGGAAATAGGAGGGTGTAGGCAGAGGCCTACTGTCTTTGGAATGCGGAGACAGCAGGAGAGACTGCCATCCACACAGCAGGGGAACAGCTGGCGTTACTGAACCCCACTGAGACACGGGAGCAAGTGTCTCTTTCCGTGTGGACGGCACTTCCGAGCTACAACTGGCTGTGTTGAAGCCCAGGAAATAGGAGGGTGTAGGCAGAGGCCTACTGTCTTTGGAATGCGGAGACAGCAGGAGAGACTGCCATCCACACAGCAGGGGAACAGCTGGCGTTACTGAACCCCACTGAGACACGGGAGCAAGTGTCTCTTTCCGTGAGGATGGCACTTCCGAGCTACAACTGGCTGTGTTGAAGCCCAGGCAAAATCTGGGTGTAGGCTGAGGCCTACTGTCTTTGGAATGCAGAGACAGCAGGAGAGACTGCCATCCACACAGCAGGGGAACAGCTGACGTTACTGAACCCCACTAAGACACGGCAGCAAGTGTCTCTTTCCGTGTGGATGGCACTTCCGAGCTACAACTGGCTGTGTTGAAGCCCAGGAAATAGGAGGGTGTAGGCAGAGGCCTACTGTCTTTGGAATGCGGAGACAGCAGGAGAGACTGCCATCCACACAGCAGGGGAACAGCTGGCGTTACTGAACCCCACTGAGACACGGGAGCAAGTGTCTCTTTCCGTGTGGACGGCACTTCCGAGCTACAACTGGCTGTGTTGAAGCCCAGGCAAAATCTGGGTGTAGGCTGAGGCCTACTGTCTTTGGAATGCAGAGACAGCAGGAGAGACTGCCATCCACACAGCAGGGGAACAGCTGACGTTACTGAACCCCACTGAGACACGGCAGCAAGTGTCTCTTTCCGTGTGGACGGCACTTCCGAGCTACAACTGGCTGTGTTGAAGCCCAGGCAAAATCTGGGTGTAGGCTGAGGCCTACTGTCTTTGGAATGCAGAGACAGCAGGAGAGACTGCCATCCACACAGCAGGGGAACAGCTGACGTTACTGAACCCCACTGAGACACGGCAGCAAGTGTCTCTTTCCGTGTGGACGACACTTCCGAGCTACAACTGGCTGTGTTGAAGCCCAGGAAATAGGAGGGTGTAGGCAGAGGCCTACTGTCTTTGGAATGCGGAGACAGCAGGAGAGACTGCCATCCACACAGCAGGGGAACAGCTGGCGTTACTGAACCCCACTGAGACACGGGAGCAAGTGTCTCTTTCCGTGTGGACGGCACTTCCGAGCTACAACTGGCTGTGTTGAAGCCCAGGAAATAGGAGGGTATAGGCAGAGGCCTACTGTCTTTGGAATGCAGAGACAGCAGGAGAGACTGCCATCCACACAGCAGGGGAACAGCTGACGTTACTGAACCCCACTGAGACACGGCAGCAAGTGTCTCTTTCCGTGTGGACGGCACTTCCGAGCTACAACTGGCTGTGTTGAAGCCCAGGAAATAGGAGGGTGTAGGCAGAGGCCTACTGTCTTTGGAATGCGGAGACAGCAGGAGAGACTGCCATCTCCACAGCAGGGGAACAGCTGGCAGTGCTGAACCCCACTAACACTTGAACGAATGTGTTTGGCTCTGTGGAGACGACACTTCTGAACACCAACTGACGCTGTTGGAGCCCAGGATTAGGCGAGGAGCAGGCTGGGGCCTGTTGCTTTTGGCAGGTGAAGGCAGCAGGAGACTTGCCATCTCCACAGCAGGGGAACAGCTGGCAGTGCTGAACCCCACTAACACTTGAACGAATGTGTTTGGCTCTGTGGAGAAGACACTTCTGAACACCAACTGACGCTGTTGGAGCCCAGGATTAGGCGAGGAGCAGGCTGGGGCCTGTTGCTTTTGGCAGGTGAAGGCAGCAGGAGACTTGCCATCTCCACAGCAGGGGAACAGCTGGCAGTGCTGAACCCCACTAACACTTGAACGAATGTGTTTGGCTCTGTGGAGACGACACTTCTGAACACCAACTGATGCTGTTGGAGCCCAGGATTAGGCGAGGAGCAGGCTGGGGCCTGTTGCTTTTGGCAGGTGAAGGCAGCAGGAGACTTGCCATCTCCACAGCAGGGGAACAGCTGGCAGTGCTGAACCCCACTAACACTTGAACGAATGTGTTTGGCTCTGTGGAGATGACACTTCTGAACACCAACTGACGCTGTTGGAGCCCAGAATTAGGCGAGGAGCAGGCTGGGGCCTGTTGCTTTTGGCAGGTGAAGGCAGCAGGAGACTTGCCATCTCCACAGCAGGGGAACAGCTGGCAGTGCTGAACCCCACTAACACTTGAACGAATGTGTTTGGCTCTGTGGAGACGACACTTCTGAACACCAACTGACGCTGTTGGAGCCCGGGATTACGCATGCCGCATGCAGAGGCCAATGGGCAGCGGTTTTTATGGAGGTTGTTGACTACTACTGATTCTAACCATGCTCCACTTAGGCCTCTGGCTCCACTGTCTCTACTATTTACCCTGGCCTCCAACCCCGCCAGCTACATCTCTGAAGTGGCGTCAGCACAATCTACACTTGTTCCTGTGTTACTGGTGCTCAGTCCCGTCAGTTCATCCCCTGATGTTTGTCCGGCAAGTTCGCCAGCTCTGTCCTCATTCCCACTACTGGTTGTGATGGCTCCTGTCCATGTCTCTCTGACTGCCTGGGCACTTTGGCAGGTGGTGAAGAGACAGATGGTTGCTCTTCGGTGCTCTGGTCCTGAGAGGCTGTGGAAGTAATTGAAGTCGATGCGTTAGCTGCCATCCATCCGACAACGGCTTCAATTTGTTCCTCCCGCAGCATTGGGGTACGTTGAGGTCCTACAAAGCTGCGCATAAAGGACTGTTGCCTGCTAAAACTGGGGGATGCTGATCCACTGGTGCCCGCAGCAGGCCCAGAATCCCCACGTCCTCTACCTGCAGAATCCCCACGTCCTCTCCCTGCAGAATCCCCACGTCCTCTCCCTGCTGAAACTCCACGCCCACGCCCACGCGCCTTACTCCCTGCCTTCTTCATCTTGCCAGACTGCTTAAGATAGGCAGAAAAGTACAAAGGGGGGCCTTAGTGTGCTTATTCCTGAATAGCTGGTTACAGGTACAAGAAACACTAATTTTATGAAGTGTGTGTGTGGACTACACTTTAATAGGAGCTGATGTGGCCTACACAAGTTCCAAATGTAGTGTTTGGTGAACTTTTTTTGTGGTTTCTTTGTTGGAAACAAACTCAAAGTATGTGAACAAAGAATTGAAACTGATAGTATCACCAACTTTTTGTAGCTATTACAATGCAGGCAGGTAACCTACAATGCAAAAGATGAGGCTCCAAAAAAATTGGGTAATACTAATCTGGCTGCGCCGGCAGGGCACAAGCCAGAAAAAAAGGCTCCTCTATCTACTCCTATATAGTGTTTGCAACCAACTAATGTTGATGGATACGGATGGATGCACACTAATAGGAGAAGAAAAAATGAGCTGCACTCAAAGACAAATATGTGTGAGGCAGTGACGCACGTTGAGCGTCCTACAACCAGACGTAGCTGCAGGACACTCTACTCAGCGTGAGCTGCACTCACACACAGTCAGAGACCTCTCAGACAGCCGTGAACAGTGCAGCTAAGTGGGCACTGGCACTGACAGGCTGCAGAAAGGCTCCGCTGTGTACTCCTATATAGTGTTTGCAACCACCGTAGATGGAGATGGATGGATGCACACTAATAGAAGAAAAAATGAGCTGCACTCAAATAAAAATATGTGTGAGGCACTGACACACGCTGAGCGTCCTACAACCAGACGTAGCTGCAGGACACACTACTCAGCGTGAGCTGCACTCACACACAGTCAGAGACCTCTCAGACAGCCGTGAACAGTGCAGCAAAGTGGACACTAGCACTGAAAGGCTGCAGAAAGGCTCCGCTGTCTACTACTAGTGTCTGCAACCAACGTATATGGATACGGATGGAAGCACACTAGATTGAAATTCTGTAAAAAATGCAGCTCAAAAATTAAAAGATGTATGAGGCAGCAGTGAGGCACGCTGGGCAGCCTACAACCTGACGTCGCTGCAGTACCCACTCCACAGCGTGAGCTGCACTCACACAGCCCTTGTAGACAGCTGTGAACACTGCTGCTAGGGCAAAGAAGGCTACAGTGGTGGTTTATGTAGCCTGGGTAAAGCACTAGATGTTTGGTGGAATCGCTGTTTCTAACTGTCCCTCACAGTCTTCTACAGCAGCCTGTCCCTAACTGAATTCACAGCAGAGTGAACCAGAAATGGCGGCTGCGGTGGCTTTTATAGTGCATCATGACATCATTTCGGCAGCCAATCACAGCCATGCCAATAGTTAACATGCCCACATGCCTAACAGGATGTGCCCACACTTCGGAGGATTCCCATTGGCTTAATCAAAGAAAGCAGGCTCATAGCATGATAGGAACTTCCGATTCCGGTATCCGATATGACAAAAGTATCGGAAGTCAGTATCGGAATTCCGATACCGCTAATATCGGCCGATACCCGATACTTGCGGTATCGGAATGCTCAACACTACTCCCGACTTGTCTACCCACCGCCGAGATGTCCGTCAGGTTCTACATTGTCTCAGGGAGAATTACCTGTTCACTAAGTTGGAGAAGTGCCTCTTTGAGCAGTCCTCTCTACCGTTCCTTGGCTACATCGTTTCGAGCACTGGCTTGGAGATGGACCCTGAAAAGGTCTCTGCCATTCTCAAGTGGCCACGTCCCCAAGGAGTGAAGACAATCCAGCGTTTTTTGGGCTTCGCCAATTTTTACAGGCAATTCATTCCGCATTTTTCCTCCCTAGTCAAGCCTATCTCTGCTCTCACTCGCAAAGGGTTTAATTCCCACTCCTGGCCGCGGGAGGCTGAAGTCACTTTTAAAGATTTAAAGCAGGAATTCGCTAAAGCCCCAGTACTCCACCGTCCAGATGCCAGTAGGCCATTTTTTCTGGAGGTTGATGCCTCGTCTGTGGGTGCAGGAGCGGTTCTTCTACAAAAAACCTCCTCTGGACGCGTGGTCACATGTGGGTTCTTCTCTAAGGTTTTCTCCGCCCCAGAACGTAATTACGCTATCGGAGACAGAGAACTACTGGCCATTAAACTCGCCCTTGAAGAGTGGCGCCATCTTCTCGAAGGAGCTGTCCATCCATTTACCATATTCACGGATCATAAGAATTTGGCTTATGTTCAGACTGCCCAAAGACTCAACCCGCGTCAAGCTAGATGGTTCTTGTTCTTCGGGCGCTTTGATTTCCAGCTCCACTTCCGGCCAGGGAATAAGAACGTCAAGGCTGACGCCTTGTCTCGGTCCTTTTTGCCTGTGGACAGTGAAGATGACCCAGCACACATCATCAATCCAGCTAAGATTATCACTGTGGCTCCCCTAAACGTACTTTCTCCACCACCCGATAAGACCTTCGTTCCGAGCAGGGACAAGGCTAGGGTCTTACACTGGGGGCACTCATCTAAATTTTCTGGACACGCTGGAATAAGGAAGACTCTCTATCTCGTCTCTCGACATTATTGGTGGCCATCGCTTCGCCAAGACGTCCTGGACTTCATCGTTTCCTGTCCTTCGTGTGCCAGGAACAAGGTTCCTCGATCCCGACCTTATGGGCTCCTACACCCATTACCCATACCCACGACTCCTTGGACCCACATAGCTATGGACTTCATCACTGATCTGCCAGAGTCCTCGAGGTGTTCGGTTATCTTAGTGGTCGTGGATCGGTTTTCGAAAATGGCTCACTTTGTTCCCTTGTCTGGTCTGCCTTCTGCCCCCGAATTGGCGAAGATTTTCTTGCTCCACGTCTTCCGTCTCCATGGCTTTCCCCAGCACATTGTATCGGACAGAGGAGTCCAATTCACCTCTCGATTCTGGCGAGCTCTCTGCGGGTTGATGAAGATAACTCTGGATTTTTCATCGGCCTATCATCCCCAGTCTAACGGACAAGTGGAACGGGTCAATCAAGTCCTGACTTCGTACCTTCGGCATTTTTCTAACGTGCACCAGGATGACTGGGTTTCTCTTCTTCCATGGGCTGAATTCGCGTACAATAATCACCCCAGTGATGCCTCTACCAAGTCCCCCTTTTTTGTGGTTTTTGGTCTACATCCCGGCATTCCCCTTCCCGTTTCCCCCACCTCGGGTGTACCGGCGGCGGATGCTGTGTCGATAGATTTCTCCCAGATCTGGAGGGACACCAGGGAGGCCCTTGAGAGAGCCAGTTGCAAAATCAAGAACTACGCCGATAAGAGACGTTTAGATGCTCCTCCGTACTCCCCTGGGGAGAAGGTCTGGCGTTCCTCACGGCATATCAGACTAAAGGTTCCGTCCTATAAGTTGGGTCCATGTTTCATCGGTCCTTTTGAGATTCTAAGGCGCGTCAATGACGTGGCCTACAAATTAAAATTGCCTGCCTCGCTAAGAATTCCCAATGTTTTTCATGTATCCCTCCTCAAGCCTGCGGTATTTAATCACTACCACTCAACCGCTTCGCAAAATTTCCAACCCAGCACTTCTGATAATACCTTTGAGGTTAAAGATATACTCGCCACTAAGACTGTTAGAGGTCGAACATTGTTTTTTGTCGATTGGAAGGGTTTCGGCCCTGAGGAGAGGTCCTGGGAACCTCGAGAAAACATTAATGCTCCTCGGATCATGAAACGATTTCTCGACAACCTTAGGAGAGGAGGGAGTAGAGGGAGGGGTACTGTCACGGCACCCGCTCCCCGGCGCCTCCCCGCTGCTGACCTCCGGCCTCCCCGACGTCGCTCCCAGGCTCCTCTGGCTGGAGCTCTGACGGCGTCATGTGAAGCGGTGGCTCCGCCCCCAACATGGCGGCGCCCATCGCCTATTTCTGGCAGGCGTCTCCCCAGGTAAGACGCCTGTGTATCATTCCCTGGCTGCTGTCCTTTTGGCCAGCGCTTTGTACGCTCTCAGACCCTGCTACTCTTCACCTCCTAGCCCCGCTCAGTTAGGTTTCTTTTGCTGTTCTCTCTCTGGGTTCGCCCCTCTGGCTGTTCCGTTTCCCTGCCTCCTTCCCGGTGTGCTTGCGCCCCTTTGAACTCCTTGTCCGTTCCCTCTCTTACCCGCTCTCTCTCTTGCAGCCTCCAGCCACTACCTGCTTCGAACCCGCCAGGTCTATGCGTCCTTCTGGCTCCTACCACTGACCTCCCGTGCCGCTGCTCCGCTGACTCTCCACCCTAGTTCCTCTGGTGCTCACCCAGTCGTCCCTTTGGCTCCGGCTGTCACGGTTCCATCCCTTGTGGGCCTGCCCCTAACACTCCCTGTATAGGGGGTGGCTCCACCTGGTCCAGCTCGTCCGCAGGGGCTCTGGGGCCGTGACCCAGAGGGTCCACTCCGTGTTGCTCTCCTTGTTTTTTGCCATCCGAAACACACTCCGTAACAACAACCCTGGGAATGGCACCTGGCAGATGCCGCGGACCTGTCAGCCGCTTAGTTAAGCCCGTCTCGTGCAAGTGGTGAGTATGGGACCAGTGGTTCTCCAAGCTGGAGTATATTTCTGTTTTTCCTTACTTTCTGTTAATCTGCTGTTTACAACGTGACATTAAACCACTGAAATTGGACTTTAAGCCTCTGTGTTGCCTCGTTACTGCAGCCCTGCCATTACCTACCAGAGTGAATCCCTACACCTCCTTAAAACTATTGCACAGAGTCTATTTGGTGGTCTTGTACAATGGTTTCTGGGTTTTGGGATAAGGTGAAGCGTCTGATAGCACAGATGTATGATGGACCGGTTGTTCTGGAACCTTCTACCCTTTTACTGGGAACCAGGCCTTCCCGGCTTCCAAAAAGCTTTCAGAAGCTAGTAAACTACTTATGTATGGCCACTAAAATCCACATTGCGGCAAAGTGGAAGTCGCCCTCACTGTCAATACAGTTGTGGCCAAAAGTATTGACACCTCTGCAATTCTGTCAGATAATACTCAGTTTCTTCCTGAAAATGATTGCAAACACAAATTCTTTGGTGTTATTATCTTCATTTAATTTGTCTTAAATGAAAAAACACAAAAAGAATTGTCCTAAAGCCAAATTGGATATAATTCCACACCAAACATAAAAAAGAGGGCGGACAAAAGTATTGGCACTGTTCGAAAAATCAAGTGATGCTTCTCTAATTTGTGTAATTAACAGTACCTGTAACTTACCTGTGGCACCTAACAGGTGTTGGCAATAACTAAATCACACTTGCAGCCTGTTGACATGGGTTAAAGTTGACTCAACCTCTGTCCTGTGTCCTTGTGTGTACCACATTGAGCATGGAGAAAAGAAAGAAGACCAAAGAACTGTCTGAGGACTTGAGAAACCAAATTGTGAGGAAGCATGAGCAATCTCAAGGCTACAAGTCCATCTCCAAAGACCAGAATGTTCCTGTGTCTACCGTGTGCAGTGTCATCAAGAAGTTTAAAGCCCATGGCACTGTGGCTAACCTCCCTAGATGTGGACGGAAAAGAAAAATTGACAAGAGATTTCAACACAAGATTGTGCAGATTTTGGATAACTCGACTAACATCCAAACAAGTTCAAGCTGCCCTGCAGTCCGAGGGTACAACAGTGTCAACCCGTACTATCCGTCGGCATCTGAATGAAAAGGGACAGTATGGTAGGAGACCCAGGAAGACCCCACTTCTTACCCCGAGTCATAAAAAAGCCAGGCTGGAGTTTGCCAAAACTTACCTGAAAAAGCCTAAAACGTTTTGGAAGAATGTTCTCTGGTCAGATGAGACAAAAGTAGAGCTTTTTGGGCAAAGGCATCAACATAGTGTTTACAGGAGAAAAAAGAGGCATTCAAAGAAAAGAACACGGTCCCTACAATCAACAATGGCGGAGGTTCCCTGATGTTTTGGGGTTGCTTTGCTGCCTCTGGCACTGGACTGCTTGACCGTGTGCATGGCATTATGAAGTCTGAAGACTACCAACAAATTTTGCAGCATAATGTAGGGCCCAGTGTGAGAAAGCTGGGTCTCCCTCAGAGGTCATGGGTCTTCCAGCAGGACAATGACCCAAAATACACTTCAAAAAGCACTAGAAAATGGTTTGAGAGAAATCACTGGAGACTTCTAAGGTAGCCAGCAATGAGTCCAGACCTGAATCCCATAGAACACCTGTGGAGAGATCTAAAAATGGCACTTTGGAGAAGGCACCCTTCTAATATCAGGGACCTGGAGCAGTTTGCCAAAGAAGAATGGTCTAAAATTCCAGTAGAGCATTGTAAGAAACTCACTGATGGTTACCGGAAGCGGTTGGTCGCAGTTATTTTGGCTAAAGGTTGTGCAACCAAGTATTAGGCTGAGGGTACCAATACTTTTGTCTGGCCCATTTTTGGAGTTTTGTGTGAAATGATCAATGTTTTGCTTTTTGCTTCATTCTCTTTTGTGTTTTTTTCATTTAAGACAAATTAAATGAAGATAATAATACCAAAGAATTTGTGATTGCAATCATTTTCAGGAAGAAACTGAGTATTACCTGACAGAATTGCAGGGGTGTCAATACTTTTGGCCACAACTGTATCTATGGACGACATTATGTTATTCTCATTTGTGGCCCCAGCGTTTCTTATAGAATAAATCCCTTTATCAGACAGTCCTGTAGTAATTACTTTGTTCTCACGGTTTGTAGGAGGGTTCGTTATCAGTATAAGTGCGAGAGATGAGAGACCGACGACTGCAGTTTTACCCTGTGTGTCCGGCGTCAGTTTTACAGTGTGAGAGATGCAGGGTCTGTGACCGAAGCTGGGGATATATGGGTGTATACAGCATACACAGAGGGGTCTATGACCAAAGCTGGGGGTATACGGGAGTATAAAGAGCACACTGAGGGGGTCTGTGACCAAAGCTGGGGGAATACAGGTGTATACAGCGTACACTGAGGGGTCTGTGACTGAAGCTGGGGGTATACGGGTGTATGCAGCGTACACAAGGGTCTGTGACTGAAGATGGGGGTGTACAGAGTACACAGAGGGGTCCACACAAACGCGGTTTCGCTCAGTACACCTCGTACACACGCGGCTCTGCCCCATACACACCTTGTACATATGTGGCTCCGCTCCGTACACCTCGTACACGCGCGGCTCCGCTCCGTACACCTCGCACACGCGCGGCTCCGCTCCGTACACCTCGTACACATGCGGCTCCGCACCGGACACACGGCTCCGCTCCGAACACCTCGTACACACACGGCTCCGCTCCGTACACCTCGTACACACACTGCTCCGCTCCGTACACCTTGTACACACACGGCTCCGCTCCGTACACCTCGTACACACACGGCTCTGCTACATCCACCCTGTAAACCCCTCCTGACCCCACACATAAACTTCCCCTCATCCAGCACCATGACAACCAGCACAGCAGAGTCCTGCACACACTGAGGTCCCTGATCATGTGACCCCTGACTCCTCCCCTCCTGTGACCTCATCACAGGTCCTGTGCGCACAGAGCAGCTGTAGAAATCCGATATCCACAGGTGTCCCCTCTAATTGGGGGAAAGGGATAGAAAAGCCTCTTATCCCGAGGGGAAACCCTGTACATGGAGACATCGGCCTCAGATCTCTCCTGTCCTGTTCTTCCAGAAAAGCCTCAAACTTCTGTGTGTGACTCAGAGCTGAGATCTAACGGGAGAGAAGATTCCAGTGCGGGGAAGACGGGAAACCTTCATATAGACGGCCGGTGGGGATGGAGGCAGTGACCGACTCTGGCCACATCTGTCTCTAGAGCCGCAGTAGAAGATGAAGATGTCGTCCTCATCATGAAGGAGTTATTTCTCCTGTCGCGTGTAATGAATATCTCCTGCAGTATTGCTAATGCCGATTCCAGTGTCGGTAATGAGACGAGAATTAGCGTTATGGAAGATGAGTCTATGAGGAACGTGTTCAGCTGCCGACTCCGAGGAGGAAACTGCTTGTTGTCTGTGGCCTAAATATATAGGTTTTATTAGTAGATGTCAGGGAAGAAAACTAAACCCTGTAAGATAATAAATCTCCTCATATGTTTCCCTTATTATCTCCAGTAATTGTATTATTACACAGGATTCTTATGATGTTACATCGGATCATCTTCTTCTCATTCAGGTCTCTACAATATCGGATCCTCTCAGTGAAGATCTTGTACAGAAGAGAATTTTCCTGATTTAACCATCAAGGATGGATATGGACAGAGACAAGATGGCGGAGAGGATGTTACACCTCACCCTAGAGATCCTCTTCCGTCTCACTGGAGAGGTGAGAGATTCTGATGACGTCACATTACATCATTCTTATCTATGGGAATAACAGATGGACAGAACTGGAGAGGTGAGGACTCTGGGAATGTCTGTACTGAGATTTATTAATGTGTCTCTCCATTACCAGGATTACACAGTGATGAAGAAGACCTCTAGTGATCGCTGTCAGGACCCTGTGTGTGAGGGATGGGGAAGACCCCTGAGCCCAATCACGGGGCCTCCACCTCAACCCCTGATCCATGAGGACATCAATGACCAGAAGATCCTAGAACTGGTGGATCCTGCGGTTTATCTGCGGTTTTTGCAAAATCCGTGCGGATTAATCCGCAGCGGATTCCGCAGCGTCTGCACACACCCTTATCATCATACCGCTTGGAAAAAGTGGAATAACACGTGATCAAAAAGACGGATATAAATAAGCATGGTACCGCTGAAAATGTCATCTGGCCCCACAAAAAACGAGCCGCCATACAGAGCCATCAGCGAAAAAATAAAAAAGTTATAGCTCTCAGAATAAAGTGATGCAAAAATAATTATTTTTTTCTATAAAAGTTTTTATTGTGAAAAAAAAAAAAACGCCAAAACATAAAAAAAGATATAAATGAGGTATCGCTGTAATCGTAGTGACCCGAAGAATAAAGCTGCCTTATCAATTTTACCACACGCGGAACGGAGAAAAAAATAATTCCTGAATTTCTGTTTTTCGTTCATTCTGCCTCCACAAAAATCGGAATAGAAAGCGATCAAAAAACATTTTGTGTCCGATCATGGTACCAATAAAAACATCAGCTCCTCCCGCAAAAATCAAGACCTCACATGACTCTGTCGGCCAAAATATGGAAAAATCATAGCTCTCAAAATACGGCGATGCAAAAACTTCTTACAAAAAATTCTTCCAAAAAAAGCGTCTTTTAGTGAGTGACAGAAGCTAAACATGAAAAAGGATATAAATCTGGTATCGCTGTAATCGCACCGAACCGAGGAATAAAGCCGCCACATCACTAATACTGCACGAGGAACGGCATAAAAAATAACACCAATTCTTCACCGTTTGTGGATTTGTTCATTCTGCCTCCCAAAGATCGCAGTTAGGCGATCATAGTGGTTCCCCCCACATATGGGGTATCAGTGTACTCAGGACAAATTGCACAATAACTTTTGGGGTCCAATTTCTCCTGTTACCCTTGGGAAAATAAAAAATTGGTGGCAAACAGATAATTTTTGTGAAAAAAAATGATTTTTTTTAATTTTCCTGTGTCCATATATACCCTTGTAGTTTAGTAGTGAAGCGCAGCCGTGCTGCTTACCAGGCTAGTGTGGGGAGCTAATGCTCCCTCTGATGTGATTACGATGCATGCGCAGCTATTTTGTTTAACTGGCTACCATGGCAGGCTGTGTGATTTGTCTGTGTGCTTTGATTCCATCACGCTTGACGCATGCGCAGTAGGTGAAGAGCTCTGCTGCTCTGTGACTATAGCGCCGTTTTCTTTGTTTATTGGTTGCCACGGCAACCCACTCTTTAGGGATGACGTACATCCTGCTCTGCACCAGCCGGCACGTGTGCATGGGGTTAGGCGCAGTACTGAGTGGCTGTTCTATGCGCCAATATTTTTGGGTACACACCCACCATGTGTACCGCTATCATTGGCCATACACTTTTCAGGGCCATGGCTGTTACATCGCTCCCCACGCTAGCCTGGTAAGTAGCGCAGCTGCGCTTCATTACTAATCTTCAAGGGTATATATGGACACAGGTGACTTGGAACAGGTACCCCTGTCGAAGCCACTGAGGGTGGCGACACGCGTCGGGTCTCTGCTCTGCCTAATCTTACTCCACATGGGTCCCTTTACCAGATGAACACTACTCTGTGCTATTATACACAGATGGTGTCTTTCAGCTTTTACCAGTAACCTTTTGTGCACCGCTATATCGCATCATTGGTGCCTAGCCACATGGGCCCATTTGCTTTGCAACGTTCAAGCACTATTTATCGGTAGGCTGCCCATGCTATCGTGCTTATACCTTTTTGTATTCTGTGTGGTGTGGTTACAGGTGGCTGCCAGCATTGTGGCCCAGGTGGGCACTCATCAACTATAATCTATGATGTTTCCATTTTGATTATACGTCGTATATATGAATAACTCTTGTGTAGAGGTATTTTCTAGCTGGTATGCTGCTTATATGGCCATTAGGTCTGTATTCATATTCTATTGTTGTGGAGTTTGTTTTAGCTGGTTGGCCCTATTATGAGCCCCATAATTATCGAGTTGTGTCACATGTGTGACCAGTTTTAATGTTTTTTGCATGTTTTTTTGTGTCCAAAAAACTTGAATATTTTGTACACTATTTGTCCTGTCTCTGGTGATCCCCTTATATGGCCTGTTCCTTTCTTCTTTGTTTTTGAAGACCACACTTTAGGCGCATGGCAGAGCTCAGTAGGGAAGGAGCATCATTTGAGGTTTTGAATGTCAAAATGGCTGGAATCAAGATCGGACACCATGTCACGTTTGGAGAGCCCCTGATGTTCCTAAACAGTGGAAACCCCCCACAAGTGACATCATTTTGGAAACTAGACCCCTTAAGGAACTTATCTAAATGTGTGGGGAGCACTTTGAACCCCCAAGGGCTTCACAGAGGTATATAACAGAGCTCACAGGTGACTTGGAACAGGTACCCCTGTCGAAGCCACTGAGGGTGGCGACACGCGTCGGGTCTCTGCTCTGCCTAATCTTACTCCACATGGGTCCCTTTACCAGATGAACACCACTCTGTGCTATTATACACATATGGTGTCTTTCAGCTTTTACCATTAACCTTTTGTGCACCGCTATATCGCATCATTGGTGCCTAGCCACATGGGCCCATATGCTTTGCAACGTTCAAGCACTATTTATCGGTAGGCTGCCCATGCTATCGTGCTTATACCTTTTTGTATTCTGTGTGGTATGGTTACAGGTGACTGCTAGCATTGTGGCCCAGGTGGGCACTCATCAACTATAATCTATGATGTTTCCATTTTGATTATACGTCGTATATATGAATAAGTCTTGTGTAGAGGTATTTTCTAGATGGTATGCTGCTTATATGGCCATTAGGTCTGTATTCATACTCTATTGTTGTGGAGTTTGTTTTAGCTGGTTGGTCCTATTATGAGCCCTGTAATTATCGACAGTTTTAATGTTTTTTGCATGTTTTTTTGTGTCCAATAAACTTCAATATTTTGTACACTAATTTTTCTGTCTCTGGTGATCCCCTTGTATGGCCTGTTCCTTTCTTCTTTGTTTTTCATGACTTAACCAGTACAGGCTTAGGTTGGCTCCCATTAGAATACTCTGTGGTGCCCCCGTAACAGTACTTGTGTAAAGATTGGGGTATTGGTGTACTCAGGAGAAATTGCACAACAAATCTTGTAGTTCATTTTCTCCTGAAACCCTTGACAAAATAAAAAAATTGTCCAAAGAAAAATTTTGGGGAAAAAAAGTTAAATATTTATTTTTTTCCTTCCACATTGCTTCAATTCTTGTGAAGCACCTAAAGGGTTAATAAACTTCTTGAATGTGGTTTTGAGCACCTTGAGGGGTGCAGTTTTTAGAATGGTGTCACTTTTGGGTTTTTTTGCCTTATAGGCCCCTCAAAGTGACTTCAAATGTGAGATGGTCCCTAAAAAAATGGTTTTGTAAATTTTGTTGGAAGAATGAGAAATCGCTGGTTAAATTTTAACCCTTATAACTTCCTAACAAAAAAATTTTGCTTCCAAAATTGTGCTGATGTAAAGTAAGCATGTGGGAAATGTTATTTATTAACTATTTTGTGTGACATCACTCTTTGATTTAAGGGTATAAAAATAACAAACTTGAAAATTGCTAAATTTTAAAATTTTTCACCATATTTCCGTTTTTTTCATAAATAAACACAAGTCATATTGAAGAAATGTTACCACTACCACGAAGTACAATATGTCACAAAAAAAACATTCTCAAAATCAGCGGGATCCGTTGAAGCGTTCCAGAGTTCTAAGCACATGAAGGGACAGTGGTCTGATTTCAAAATTAAGGCCTGGTCATTAACCTACAAAATGGCTTGGTCCTTAAGGGGTTAAACAGACTGTTCAGCTTGATTATTTCAGAAGTGGTGTTATTGTCTATAGTCACGGTTTTGCCCATCATCCTTGATCTTCTTTAACCCCTCTCCATCTGGACTTACACACAGACCCCTAGGCTTGGGCCACGTTGATACTTGCTTTCCTGTAGTATGAGATAAGAGGAATAGTCGGGTAGTCTGGCCACAACCGGGAGGGCAGAGAAAATACAAAATGAGAAGACGCAAGAGTCGTAAGTAAACAGGCCAGGATCACAACTGGAGACCAATACACAAGGCGGGTGCTGAGTACCCAGGACTGAACCAGAGGGGAACAAGCCTGTATCTGGCAGCTTCCAGCAATATGCTCCGAGCTTTAGTATGGTGAAGTAGGGAGCAGATTACTCCAGCTGGACAGCGTACACACCCAAACTGCCAGAATGAATGGTACCACAAGTCGTAGGCGCCTTAATCTTAGTGGCTGGAGAGAGCCTGCACCACTCAGAGCTTCAGGTTCTGATGTCTCCTCCATTACCATCGCCACCTGCAGACTGAATAAGCAGATATCATAGGAGCAGCTCCCAGAGAAGATGGGACACAGAATTTGTAGAAGCCCTAATATGTCAAAATGTCAGAAAAACCGAGCAGTAGAAATCCCCATAAAGTGACTCCATTTTGGACAGTATAACCCTCAGTGAATTAATCTATACAAGTAGTCACAATTTTGACTCCACAGCCAATTTCCGGTAATTAGAGCACAGTGGATGTTGGAGAGTAAAAATTGAAAATATACCGTTTATCACCCAAAACAGTGCCCAGATTGTGCTCCAGGAGACACACATCGTAAATTAAGAGTGTTCTTCTTTCTATAGTATTGCCAAATACATGGATGCTAAATGTGGTTTGGGCACACTGCAAGACTCAGCAGCGAGGGGGAAATTTGACTTTGGGAGAGCGGATATTGCTGAATTGGTTTATGGAAGCCATGTTCCTTTTCAAGAACCTTTGAGCCACTAATAGTGTGGGAACCTCCTGTTTTTCCATTGACTGATGATGGATCTGAGTGGGGACTTGTTTTTTGTGAGATGAGTAGAACTTTTTATTGATATTTTTGTCTAAATAACATTGGTGACTCTTTATTTGATATTTGGGAGGCAGAATGAACAAACAGTTGAACACCACACACTACTGGTTCATATTATGAGTAGTGTTGAGCATTCCGATACCGCAAGTATCGGGTATCGGCCGATACTTGCTGTATCGGAATTCCGATACCGACTTCCGATATTTTTTCAATATCGGAATTCGGCATCGGAATCGGAAGTTCAGTTGATTGACGGCCTGACGTCATCATGATGCGCGGTGTGTGCGCATCATGATGCGCCGTCATTTCGGGCCTTCCGGGGGTCTCTGCCGGCCTGCCGGGGGGCTGTGCCGGCCTGCCGGGGGGCTGTGTGGACTGCCCGGGGTCTGTACCGGCCTGCCGGGGGGCTGTGCCGGCCTGCCGGTGGTCTGTGCACCCTGTGGGGGTCTGTACCGGCCTGCCGGGGGGCTGTGCCGGCCTGCCGGGGGGCTGTGCTGATGTCCGGGGGTCTGTGCAAGCATCGTCCGATGGGACTACAAGTCCCATCGGGCGATGCCTGCTACCATGACAGTGATTGACACATTAGCCAATGATGGGACAGTAGTAGTCCCATCATCCGGCTAATGTGTTAAATGTTAAAAAAAAAAAAAAAAAAATACTACATGCATGCTACATACATACTACATGCATGCTACATATATACTACATACATACTACATACATGCTACATACATACTGCATGCTACATACATACTACATACATACTACATACATACTACATACATACTACATATATACTACATACATACTACATACATGCTACATACATACTGCATGCTACATACATACTACATACATACATACATACTACATACATACTACATACATGCTACATACTGCATGCTACATACATACTACATACATACTACATGCATGCTACATACATACTACATATATACTACATACATACTACATACATGCTACATACATACTGCATGCTACATACATACTACATACATACTACATGCATACTACATATATACTACATACATACTACATACATGCTGCATGCTACATATATACTACATGCTACATACATACTACATGCATGCTACATACATACTACATATATACTACATGCATGCTACATACATACTACATACTACATATATACTACATACATACTACATATATACTACATACATACTGCATGCTACATACATGCTACATACATACTACATACATGCTACATGCATGCTACATACATACTACATGCATGCTACATACATACCACATACATACTACATGCTACATACATACCACATATATACTACATACATACAATACATTCATACAATACATACATAGACATACAGTACATATAACATAGAGTAACATACTTACCAATACTTGTCACATTGTTCCCCGAAGCCATTGTCTATTCCGGGATAAATATTAACATAACAAACCACAAAAATACTCACCCACGATCCGAAGCAGTCCACGAGTGTGTCCCACGACGATCTTGGGTAGAGAACTGCAGCATCAGATGATGCTGCCGTTCTCTACGGGCTGTAGGAATCCAATGACGGAAGGTAGGTATCCTTCCGCACTGTATTCCTCCGCCACTTAAAAAAAAAAAGTCCCTAGTCTCACTTTATGCCATTGCTGTGTGGGAATTTCCCACACAGCAATGGCATAAAGTGAGACTAGGGACTTTTTTTTTTTTAAGTGGCGGAGGAATACAGTGCGGAAGGATACCTACCTTCCGTCATTGGATTCCTGCAGCCCGTAGAGAACGGCAGCATCATCTGATGCTGCAGTTCTCTACCCAAGATCGTCGTGGGACACACTCGTGGACTGCTTCGGATCGTGGGTGAGTATTTTTGTGGTTTGTTATGTTAATATTTATCCCGGAATAGACAATGGCTTCGGGGAACAATGTGACAAGTATTGGTAAGTATGTTACTCTATGTTATATGTACTGTATGTCTATGTATGTATTGTATGAATGTATTGTATGTATGTAGTATGTATGTGGTATGTATGTAGCATGCATGTAGTATGTATGTAGCATGCATGTAGTATGTATGTAGTATGTATGTAGTATGTATGTAGCATGCATGTAGTATATATGTAGTATGTAGCATGTAGTATGTATGTAGCATGCATGTAGTATGTAGCATGTAGTATGTATGTAGCATGCATGTAGTATATATGTAGTATGTATGTAGTATGTATGTAGCATGCATGTAGTATGTATGTAGCATGTAGTATGTAGCATGCATGTAGTATATATGTAGTATGTAGCATGTAGTATGTATGTAGCATGCATGTAGTATATATGTGTTATGTATGTAGCATGTAGCATGCATGTAGTATGTATGTAGTATATATGTGGTATGTATGTAGCATGCAGTATGTATGTAGCATGCATGTAGTATATATGTAGTATGTATGTTGCATGTAGTATTTATGTAGTATGAATGTAGCATGTATGTAGTATGTAGTATGAATGTAGCATGTATGTAGTATGCATGTTGTATGTATGTAGCATGTAATTTTTTTTTTTTTTTTTTTTTTACATTTAACACATTAGCCGGATGATGGGACTACTACTGTCCCATCATTGGCTAATGTGTCAATCACTGTCATGGTAGCAGGCATCGCCCGATGGGACTTGTAGTCCCATCGGACGATGCCTGCACAGACCCCCGGAGCCTGCACAGACCACCGGCAGGCCGGCACAGCCCCCCGGCAGGCCGGCACAGCCCCCCGGAGCCTGCACAGCCCCCCGGCAGGCCGGCACAGCCCCCCGGCAGGCCGGCACAGCCCCCCGGAGCCTGCACAGCCCCCCGGCAGGCCGGCACGGCCCCCCGGCAGGCCGGCACAGCCCCCCGGAGCCTGCACAGACCACCGGCAGGCCGGCACAGACCACCGGAGCCTGCACAGACCCCAGAGAGGCTGTACAAGGGCAGGAAAGGGTTTTTCTTATTCCGATACCGGAAGTCCCATAGACTTGAATGGGACTTCCGGTATCGGAATCGGCGATACCGATACTTTTTTTAAAGATCGGCCGATACCATCCGATACGATACTTTGAAGTATCGGACGGTATCGCTCAACTCTAATTATGAGGCTTTCTATTAGACTGTGATACTGTCATTCTGGTGAATAATTCAAATTTTTTACATAAACTGTCATTAAAAATTGGCAAGTTAAGTAGAAATGTTCAAAAATATTAAGTTTGAGGATATTTAATTGAAAAATAATAATTGGTTTTATTCTTAGCAGATGACTGTACCAGAAGATCAGAGGGAACGCTGACATCTTCAATTTTTAAATCAGATGATCTTGACATCACACAGGATACAATTGAAGTGAATGCCATTACTCCAGATATATCATCATCCATTCACAGCAAAGCTATGTCATCTGATCCTTTGAAACAGGTCCCATCTTCTGATTCATTACTGACTACTAAGGAAAATCAAAATCACAAAATAAGCATTAAAAAACAAACTGCTCCTAAATCAAAGAAGCGGTTTTCACGTTCGGAATATGGAAATAGCTTTCCTCTTGAAAAGTCTTTTCTTAACCATCAAACAATTCACACAGCAGAGAGCAGATTTTCTTGTTCCAAGTGTGGGAAATGTTTTAATCAGAAATCAGATTTTGTTATACACCAGAGAACCCACACAGGGGAGAAGCCTTTTTCCTGTTCAGAATGTGGGAAATGTTTTAACCAGAAATCAGATTTGGTTAATCACCATAGAACTCACACAGGGGAGAAGCCTTTTTCCTGTTCAGAATGTGGGAAATGTTTTAACTGGAAAAGGAATCTTGTTATACACCACAGAACCCACACAGGGGAGAAGCCTTTTTCTTGCTCCAAATGTGGGAAATGTTTTACCTTGAAAGCGCATCTTGATCACCACCAGAGAACCCACACAGGGGAGAAGCTTTTTTCCTGTTCAAAATGTGGGAAATGTTTTAACTGGAAACAGCGTCTTGATAGACACCAGAGAACCCACACAGGGGAGAAGCCTTTTTCATGTTCAGAATGTGGGAAATGTTTTAGACACAAAAGGAATCTTGTTATACACCAGAGAACCCACACAGGGGAGACACGTTTTTCATGTTCAGAATGTGGAAAATGTTTTAACTGGAAGCAGGATCTTGATAGACACCAGAGAACCCATACAGGGGAGAAGCCTTTTTCATGTTCAGAATGTGGGAAATGTTTTACCCGGAAAGCGCATTTTGAGCACCACCAGAGAACTCACACAGGGGAGAAGCCTTTTTCCTGTTCAGAATGTGGAAAATGTTTTAACTGGAAAAGTAATCTTTTTATGCACCACAGAACTCACACAGGGGAGAAGCCTTTTTCATGTTCAGAATGTAGGAAATGTTTTACCCGGAAAGCGCATCTTGATCGCCACCAGAGAACGCACACAGGAGAGAAGCCTTTTTCATGTTCTTAATGTGGAAAATATTTTAAATGGAAATGGTATTTTCTTAACCCCTTTCTGACATTTGACGTACTATCCCGTCAAAAAGAGCCGGGCCCGTATGACCGTGGATGGGATAGTACGTTATCGCGATCACCTGCGCTCACGGGGGGAGTGCAGCTGATCGTGACCGGGTGTCAGCTGATTATCACATCTGACACCCGGCACTATGTGCCAGGAGTGGTCACGGACCACCCCGGCACATTAACCCCTGGCACACTGCGATCAAACATGATCGCAGTGTACCGGGGGCATAGGGAAGAATCCCTGCGTGCTTCCCTGAGCCCTTTGGAACAACGAGATGTGCTCGTTCCTGCAGGCCCCCAGATCCAAAATGGCCGCGGGGGCCTTCGGGGTCCTACAGGGAGGTGGCTTTCTAAGTGCCTGCTGAGAGCAGGCGCTGAGAAAGCCTCCTGCAGTGCCTGTCAGATCGCTGATCTGACAAAGTGCACTGCAAAGTGTCAGATCAGCGATCTGACACTATACAGTGATGTCCCACACTGGGACAATATAATAATGTAAAAAAAAAAAACTTAAAAATATTTTTTTAAAAATTCCTAAATAAAAGAAAAGAAAAAATATTCCCTAATTCTTTTTTTGGTAAATAAAAAAAACAATAAAAGTACACATTTAGTATCGCCTTGTCCGTAACAACCCGCCCTATATAAAACTGTCCCACTAGTTAACCCCTTTAGTGAACCCCTTCCAAAAAAAAAAAAAACAAGGCAAAAAAGATACTTAATCATCATACCGCCGATCAAAAAGTGCAATAACACGCGATCAAAAGATGGATGTGACGAACGCCCCAAACCGCCATTCGTCCACTTACGGGCGACGACTAACGGGGGTCCCGCTGCCACCAAAACGTGACGGACAGCAGACCCTGTGTCACCACTATGTCACAGTCCCACCACTGACACGGGTGTATCAGCGGACGGAGGGACGAGACACACTGCCGGCACACGGCTATCACAGGCACAGTGGGGCTTATCTTAGTTATCCCACCACTGGCACCATGTGACCAAAATATCCAGCAAGCTACTCTCGCTCTACAATTTGCCGCAGGGGGGGTTAATTTGGATGCCCCACCACTGCTATCAATCTTCCAAGTACTGCGGGGATTTATGTATATCCCACTTTCTCAGTTCCACTCTGGAACTCGCAGCTCTCCGGCGCCCCCCTTACCCTCAGGTCAGTCAGGGAACTGCACCTAGGATAATTAGGTGCCGGACGGGCTGCCTGTTGTGAACCGGCAATTAGGCTTCTGCAGTAAGGGAATTATCAGCTGTGGCCGCAGCCTCTCATTCAGCAATATAAGACCCTTCTAGGCTGCCAGCAAGCCGCAATAGCAGTGCACAACGTGCTGCCACCAGTCACGGTTACTTAATTCACAGTTTTAAATTAAGAGGGTCTGTGGCAAACCCCTTGAATTAGTAGCGATTATCTATCAAAGGCGTATAGTTCGATTCTTAGAGCATGGAGACAGATCTAAATAATTATTTCATTTATTTTCCGAAAGAGGACAGTGATTACAGATAAAAGTTGCTATAAAATTGAGACATAAAATAGGTACAGTACAGATATAAAATAAAAGGATTAAAAGGGTAGAAAGTCACACTCACATGTGGTCAGTTGGCATCCCATGTGGCTTTAAGGGGGGTGGAGGCGGAGCTGCACTTCTCCGCTCATCTGCGGGTCTTTCTAGCACGACGACTTGAGCTATTCTGAGCTGGTTCTGCCAGGGCATGCCTTATAGACTTTCCTATGTGACATCACAGAGAGGTGCATTCTGGGTTGATCCCACCTCTCTTATCCAAGTTATGTTTTGGCTACAAAACTTAGATTAGCTATAACTTTATGGGAGAAGCTGGTATGGACTCATCAGTGGTATCATGTTTCCCAGCGTAATGAGCCTATCAAGAAAACATCAAACATCTATGCGATATGACCGTCCATTTGGGCGCAAATCCTATCTCATGTTCTGGACAGGGTAGAACTTCGAAAGATACGCGGTATCGAAGCTGGGACCGCTCAGGTTACAAAAATATGATTTTCATATCTCTACTTGGTACGGTTTTCGCAGGGCAGGCTCTTAAAGGTTTACTACTAACCTTTATTTCAAACAAAGACCTTTTCCCGCATTTTTCAGCTGAGAGAAGGAAACAAATGGTTGTAACAGCAGGGGGGTCTCCTATTACTAGTGCGAACATAGGCTGTAGAGGAGGGGGGGTGGCACTGCTCTGTGTGTGTGTGAAGGGAGGAGGGGTGAAGCTGCAGAGCTAGCAGCCTGGATTGTCATATGTGCCGGATCTTTCTGGAAAGTTACAACAGAAAACATCATATTTTGAGGACAAAACCCCATACCTCACAGACATTGTACATCACAATGGATATAATTAAGCATGGTACCACTGAAAACGTCATCTTGTCCCGCAAAAAACGAGCAGCCATACAGCGTCATCAACGAAAAAATAAAACAGTTGTTGCTCGCAGAATAAAGCAATGCAAAAATTTTTTTAAATAAAATTGTTTTTATTGTGCAAAAGCGCCAAAACATAAAAAATAAAGGAGGTATCGCTGTAATCGTACTGACCCGAAGAATAAAACTACCACACAGAATGGTATAAACGCACCGCCCCCCCAAAAGAAATTCATGAAATGCTGATTTTTGTTCACTCTGTGTCCCAAAAATCGGAATAAAGAGCGATAAACAAATGTCACGTGCCTAAAAATGGTACCAATAAAAACGTCAACTCATCCTGTTATGGAAATTTGGTTAGGATAAATCTATCCCTGTGTGTGCTGCGGCCGTTCCCAATTAGGCTAGTTTCACACTAGCGTTTATTCCACGCAGCGCACGGCGCCGCTAAGCCCCGCCCCCTGCCGGCTCCCTGCCCGCCCCATCCAGTCATCGCCGCCTACTAGCGCACATGGACGCTTGCGATCTGCGCACCCTATCTTTAGCATAGGTTGCGCAGATCGTGCGCTAGTAGGATTTTGGCGTGCGCTGCGCACTTTTGAAGGTGCGCCCGTGCGCGCCAAATGCAGCATGTTACATTTCGGCACACACGGTGCACCTTCAAAAGTGCGCAGCGCACGCCAAAATCCTAGCGCATGGCCAGCGCACGATCTGTGCACCCTATGCTAAAGATAGGGTGCACAGATCGCAAGCGTCCATGTGCGATAGGCGGCGATGACCAGATGGGGCGGGCAGGGGGCAGGGCTTAGCGGCGCCGTGCGCTGCGTCGAATAAACGCTAGTGTGAAACTAGCCTTAGACTGAGAATTTTTGAGCGCTTAAGAATCAAGAATGAGACTGTAAATCAAAGTGACAGAATAACATTCCATCAATACTCATGGTTTATTGTACATACATGGTTTTATAATTGCATATAGAAAGGGGTGGTTAGTTAATTCCCATATTGTCAAGCTTCAATGTTATTGGCTGTTTGAGTATATGGAGGGTTCTGGTCAAGGCATAACAAAATGGCTGATTTAGCAATTTATGAGTAGCTGTCGCCTTTTCCTGCTATTCAGCAAAAATCGAGACATCAGCTTGGGCCATCTGGTGTTGGTTCCTGTTTTTTAGTGTCTGGAAAGTACCAAGGAGCTGTCTGGTTTGCACTTGTCTGGTTTATGGGGTTATTAGGTCATTCTAATCAATTGATTATAGTATATATCAGATTTGCGTATATACTGTAGGAGTATACATACAAGTGAGATCTACATGAAATACATATATATACATATTTTTTTGCGGGACTGTGATGGAAATATATAAGACCTCACATTACTCTGTGGGTCGAAATATGGAAAAATTATAGCTCTCAAAATATGGTGATGCAAAAACTATTTTACAATAAAAAGTGTCTTTTAGCGTGTGACAGCTGCCAAACATGAAAACCCGCTATAAATAGTAAATCAAACCCCCCGTTATCACCCCCTTACTTAGGGGAAAAATAATAACATTAAAAAGTATTTATTTCTATTTTTCCATTATGGTTGGGGCTAGGGTTGGGGGTGTGTTGGGGTTAGGGTTCGAGTTAGAATTGGGGGGTTACCACTGTTTAGGCACATCAGGGGCTCTCCAAACACGACATGGCATCTGATCTCCATTCCAGTCAATTCTGTGTTGAAAAAGTCAAACAGTGCTCCTTCCGAGCTCTGCCATGCGCACAAACAGTGCTTTTCCCCCACATATGGGGTATCAGCCTACTCAGGATAAATTGCACACCTTTTGGGGTCCAATTTCTCCTGTTACCCTTGGGAAAATAAAACATTGGGGGCAAAAATATCATTTTTGTGAAAAAGATTTTTTAATTTTCACGCCTCGGCGTTATAAACTTCTGTGAAGCACTTGGGGGTTCAAAGTGCTCACCATACATCTAGATAAGTTCCTTGGGGAGTTTAGTTTCCAAAATGGGGTCACTTGTGGGGAGTTTCCACTGTTTAGGCACATCAGGGGCTCTCCAAACGTGACATGGCGTCCGATCTCAATTCTAGACAATTTTGTGTTGAAAAAGTCAAACGATGCTCCTTCCCTTCCGAGCTCGGCCATGCACCCAAGCTGTGGTTTACCCTCACATATGGGGTATAGCGTACTCAGGACAAAATGCACAATACTGTACCTTTTGCAGTCCAATTTCTCCTGTTACCCTTGGTAAAATAAAAATTGGACCGGAAATATTTTTTTTCTCTAAAAAAGTTAAATGTTCATTTTTTTTTTTAAACATTCAAAAAATTCCTGTAAAGCACCTGAAGAGTTAATAAACTTCTTGAATGTGGTTTTGAGTACTGTCAAGGGTGCAGTTTTTAGAATGGTGTCACTTTTGGGTATTTTGTGTCATACTGACCGCTCAAAGTGACTTCAAATGTGATGTGGTCCCTAAAAAAAATGATATTGTCATGAGAAATCGCTGGTCAACTTTTAACCCTTATAACTTCCTAATAAATAAAATTTTGGGTTCCAAAATTGTGTTGATGTAAAGCAGACATGTGGGAAATGTTACATATTAAGTTTTTTGTGAATCTCATATCTCATATTTGCCATATCTCTGTGATTTAAGGGCATAAAAATTCAAAGTTGGAAAATTGCAAAATTTTCGCCAAATTAACACTCAAGAGAAATCTGTATTCATATTATTATTTTTTTATGATGTGTATTACATTAGAATATCTGCCACTCAGTTATCATAATTCGTTTGCTTGTGTACTGGCCCTACTTATATCATTTAACCTAGACTGATGATACTACAAGTGTTCCTGAAGCCAGAAACTGCCATATGTCATCTCTCAGGAGTTCTCCAGATGGTAGGCCTGGACAGTCAATCAGGATCCCCAGATGTTGTTAAATTTCCAACCAAATATGGTTTTGCCTATTTATTATCTGTCGGTGGTTGAGCGTCTAGCCAATGTTCTGCAATAAGTTTGCGAGCTTGATACAATGCTTGTGAAATAGATTTATCAATCTATTTTAATGTAGCAGTCGGGATGGTCTCCCATGTGAGAGTGTAAGAGTTGCTGATAGATGTTTAAAATTAAGCCGGTCGTGTATTTTGCCACCGCTATTGAGTCCAGTAAATATTTTTTTCCGTATATCTGGTGCCGCAGTGCTAAGCTGAGTTAGATATGCATGCCTAAGTTGTAGGTATCGAAAGAAGAGGCCGTGAGGCAATCCAAACTCTTGTGGTAGTTTGTTAAAGCTTTTAAGCATTCCATTTTCTACTAACCGATCTAAAGTCTGAATTCCCCTTGATTCCCAACCTCCGAAACCAGTCAACTTCACCAGTCACTGATTTTGCCATAATGGGGCAACATGAGAGGATTCCCTTATCCCCAACAGTCTCTTCCCCTGTCCCACACCTTGTACATCATTGCTAAGGTCGGTCTTTATATCTGTGTACTTAGTGCCCACCTACAGCACATATATGAGTGACACCCATTTTCTTGAAGGACATGACTACCATTCTTGCCCATACGCTCTCTTTTTCCCCACCCATGAAAATGTTCCATCTGTGAAGCTATAAAATAGATCCATGGATCTGGAATCTCCATACCTCCCCCAGTTTTGTCCCTTTGAAGTGATGCCAGTTTTATGCTTGCATTTCGCTTGCACCATATCGGTTCTCTGAACAATGACTAAACCTTTTGGAATATGGGAGGAGAGATTCAACATGGAGAATTGGGAAGCAAATACAAGAATTGTGGCCTGAAAATCACTTTAATGAGATTCCCCCCGACCTATTACAGACAGGCAATTTACACCTCAAATTTGTTTTGGATCTAAGTCTCTCAAGTAAGAGGTTAATGTTTAACCCCTTACCTACAATTGACGTAATATTCCGTCCATGTGACCCTGTACCTAATTACCATGGACGGAATATTACGTCACCGCGATCAGCGGCGCCCACGTGGTGAACGCCGCTGATCGCGGCCGAGTGTCAGCTAATTATCATAGCTGACACCCGGCACAATGTGTCAGGCGCGGTCACGGACCGCCTCCGACACGTTAACCCCTTGCACACCGCGATCAAACACGATCGCGGTGTACCGGGGGTTAAAGGGAAGCATCAGCAGGGAGGGGGCTCCCTCCTTGCTTCCCTGAGCCCCCCACGCGATCTGTCACAGGACAGTTATGTCCCCCCTGGGACATTGTAATAAAGTAAAAAAAAAAAAAAGTGTAAAAATAATTTTAAAAAAATCGCTAAATAAATACAAAAAAAAAAAAAATATTCCCCAATAAATTCATTTTTTGGAAATAAAAAAAAAACCACAATAAAAGTACACATATTAGGTATCGCCGCGTCCGTAACGACCCGCCCTATAAAACTGTCCCAATAGTTAACCCCTTAAGCGAACCCCTTAAAAAATAAAAATAAAAAACGAAGCAAAAAATAATGATTTATTATCATACCGCCGAACAAAAAGTGCAATAATGCGCGATCAAAAAGACGCATATAAATATCCATGGTACCGCTGAAAACGTCATCTTGTCCCGCAAAAAACGAGCTGCCATACAGCATCATCAGCGAAAAAATAAAAAAGTTATAGCTCGCAGAATAAAGCGATGCAAAAATAATTATTTTTTATATAAAATTGTTTTCATTGCATAAAAGCGCCAAAACATTAAAAAAAGACCTAAATGAGGTATCGCTGTAACCGTACTGACCCGAAGAATAAAACCACTTTATCAATTTTACCACACCCGGAACGAAGAAATTCATGAAACGCTGGTTTTTGTAAATTCTGCGTCCCAAAAAACGAAATAAAAAGCGATCAAAAAATGTCACATGCCCGAACATGATACCAATAAAAGCGTCAACTCGTCCCTCAAAAAATAAGACCTCACATGACTCGGTGGGTCAAAATATGGAAAAATTATAGCTCTCAATATGTGGTGATGCAAAAACTATTTTTACAATAAAAAGCGTCTTTTAGCGTGCGACAGCCGCCAAACATAAAAAGTAAATCAAACCCCCCGTTATCACCCCCTTAGTTAGGGAAAAATAATAAAATTAAAAAAATGTATTTATTTCCATTTTCGCATTAGGGTTAGGGCTAGGGTTAGGGCTGAGATTAGGGCTAGGGTTAGGGTTAGGGTTAGAATTGGGGGTTTCCACTATTTGCGCACATCAGGTGCTCTCCAAACGCAACATGGCGTCTGATCTCAATTCCAGCCAATTCTGCGTTGAAAAAGTCAAATGGTGCTCCTTCCCTTCCAAGCTCTGCCATGCACCCAAACAGTGTTTTACCCCCTCATGTGGGGTATCAGGCTACTCAGGACAATTTGCAAAACAACTTTTGGGGTCCTACTTCTCCTGTTGCCCTTAGGAAAATAAAAATTTGGGGGCAAAAAAATCATTTTTGTGGAAAAAAAATATTTTTTTATTTTCACGCCTGGGCGTTATAAACTTCTGTGAAGCACTTGGGGGTTCAAAGTTCTCACCACACATCTAGATAAGTTCCTTAGGGGGTCTAGTTTCCAAAATGGTGTCATTTGTGGGGGGTTTCCACTGTTTTGGTACATCAGGGGTTTTCCAATCGCGACATGATGTCCGATCTCAATTCCAGCCAAAAACGTCAAATGGCGCTGCTTCCCTTCCGAGCTCTGCCATGCGCCCAAATAGTGGTTTACCCCCACATGTGGGGTATCAGCGTACTCAGGACAAATTGCACAATAACTTTTAGGGTCCTGTTACCCTTGGGAAAATAAAAATTGGGGTGAAAAGATCATTTTTGTGGAAAAAATATGATTTTTTTAATTCTACCGCTGTACGTTATAAACTTCTGTAAAGCCCTTGTGGGTTCAAAGTTCTCACCACATATCTAGATAAGTTCCTTGGGGGGTCTAGTTTCCAAAATGGGGTCACTTGTAGGGGGTTTCCACTGTTTAGGTACATCAGGGACTCTCCAAACGTGACATGGCGTCCGATCTGAATTCCAGCCAATTTTGCATTGAAAAAGTCAAACGGCGCTCCTTCCATTCTGAGCTCTGCCATGCGCCGAAACAGTCGTTCTCCCTCACATATCAGGTATCAGCGTACTCAGGACAAATTGCACAATAACTTTTGCAGTCCAATTTCTCCTGTTACCCTTGGTAAAATAAAAAAAATTGAACCTGAAGTATTTTTTTTGTGAAAAAAAGTTAATGTTCATTTTTTTTTTTAAATATTCAAAAAAATTCCTGTGACGCACCTAATGGGTTAATAAACTCCTTGAATGTGGTTTTGAGCACCTTAAGGGGTGCAGTTTTTAGAATGGTGTCACTTTTGGGTATTTCCTATCATATAGACCCCTCAAAGTGGCTTCAAATGTGATGTGGTCCTAAAAATAAAATGGTGTTGTAAAAATTAGAAATCGCTGGTCAACTTTTAACCCTTATAACTTCCTAACAAAAAAAAACTTTGGTTCCAAAATTGTGCTGATGTAAAGTAAACAGGTGGGAAATGTTAGTTATCAAGTTTTTTGTGTGCCATATCTCTGTGATTTAAGGGCATAAAAATTCAAAGTTGGAAAATTGCGAAATTTTCAAAATTTTTGCCAAATTTCCGTTTTTCTCACAAATAAACGGAAGTTATTTGAATGAAATTTTACCACTAACATGAAGTACAATATGTCACGAGAAAACAATGTCAGAATCACCGGGATCCCTGGAAGCGTTTCAGAGTTATTACCTCATAAAGGGACAGTGGTCAGAATTGTAAAAATTGGCCCGGGAGTTAACGTGCAAACCACCCTTGGTAGTGAAGGGGTTAATGCTGTATAGTCTGTAATGTTAGACCCGACCACCACACTGAGACATTTAATCTGTTCCACCACTTGTGTCCGAGCTGGTACAATTGTTACCATATGTGGGAGAGGGTCAGTGTTGATATAGATGACTTATCCCAATTGATGTTTATTCCTGAAATCGGACCAAACTCCTTTATATCTGTCATTATTGGGCCAGCAGATGACTATATCGCCCACATACAGCAGCGGCATCGGCACACAGACTCATCTTGTCTATGATGTTATTACACATAAAACCAATGAAGTCCTTGGAATCTCTCAGATTACATATCAGCGGCTCATTGCTATTGCAAATAGAGGAGATGAGAGCAGGCGCCCCTGTCGTGTACCCCTGCCCAACTCACATGGCCCCGACAATCAGCCATTTACTCTCAATCTAGCGGACGCTGACCCATAGAGAACATTGATCCAATTTATAAACTTATGGCCAAATCCCATTTTGCCCATTACTTTCCATAAATAATTCCACTTGACGCGCTCGGAAACTTTCATAGTGTCAGGGAAGTTATTGGTCTATTTCAAGCCTCCTTATTACTCATCTGTATAGTAAGATATCACCGTGTAATGCTGATGCCGTAGATCTGTTTGGCATAAATCCTGTTTGTCATCATGGATCACTTCCACTATCATTTTATTTAAGTAGTAGTTTGACTAATATTGTATTATCTGCAGGGAGTCTGGAGATTCAGGGTTTTCTCCCGGACAATAATTGCTTCATTCATAGATGTGGGCAATATTCCTACTGATGTGGCTCCTCAAAACCCCTAATAATTCTGATAACAACATCCCCCCCATATCCTCATTAGAAGTGTACTCAAAAGCTTTGCAGAGTCTAAAGGAGGAAATCTGCACCGATGCCCAAAATTTTAGCTTGGATCCAGAGCAGGATGAAGTAGGGTCCAAACAGCATCCTGACCCTCATCATCTGACGTTATCCCCGGGGAGAGGTGACCCTGAAGAGGTTTATGTGGACTATACTGCGCTGTCAGGTCAAAAAAGAGGAGGGTGACTCCAATGGCAAGGAATGTGATAACACAGGATGATGATGATGAGGTGTTACATCCCAGTTGGCATGAACATAGGGGCACACAGCTGAGTAGGTCATCTGAGGACGAAGACGAGGTTATGTTGCGCTGCACGTTGCAGACACGTAGTGAGTGTTACAGATCTGCAACACAGGACTAGGGTAGAAGGGGGAAAACTGACCCTGCACTATGACTAGGCAGAAACCTGGAGTGGACAACCCATTCCTTGCGAATAGACCCACCGACGATCCTAGGTTAATCTCAAAGACCTATAGGTAGGGGGAGTCGGGTCCCTGAAATATCCAAGGACTGGGTACAAAAACGGGTCACATCCTAATAGAAAACACAGAGAAGGCTGCAGAATCCAACAGGATACAGAAACAAAGACTAGCAGAACCCGAGGTCACAGCACCTCATAAATTACACACACAGAAGGCAAAGTAAAGCACCAAGCCAGGGGGCGTGGCCTGAGCGGCATGTGAGGAAGACGTGTGCCCGCTGAGCTCCCGCATATACCTGATTAATTCAGCCGTTCCGTCCCCACAGCACGGCTAGTATAACCCCTGGAGGCTGCATCGGAGTCGGTAGACACCGCGGGGCACCGGAGATCGCTGTTTCACCCCAGGATATGGGGAAAAGAGGTCAGAGAAGGGTGGCAGGAGAGGACGGAGCGGGAAGCCAAGATGGCGCCGCCGCCACAGCGCGCGCCCTGGAGGAGGCCGCAGAAGACAGCGCGGCTAGGAATAGGGCAGTGGCGGCTAGGCTGCAGCGCTTTGCCCGCACGGCCGAGGCAGAACAGGAGTCTCTCAGGACTCTGATATGGATCAGGAGACTGTGGCAGAGGACATGAGCCCGAGAATGGGGGAGGAGGAGGAGGCTGCCCATGCCAGAGTGCAGGGGGGGAAGGGAGCTGAGTCTAGCTGGAGTGATTTGGTGGAAAGAAACAAACAGCACCTCACAGCCTTGCAACTACAGGTTCCAGACGAGCCCACCAACAAAGATGTAATGCTGGCAGTGGTGCACTGTGGGACTGCGATCTCACATGTCCTGACACAACTGGGCTTTCTGCAGGAGTCCATGCAGACTGTGCGACATGAACTGCACAGTGTTAGAGACAGAACAAGCCAGCTGGAAAAACGTATGGGTGTTGTGGAGAATTCGGCCTCTGACTCAGGACAGCATTGTACAGAGCTCAAGAAGGATATGGCAGCTATCTGGGCTAAAACTGACGACCTTGAAAATAGATCCAGACGGAATAATGTTCGTATTGTGGGCATGCCAGAGCGCTGTGAGGGAAAGAATCCTACTGCCTTTATTGAAACATGGCTTAAAGAAACAGTAGGTGTGGACAATCTATCACACCTATATGCAGTGGAAAGAGCACACAGAGTCCCGACTCGGCCCCCCCCCTCCCTGGTCATCCACCAAGACCTGTGCTGGCTAAAATCCTCCATTACAGGGATAGAGACGTTATCCTTAGATACTCAAGAGAACACCCTGACCTTACAATAGAAGGATCCAGAGTCTCCTTTTACCCGGACTTTTCGCCGGAGGTTCAGAAGATGAGAGCGAAGTTCACAGACATCAAGAAGCGTCTGAGAGCCTGTGGCGTCAAGTACTCCATGTTTTTCCCGGCTAAACTGCGTGTTGAGGCCTGGAATAAAATCCACTTTTTTCTGGACCCCAGGGAAGCCGTAGACTGGTTGGACCTTAACGAGCGGCAGTTGAGGAAGGAGAGGAAGGAGCAGGAATGTGGCTGATGGTATCTTGGCCTGCTCGGTTATTATGGAGTCTTGCGGTTGAAGTCTGCGGTCCTGAGGCAATGGACTGCCTAAGAAGTTATATTGTTATTTATTCTTATATTATTCTGTTATATGCTGTTTTTTTTAAGAATTTGTGGTCCTTATGGGGCCTTAGTCTGAATACGGATAAGGGAAAATGCAAAGTGCTGTGGGGTTATATCCTGTCAAATGCGGGTAGTGAAAAGGAACTGAAGCGCCTGCTGAATGGGGTGGAAGGGTTCGACAGTACCCTTACTTGTTGCACCCTTGGTTCAGCCCAAGGAATTGTTGGAGGGTGTTTTTTTGGGGGAGGGGGGAGGGATTGGGTTCAAAATGTCCTTTGGCATACTTGTACATTTCAATATCGGCTATGGCACGACTGGGGGGGCGATGATAGGCAATATGCTATGGTACGATAATGGCTGATTTTAAGATACTTAGTTGGAATATCAGGGGGTTGAAGTCGCCGGTAAAGCGACAGGCCATATTCTCCTTTATAACGGACCAGAAGCCGGCGGTTGTTTGCTTGCAGGAGACGCATCTCACACAGGAGACGCTGGGAATCCTGGATAAGAGATGGGTACAGGCGGGCTTTCACTCTACTCATTCCCAATACTCCAGGGGGGTTAGTATATTGATTCACTCCAGGACTCAATTTAAGTGTCACCGGGTGGTGGTGGACACGGAGGGGCAATTTGTCCTTCTGTCTTGTACAATGTTTTCCACCCCAATGGTGTTGATATCTATATATATACCTCCGCCTTATAGCAGTAGAGTTATTTATAAAGTTCTTGCCATTCTGAGAGATTTTCCGGGGGTTCCGCATATGGTGGTGGGAGATTTTAATAATATTCTGGATTCACATTGGGACAGGGGTAGCCATGAACCTCTGAGGCTGGGAGGTAATCTTACGCCATTTGGGGTGCTCGTGCGGGAGATAGCTTTGACTGACTTGTGGAGATGCCGTAACCCTGGTGTCCGTCAATTTTCGTGCTTCTCCTCTACGCACTCCTCCCTGTCTCGCATTGATCTGGCCCTGGGTGATGATCTTATGCTGGGGAAAACTTTAGAGGTTAAATATTTGGCGCGAACGGTATCTGATCATTCACCTGTTTCAGTCATGCTTGGGGGGGCGGGAACGAGAGGAATGATAGACCTCTCTGGCGCCTCAACCCATTTTGGCTGCAGCTAATCGATAAGAATGACAGCTTTATCCCTGAGTTGCAGGAATATCTTAGTTTTAATAGAGGCTCGGCTTCTAGTGGGATCGTCTGGGAGGCCTTAAAGGCGTACTTAAGGGGAATGTACATACGGGAGATTTCTAAAATAAAGACCGCCTCCAGGGCAAAATCACAACTCGTATTTAGGGAATTGGAGGATGCGGAAAGGGCCCTTGCAATACAGAGCACGCCTGACACTCGGAAGCGATTGGGGGAGGCGCAGTCGAAGGTGACCAAACAGACATTAGAGGCGGCGGCGCAAAAGCGGCTGTTTCAATCTACTCAATATTTTGAGAGTGCGGAAAGTGTGGGGCATTTGCTTTCTGTCGTGACATCGGCACAGAGAGGGTCTGCGACTATAGCGGGTCTTCAGGATGTGAATGGGCGACTACTTACTGACGCACCGGGGATTTTAAAAATTCTGGAGTCTTTTTATGCTGACTTATATTCCTCACATGCTAGGGCCCCGACAGAGGATGTTGTTGCCTTTTTGGAGGCTGCCAATCTCCCAAGGTTGACTCCTGAGGATAGACACTTTCTAGATAGACCTCTAAGTCTGGACAAGTTGGAGGAGGCTCTGGGAACCATGTCCAATGGTAAGGCACCTGGGGTAGATGGGTTGCCAGCTGAGGTATACAAACGGTATAGAACGGTGTTGCTTCCTGCTCTATTGACAGTGTTTAAAGATAGTTTGGAACGGGGTGTTCTTTCACCGTCTATGCGAGAAGCTGTCATTGCCTTGCTGTTGAAAAAGGATAAGGACCCAACTCTACCCGCGTCGTATAGGCCCATCTCCTTGTTGACGTTAGACATTAAACTTTTAGCGAAGGTCCTGGCCATTCGACTCTCAAAGGTAGTAGCTGTCTTAATACACCCCGATCAGACCGGGTTTATGCCTAACAAATCGACGGCTATGAATATTAGGAGATTGTATCTGAATATGCAGGTGAGGGCTGATAATGCCGGGAAGAGGGTGGTTCTGTCCCTAGACGCCGCTAAGGCATTTGATAGTGTGGAGTGGGACTATTTATGGGCGACGCTTCACTGTATGGGCTTTGGCCCGGGCTTTATTGGCTGGGTCAGGCTCTTGTACTCGGAGCCGAGTGCTCGGCTGAGGGCTAATGGTCAGTTGTCTAATCCTTTTTCACTTCATAGAGGAACAAGGCAGGGATGCCCTTTATCCCCGCTGCTGTTTGCTCTCGCGGTGGAGCCACTGGCCTCCAGGGTAAGATTGGATGCTGGCATAGATGGATTCCGGTATGGGGAACATGAGGAGAAGGTAGCATTATATGCAGATGACCTGTTGTTATTTTTGGCGGACGGGGACAGATCATTGCAAAACACGATGACACTTCTTGGGGCATTTGGGGAGGTTTCGGGTCTGGTTATTAACTGGGAGAAGTCTGCGCTCCTCTAAACTGGACTCAAGCTCCTGCAGTGTGGTAGGTGTGCCGGTTGCAACGTCCCTCCAATATTTGGGCATAAGAATATCTAATAAGCTGACAGACTATGAGAGCCTAAATCTTGTTCCGCTGTTGGACAGGATCAAACAGAAGGTTAAGGCCTGGGCAAAGTTACACCTTTCTGTTGTGGGAAGAGTGAATCTGTTGAAGATGGTAGTTATGCCGCAACTCTTATATGTCCTTCATAACTCCCCTGTCTGGCTTCCCCAAAACAGGTTTCATAAAATTAATATGATTTTTAGAGAGCTCATCTGGCTGAAACAAGGCGCGAGAATTAAACTTGAACACCTGCAAAAACCTAAAGATGAGGGGGGACTTGCGTTGCCCAACCCATGGCTTTATTTTCTGTCTTCCCAATGCCAGCATGTAGCAGGAGGAATGGAGGGCGAGTTGGTGGATTTGGTGGGAGGTCAGAAGATCCTTCAATTCCTAGTGGGGCGGGGATCACTGGTGTCGAGCCTGGAGTCGGGTAGATTTCGATCCCTTACATCCAGGTTCGCTACGGTGCTTCTAATGGTTAGGGTATGGGATAAGTTGAGGCAGCTGAGAGGAATATGCGGTCTTACAAAGTACTCCCCCATATGGGACAATCAGCATTTGCCATGCATGAAAACGCTCAGAGGCTTTGCTCACTGGAGGCGGATTGGCATATGGTGGGTGTCGCAGCTGGTGGAGGGAGGGGTTTTTAAAACTTTCGAGCAATTGGGACAGGAATTTCCCCTCCAACGTTCTATGTTTTATCAATATTTGCAGCTGCGTCATGCGTATATGGTGCAGGGCAAAAAAGTTGACTTAACCATACACCACGACGTCATTATCCATAGGCTAGGTATGCAGGGGTCCACCAGGGGACTGATTTCAATGGTGTATGGTGGCTTACTTGGACAGGTCTTGTCAAGGCATCCTATTGGCGCACTGACAAAGTGGGAACAACAGCTGGGTAAGATATCGGCGGAACAGTGGGACTCGATTCTACAGATGATTCCCAGATTATCTCTTAGTGAGCCTGGCCGCCTGTCTCAACTATATATCCTTTATAGGGCATACAGGTCTCCCGAATGGTTATTCAGTAGAGGGTTGCGGTCGGATTCGAGGTGCCCCAAGTGCACGATGGACAATGCGGACATTTTACATATGATGTGGACATGCTCTTGCCTGCAAATATTCTGGATCGTGGTCCTTGGCCTTATACATTTGGTCACGGGACAGGATATTCCCAGGGACCCCACGATTTGTGTTTTGGGTTATGTTGATGAGGTGGGAGGGGATCAATACCTCCAAATTGCTGTGGCCAGAATGTTATTTGTGGCTCGAAAGCTGATAGCTTATCACTGGATTTCTGCCAGAATCCCCTCAAGAAAAGAATACATTAATAGGCTGAACCTAATATTATATAGGGAAAAGTCTGTGTACCTCAGGAGGGGTGTGCCGCATATTTTCGGGAAAATATGGGAGGGATGGTTGAAGGTTCCCAGCCTGGCTGCCTCGAATCTCCTGGATTAATGGGTGGGCCCTGGAGGAGGTCTCCTGTCGGTTGTTACTCGCCATTTCTCATATGATATGGTTGTGTGATGGAATTGGTTTATTTGCTATGTACCAGTCCATATGCCATCGGACAAAGGAAGGGGGGTGTTATGGGGGAAGGGAATGTTTGACAACATGTTGTTAGTTGTACATGCCTGTCATATCTGAAATTCTCAATAAAAACTATCTGATTAAAAAAAAGCACCAAGCCAGAACTCAAGCGGATTAACACTTGTCCAGCAAGGACTGGGAGGCAGGTGCTGGTTAATAAAGAGTGATACAAAACACCTGACCCAAGACAAACCCAGCACCAGAGGAAAAAGACCAGCAGCCAGAACACCACAAGAAAATGCTGGATAGTCACAAACTAACCAGATTCTAACAGTACCTCCCCTTTAATGAGGATCCCCCGGATCCTCTAGGCTGGGCCTTATTCGGAAATCTGTGAAAAACCCTAATTAACTTTGAGGCTGAGATGTCCACAGCTTTCACCCAGGAATTGTCCTTTGGACTAAAAGCCTTCCAGGAGACAAGATACTGTACCCCTCCTCTGTGCCACCTGGAATCAAGAATGTGAAATCTCAAACTCGCAGTCTTCATCAATTGGAGGAGCAGACGGCACCACCACCTTATCAGGCGTGTCAACTTTCTTCAGCAAAGATACATGAAAAACTGAATTAATTTTCCAGGAGAAAGGAATGTCCAATCTCACCGCTGCCGAGTTGACAATCTGAACCACTTTGAAGGGTCCTACAAACTTAGGCCCCAACTTTTTAGAAGGGATCTTCAAACTCAGGTTCCTAGAGGACAACCAAACCATGTCCCCAACAATAAACCTCGCCTCCCTTCTCTTTTCAAAATATTTCTTAAACCTCCTATTAGCCTGTTTAAAATTATGGCGTACACTGTTCTAAACCCTTTCCAAATTTCCAGAAAAACTCTCCTCCTCAGGCACCGCTGCCCCAATCCTAGAAAAAGGACTGAAATATGGATGCTTCACAGTACAACAAAAAAAAATCCAGCCGAAGAAGACGTATGATTATTGAGAGCAAACTCAGCTAATGGTAGATATTCCGAACATATCTCCTGATTGTCTGCTACAAAACATCTCAAAAACTGCTCAACGTCCTGGTTCTTCCTCTCGGTCTGTCCATTGGACTCCGGATGGTAACCCAACAAAAATGACAAATGAACCTTAAGTCTGTCACAAAAGGCACGCCAAAATCAAGCCACAAACTGAGGTTGCCTATCGGAGACAATGTCTGTGGGAACACCATGGAGTCTGACAATCTCTATCACAAATGCCCTGGCAAGTGTCTTAGCACAGGGTAATTTATTGAATGGGACCAGATGACACATCTTACTAAACCGATCACTACAATCCAGATGACAGAAAAACCCTCAGAGACCGGTAGGTCGGTGATAAAATCCATTGCTAGATGCATCCATGGAGAACTAGGAACCTCTAACGGGCAAAGCAACCCTGCCGCCGGAGCATGAGAAGCCTTAGGCCTAGCACACATGGTACACTGACGCACCCACTTGACAATTTCTCTTAGCCACCTCGGCCACCAGAAACTCCGACCGATTGACTTTCTAGTTTTGGCAATCCCTGGATGACCCGCCAAACGAGACTCATGACATTCAGTAAACAAAGCTCTCCTCAGGGCTTTAGGCACAAATAATTTCCCATACGGAGTATTAGTTGGTGCTGCATCCTGGGCTTTAAGAATGCTAGTTTCCAACTCAGAACCTAATGCTGCCACCACCACCCCTCTCTGCAGAATAGATTCCTCCTTTTCAGTATTAACCGCTGGGGAGAAACTTTGAGACAAAGCATCAGCTTTAACATTCTTTGTCCCAGGGATATGCCACAGAGAAATGGAACCGGGCAAAAAACAATGCCCACCTAGCTTGATGGGCATTCAAATGTTTAGCAGCATCCAGATCAGATTCTTATGATTAGTAAAGACTTGTATAGGATGTCTAGTGCCCTCCAAAAAATGTCGCCAATGCTCAAACGCAAGCTTAATAGCTAGCAATTCTCAATTCCCAACATCGTAGTTGAGCTCCACCTCTGAAAATCTCTTAGAATCATAGAATCGTAGAGTTGGAAGGGACCTCCTGAGCCATCTTATCCAACCCCCTGCTCAAAGCAGGATTCGCTAAATCATCCCAGACAGATGTCTGTCCAGCCTCTTAGAAAAGAAACCACAGGGATGCACCCCATCCTCTCCTTCCTGTAACAGAGCAACCCTCACTCCTACTAATGAGGCATCCACCTCTACCAGAAAGGGCTTAGTCTCATCTGTCTGGATCAAAACAGGAGCAGAGCTAAACCTCTCCTTGAGATTCTCAAAATCTTTAACAGCCTCAGGGGACCATTGGACAGTACTGGAACCCTTCTTAGTAAGATCAGTAATGAGTTTTGCGATAACAGAAAAATTCTTTATGAATTTTCTATAATAATTAGCAAACCCCAAGAATCTCTGAATCGACTTCAAGCATTCAGGTCTAGGCCACTCCAATACCGCCTGAACCTTCACCGGGTCCATCTCTAACCCATCACCGGAAACAAAGTACACCAAAAAACTAACTTTCTGTACTGCAAACTCACATTTCTCCAGCTTAGCAAACAGTGTGTTTTCTCTCAGAATCTGCAGAAGCTCGCAGACTCTCTGCCAATGCGACTCCAGATCGGGAGAGTAGATCAAAATATCATCCAAATAAACAATAACACTCCTACCGATCAATGGCCTCAGAGTCGTTAATTAAATTTTGAAAGAAAGCTGGAGCATTTGTAAGGCCGAAATTCATTACTAGACACTCAAAATGACCTTCCAGGGTATTAAAGGCTGTCTTCCATTCATCGCCTTCTTTTACCCACAGCAAATTATATGCCCCACGGAGATCGATCTTAGAGAACCACTTGGCTCCAACTAATTGTTTAAACAAATCCAGAATTAGCAGCAAGGGGTAAGGATTGCGCACAGTGATCTTATTAATCTCCCTGAAATCCAGACACGGCCTAAGACCCCCATCCTTTTTTTTTTTACAAAAAAGAATCCCACGGCCACAGGGGACTTAGAGGGTCTTATATGACCTGCAGCAAGACTAGTCTGCAGGTATTCCTTTAAGGCCTCCACCTCGGGAATCGTCAGATTAAAAAAACCACTCTTAGGGAGAGTAGCACCTGGGACGAACTCAATAGCGCAATCGTAATCTCTATGGGGTGGTAGAGCTTGTGACTCCACTTCTGAAAATACTTTCCAGTATTCCTGAATGGCTTCAGGTAGCTCACTTTTCTATCGTTACCTTCCACGACAGTATACAGAGGTTGCCTCTTTGCCCTGATGGAGGACAGGAAACACTGAGAGGTTAAAGTGCCCTCCCACTTCCCACTTGCCAGTGTCTTTCCTGTTTCCCATGGAGCAGAGAGAGGTCCGTACACTGTGGTGGCCCACGACTGCAGTAGCGTGGAAACAGGCTTGTTACCTGTATAATAAATGCTGGGCAGCTGGTGGTCGCGTTCCGCTTCCTCCTTTAGGCTGCTCCCGTCGTCCCCTCTGGGTGACTTCGGAACCCCTCTGGCCTTCCCACGCCCTCAAGAAGTCAAAGCAGGCCAGGGATCCCGGACCGGGGGCCTCCTGGAGCTCCCCGGTCTTCTCGTCCTCCACAGGCGGTGTCCTGGAAGTGACATCAATGGAACTCACGCGTCACTTCTGGTATCGGCTTCCAGATGGAGAGCACTGACTTCCGGCTAATGGCCGTGCCCAACAGCGCATGGTGCCCGCTACTGATGCTGCCACACGGACCCAGGAGGGGGAAACCGAAACGCTGGGGGCAGGTGCTGGCTCTATTGAGCATAAAAAGCATGCTGAAGTCGCACATGAGGTAAGACTGGAATCCCTCAGCATGGATAGCACTTCATGCCCTGCGTCTGCAGAGCCCAGCGCTGCCATTGCCACAGTGAGTGTATGCAGGGAGAGGGTCCGGAGGGTGGTTATAATTTGGGGGCCCCTTTTTCTCCTGACGTATCTCTCCCTCTTGTTTTAGGGAGACAAGTCTACACCCAAAGCCGGAAACAGTAAAAAGTGCCCAACTTGTAACATAAAATTGCCCTCATTATGGGATAAAAAACTCTGCCAGTCTTGCACCGACAAAGTGGTTAGAGCAGAGCAGCCATCCCTATTAGAGAAAATTCGCTCGCTGGTCAGAAAAGAGGTGCAGTCTTCCCTAGCAGCTTTTACTCCACCACCACCACCCCATTATCCAGGGAAGAAAAGAAAGATACAGGTCGAGGACTCTGATTCCAAGTCTGACCTGTCTCATACATTGTCCTCTGGTAGATGGGAGGAACCTGTATCGTCCAGGGCCTCTGAAATCAAAAACTACCTCTTCTCCTCTGACTATATTGAGGAGCTGGTATCTGCAGTATGCAGTACCATGGGGTTAGAATAGGAATCAGAGCCGCAGTCCATTCAGGATCAAATGTTTGGCGGGCTAAAAATGGAAAAATGTATAGGGTTCCCGGTGCATGCCAACATACTGGACATGATTTTGCAGGAGAGGGAACTTCCAGAAAAGAGCCTCAGCACCCCTTCAGAGATGAAACATAGATTCCCCCTGGAAGGTGATTCTGTGAAATGGGACATTCCCAAATTTGACGTTCAGGTGGCAAGAGTCGCGAAAAGAACAGTGCTCCCATTTGAGGATTCTTCTCAATTGAAGGACCATATGGACAGAAAAATAGAGAGTCTCCTAAAGAAATCTTGGGAGACATCTACATCCACTTTAAAAGCTAACATCGCCTCCACCTGTGTAGCTAGAGCTTTGTTCCGTTGGCTTGAGTAATTAGAAACCCATATATCCCAGGGTAACTCCAGGGGTGAATTATTAGACTCTCTACCCATCCTTCATAAAGCTACTGGGTTCTTAGCGGATGCCTCCATGGAATCTATTAGAGTTGCCGCTAGGTCTCTGGTGCAATCCAACTCCGCTAGGAGCGCGCTCTGGCTCAAAATGTGGAGCGGTGACATCACCTCCAGGGCCAGATTATGTTCCATACCCTTTAAGGGGGAGTAGGTCTTCGGACCGGCCCTAGATGAGATCTTAGAAAAGGCCACCGACAAGAGAAAAGCCTTCCCGGAACAAAAGCCTTTTAAAAAACTGCTTTTTCATGTCCCACAGTCTCAAACCTCCCAAGCGAGAGGTAAAGGTAAGACAGGGAGATGGAGCTATGCAAAAGGTAAAGGAAAGAATATTCTCATCCCACAGCAGCAGCAGGCCCAACTGGAGAAACAATGACTCCGACCCGGTGAGGGGGAGACTCTCAAGATATGCACATCAGTGGGAAAACATCACCAGTTCCCATTGGGTCCTCAATGTCATCAAGGAGGGCCTATTGATAGAGTTCATCTCCTCCCCTCCACAGGGTCTAAAAGTCACTTCCCTTCCGGCTCCAAAAGATCAGACAATGCTGCGGTTAGGTCTCAGAGACCTTGTGGGATCAAATGTGATCTCCCCAGGAATCGGAGTGGGGTCGGGGCCATTATTCTCGGTTATTTCTGGTAACCAAACCATCAGGCGAGGCCCATATTATAAATTTGAAGGGATTGAACCGGCACATAAAATATCGCAAGTTCAAGATGGAATCCGTAAGATCAGCCATCCCTCTGATCGGGCCACACTTCCTTGTGTCGACCATCTACTTAAAGGATGCCTATTTTCATATCCCAATCCACCCGAGACACAGAAAATACCTCAGGTTTGCGGTACAGGGGAGTCATCAGGTGGAGCACTATCAGTTCAACATCCTTTCGTTTGGCATCTCCTCAGGGCCGAGGGTTTTCTCCAAGGTAATGGCAGAAGCAGTGTCATTCATCCAGAGTCTGCAGAGTGCCTTACCTGGAAGACCTACTGATAGTAGCTTCCACCGAGACAATCATGGAAGTCCAGTTGTCAAAGACTCTAGATACATTAAGATCTCTGGGATGGATCCCGAATTTGAAAAAGTCTCAGCTGTGGCCCTCCAAGACCAGAAAATTTCTGGGAGTACTTTTGGACTCTGCAAAGTAAATGTCCTTCCTTCCAGACAACCACCGTCTTACCCTAGTATCAAAGGTCAGGAGGTTCAGGGACAAGAGGTCCCCTACACTCCGGGAATGCATGTCGATCTTGGGCTTTATGACAGCGTCTATACAATCGGTAGCCTGGGCTCAAGCCCACTCCAGAATCCTTCAGACTCACATCTTAGAGAACTGGAACAGTCATTCCAGTACTCTGAACAAGAAAGGGCACACGCCAGGTCGAGTAAGAGCCTCCTTGGCATGGTGGATGAACTCCAGAAACCTCCGCAGAGGCGTAAGTTGGACCCAGGTCCCGCTGACTACAGTCACGTCGGATGCCAACAGGAGGGGCTGGGGAGCCATGATAAATCATATTCTGTTCTGGGTCTCTGGGACCAGACAACAAGTGGAAAATTGTCCAATTTCAGGGAACTGAAGGCTGTTGAAGAAGCCCTTCTGGTGACCGGTCACCAGATTGCTGGACAGCACATCTGAATATATTCAGACAACATGACCACAGTTGCTCATATCAAGCACCAGGGCAGTACAAAGTTCAGCAGCCTAAAAAGGATTTCCTCTCGAATATTCTGTTGGGCCGAAAAACACCTACTGTCCCTGACAGCGGTCCATCTTAAAGGCACTTCCAACATACAGGCAGACAATCTAAATCGCCAGGACATCCACCCGGGGGAATGGAGACTAAACAACCGAAGCGTCAAAATACTGGTAGACAGGTGGGGCCTACTGGAAATCGATCTTTATGCTTCTCACCAAAACACACAGGTCGAAGCCTTCTCCTTAAACCCCAGGGACAATCCAGGGGAGTGGATGCTCTAGCCTAGAGTTGGGATTTCCACCTGTCCTATGCCTTCCCACCAATTCCAATTCTGGCGAAAGTTTTGAGGAAGATCCGAGAACACCGGACCCCAACTATCTTGGTAGCCCCATTTTGGACAAAAAGAATTGGTTCAACTTCATCACCGAAATGCAAGTAGATGGCCCGGTTCTATTAACAGTAGAAGACGACCTCCTCTCACAGGGACCCATTCTTCACTCAAATCCCCAGAAGTGGAATCTAGCGGCGTGGTTACTGAGGCCCAAGTACTGAAAGCCAAAGGGTTGTCAGACCCAGTAATTGCTACCCTGCAAAAATCCAGGAAGCCAGTAACCAACGCTATCTATAATAAAATTTGGAAAAAAATTTAATCCTTCTGTCTACCTAACTTACCGGATCCGCTTAGTCCGAATATGTCACAAATTCTGGATTTTTTACAGAAAGGTTTAGAGATCGGCCTTAGGCCTAGCACCCTGAAGATCCAGGTCTCAGCTCTGTTTTTGACCAGGATCTAGCAGGTCATCTTTGGATCAAGAGGTTAATGACTTCGGCCATCAGAGTGAACCCTAAGAAACAGTTGATAGTCCCTCCGTGGGATCTGAACTTGGTAATCCAGTGGCTCACAGGTTCACCCATTGAACCTTTGTCTTCCTGTTCTCCTCAAATCCCGGCATACAAAGCAGTCTTCTTGATAGCCATAACCACAGCTAGGAGAGTAGGAGAATTACAAGCCCTATCAATAAGGGAACCTTATTTGCTTGTTAGAGATGACTCAATAGTCCTTCATCTCGATCCTTCCTTCCGAAAGTAGTCTCTGAATTCCACCATTACCAAAAAATCGTCCTACCATTATTTGGCCAAAATGCAGCAAACTCTAAGGAGGAAAAATTCCATATTCTTAATGTCCGACTCATTGTCCTGCATTTCTTGGAGCAAATCCGTCCTTGCAGAGTTTATCAGAACCTGTTTGTCCATCCCTCAGGTCAAAACAAGGGGAAAAAGGTGGTAAAGAGCACTATCGCCAATTGGATAAAAAAAAGCGATAGCGGAAGCATATATCGCTCAAAATATGTCTCCCCTAGTGGGGGTCAAGGCCCATTTAACCAGGTCCACATCAGTCTCCTGGGCAGAAAAAGAAGGTGCATCTGCAGGCCAGCAATGTGATCCTCACTGCATACTTTCTCAAAACATTATAGACTGGACGTATCATCCAGTAGGGATTTAGCCTTCGGCCGCAAAGTTCTCCAGGCCGTTGTCCCTCTCTAGTGCCAAATTAGTTGGTATTCCTCTGTATACTGTCGTGGAAGGTGACTAGAGAAAATAGAATTAGACTTACCGGTAATTCGGTTTCTAGGAACCTTCCACGACGGCACTAATTCCCCCCCTATACTCCTATCTGGGAATCAGAAGGTAAACTGGTGCTATGGTCTCAGTTATAAGTCACTGGCAAGTGGGAGGTGGGAGGGCCTTTTAACCTCTCTGTGTTTCGGGTCCCCCATCAGGGCAAAGAGGCAACCTCTGTATACCGTTGTGGAAGGTTCCTAGAAACTGAATTACCGGTAAGTCTAATTCTATTTTCACAACCGCAGCAATGGGTACATCACAACATTTCCCATAACACCACTGACCCCAGGATCTTATCATACTTGATGACAAGTCCAGTAGAGGATTGTGCATTTTTTACCAGGGTAACCCCAGGACAACTGGAAAAGGCAATTTATCAAGTACAAACAAATCTAAAGATTCCTGGTGTTCCATATTCACAGTGAGTGCAAACCCGGTGACCTTTTGAGAAAAGCACCCATGCTCTAGAGGAGTGTTATCAATCACCACTACAGGAAAAGGGCATGATAAAGGTATAGAATCAATATTATACTTGTCTAGAAATTGTTGATCAATCAATCAAATTAAGTGCAGAACCACAGTCCACCATCACTTGAAAATCAATAGAATGACCACGACAGGTAGAACTACCAGAAAAAGAAATTCCTGTGGACTGTAAAAATGCAATACGAACAGGAGGGTTACTGTGAGTGAACTTTTTTTCTCTTTTCCTTGCTTATGTGTCCTTCACATTGCTTAATAAAATGGTCAGCCTTACCACAATAAAGGCATAGCCCCTCAGAGAACCTTCTCTCCCTTTCCTGGGAACGAGAGGACATCGCCCCAATTTGCATCGTTTCCCCACTGTCAACGGGGCTCTCCTGAGAGACTGGATCGAGCAAAATTGAAACCTTCTCCTCATTCTGTCTGTCTCTCAATCTTCTATCCACCCGGATAGCTAACTGCATAGCAGCTTCCAGCATAGCAGGTACAGGATATGCAATGAGTAAATCTTTAACCCTGTCATTCAAACCTGCTAAAAACTGACTCTTGAGTGCTGGATCATTCCAGCTGACTTCTGCAGACCATCGTCTGAACTGGGTACAATATCTCTCAGCGTCGCTAGAACCCTGTTTCAGCCGTCTGAGTTCTGCCTCGGCTGTAGTGACCCGATCAGGATCGTCATATAATACCCCCATAGCAGAGAAACGCTTCTACTGACATCAAACAAGGGTCATCCGGACGCAATCAAAATGGCCAAACTTGCGGCTCACCTCGCAATAACGACATAATAATCCCCACATGCTGTAATTCAGCTCCAGAAGACCTGGGTCTAATCCGAAAATAAAGTAAACATGCATTTTTAAACAAAAAAAATTCCTGCCGTTTAACAGAAAAACATTCAGGCAAACCCACCATAGGTTCTTCAGAGCGGATTCCAGGGCAATTACTCACGTGCTGCTGTAAGCTGGCAACTTCCAACTTTAACTCTTGCAGGCGTCGAGCAAGATCTTGAACGCTGTTCATATTGCAGAAATCCGGGAGGGTTTTTTTTCTTTTTTATACTCTTTTGGGCTGGACAAACTGTTACAGATCTTCAACACAGGACTAGGGTAGAAGGGGGAAAACTGACCCTGCACTATGAATAGGCTGAAACCTTACGATGGAGTGGGCGACCAATTCTTTGCGAATAGATCCACCCATGAGCCTAGGTTAATCTCAAGCAAAGACATATAGATAGGGGAAGGGGGTCTCTGAAAGATCTAAGGACTGGGTACAAAAACAAGTCACCTCCTAATAGAAAACACAGAGAAGGCTGCAGAAACCAACTGAATACAGAAACTAAGACTAGCAGAACCAGAGGTCCCAGTGTGTCGCCCTCACACCCAGGGCAGCGGGGTACTGGGTACCGGGCCGGTGTCAGTGGGATGCGTGTCACAGCAGCGGTGACCCGGTCCGTGGCCCTGGGTGCCCAATATCAATGGCGGTGACTTTAATGGTGTTAAAGTTTATATGGATAGTTCGTGACACCACCCGTGGTGTTTGGCAAGTATGGTGTTAGGCCAACGCTGCATGCAGATCCACTGGAACTGTTGGTGTGGTGCAGCAAAGATGGTGTAGCTCCCCACAGGTGGAGCTGTAGTCCCAGGGCAGTGTAGGTGCAATGGATGAGGAGAGGCACAGAATGGTGGTGATGCTGGTACACAGGTGTAGAGGTGCTGGAATAACTGGAGGACACCAGAGCATGCGGTTCCAAAGCTTTACTCACTGTTTGCAGTTCACACAACTGCCTGCCTCCGTACTGTGTTCTCCAGGTCAGGACTCCAGCCAACCTCCAGGCAGGATAGGATTCTCCCTTCCACACTCCGCCAACATGTACCTTCACTGAACGACTCCTCCAATGCGCCTTTAGGTGCGAAGCACTCCAGTACTTAGTTACCCTGGAATGCCTCTCTCTAGGTGTTCCTAGTCTTTACTTGTATGACAGACAGCTGTAGCCTGCTTCCGGGACTCCTCACTGCGTCCCGGCTCTCTATTCAGTTGCTGTTGTGTCCCAAGTCTATGATGGGAGCAAGGCGTTAGCGGCTCACTACTCCTCCGGTGTCTGTTGCCGGACATAAAGATCCAATCAACCTCGGGGACCGGGCCCCGGCCTTTGTGCTCTCTGGACTGGAAGGGTTCTCTCTCTTTCTCAGCCTGCTTCCCACCGTCCTATTCTCCTTCGTTCAGATCTGTTCTATCTCTCTCTTATGGAATCTGTAGTCTTCAGTCTACGTCTCTTTCTCCTTCTCTTCCTTTGCTAGGGAGCTCATTCCTCTAAGACCAGTCCTCAGCCTCTCCTGACTGACTGCCTTCCTCCGCCTTGAGCTCCTCTCAGGCTGACCTGCTGTCAGCCTGCTCTCTCTCATGGTACTGTCACACTATGTGATGCACCAGCGATCCCGACCAGCGATATGACGCGGTCAGGATCGCTGGTGCATCGCTAAGTGGTCGCTAGTGAGCTGCCACACAGGCAGATCTCACCAGTGACATCGCTGGGGACGGGGGTCACTACTTACCTGTCACATCAGGCGATCCTGCGTCCTCCAGGCCCGGCTCCACGCGTCACTCGTCGTCACAGCAGGAAGCGCCGTAGGAAACTGACGACGAGAAACAGTCCAGCCTGTTCTCGCGCGATCACCGATTACCAGCGGGGGAGCGGGTTGTAGGTAAGTATCAGACACAGCGATATCGCTAGCAATATCGCTATAACGTCACTAGTTATAGCGATATTGCTAGCAATATCTCTTAGTGTGACATGCCCTTCAGACCCTCGTCTGAATGACCTCCCGTCAGACTCAACTCAAATCCTACACTTTCCCTCTCTTTTATAGCTAACTCCACCCACCTCCCCAGCACCTCTCGTGTTATGAAGTCAGGGACCACAAAAGGCACCCTTTGACCTTTCCAGCATAAAGCATGGATGGGTCCCTGCTGAACTATCCTGTGTGTGGGGTGCAGGTGTGGAGTGCGGTCGGGAGTTCCCACCTTACCTGGATGGTGGGGCACTATACCTTAGGAGAAGGTGCAGTACCTCTGTGGCGACTGAAGCCTCAGGGGCGCCACACCAGCACTGCACATATTACACACACAGAAGGCAAAGCAAAGCACCAAGCCAGAACTCAAGAGGATTAACACTGTTGTCCAGCAAGGACTGCGAGGCAGGTGCTGGTTAATAAAGAGTGATACAAACACCTGACCTAAGACAGACCCAGCACCAGAGGAAAAAGACCAGCAGCCAGAACACCAAAAGAAAATGGCAGATAGTCACAAACTAAACAGATTCTAACAGTGAGGCAGCCACAACGAGCGATGCATCACCCACAACTGTGCTTCTGACCAGCAGCATCCACGGGTCTGCAGTTCGCAGAGGTGGCAAAGGTTGCCTAGCCTGGGCCTTTTTTGACATTGCAAATTATAACTCACACAATATGCCAACTTTGCAAAAAAAACTGAGTCGAGGTAAAAAAGTGCAATAATTTGACTACTACATGTGTGAATCTTCACATGAACAATAAACACAAGAGCTCTAAAAGTGAACCTGGAAATTATAGGCCAGTAACTCTAACCTCTATTGTTGGTGAGCTATGTGAAGGGTTTTTGAGGGATGTTATTCTGGATTATCTCAATAAGAATAACTGTGTAACTTCATATCAGCATGGGGTTATGAGGAATCGCTCCTGTCAAACCAATCTAATCAGTTTTTATAAAGAAGTAAGGCTAGTTTCACACTAGCGCTACAGGGCGCAGCGCACGGCCGCCGCTAAGCCCCGCCCCTGGCCGTGCTCCCTCCGGTCAGTTCCTCCTCTGATCACATGACGCTGCATGCGATCAGCGTACCCACATTTAGCATTGAGTACGCTGACCGTGCGCTGGTCGTGCGCTGGTATGGTTTTGCTTGCGCTGCGCCCAGCGCACAGAAATGCAGTACAGAAATGCAGCACAGCGCATTTTTGTGCGCTGGACGCAGCACCAAAAGGGTGCAGCACCAGCAAACTTATACCAGCGCATGACCAGCGCACGGTCAGCGTACCCAACGCTAAACATAGGGTACGCTGATCGTATGCAGCGTCATGTGATCAGAGGAGGAACAGACCACAGGGGGCGAGGCTTCGGGCAGGGCTTAACGGCGGCCGAGCTCTGCACCCTGTAACGCTAGTGTGAAACTAGCCTAAGCTATAGACTGGACCAAGGTGAGTCATTGGACGTGGTAGATCTTGATTTTTCCAAAGTGTTTGATACTGTGCCACACGAGAGGTTGGCACACAAAATGAGAATGCTGGGACTGGGGGAAAATGTGTGTAAATGGGTAAGTAACTGGCTGAGTGATAGAAAGCAGAGGGTGGTTATAAATGGTATATTCTCTAACTGGGTCGCTGTGACCAATGGGGTACCGCAGGGATTCGTGTTGGGACCTACTCTCTTCAACATACGGTCTGTGGAAACACACTGACATGTGCAGAGACCCATTCACTTGAATAGACATAAGGCGCTATGTCCCTCCCAGGTCTCTCTGCATGGCTAAGTAGCACTGTACAGTCACATATGGGGTATTGCCACATTCAGTAGAAATTGTGGGACAAGTTTTATTTCCAATTTTACCCACTTCTTGTGTGAAAATGTAAAATCTTTGACTAAAACAACATTTTGGTGGTAAAAATGTAGATATTTTGTCCTCACTGGCCAATGGTATAAATTTCTGTGACACACCCATCGTGTCAGTATGATCACTGCACCCTAGATGAATTCATTGAGAGATGTAGTTAGTAAAATGGGGTCACTTATGGGGGTTCTGCTGTTTGGCACCTCGTGGCCCCTCCCAGTGGGTCATGCCACCTGCAAACAATAACAGTAAAATCTGGCACTCCTTCCCTTCTGATCTCTCCCATGTGCCCAAACAGTGGTTTACCCCCACATATGGGGTATCAGCGTACTCAGAACAAATTGTGCAACAACTTTTGGGGTCCAATTTCTCCTGCTACCCTTGGGAAAATAAAAAATTGGGATCAAAAATATCATTTTTGTGGAAAAAATACTGTGGGGTGCTCACACACATCTAGATAAGTCTCTAAGGGGGTCTAGTTTCCAAAATGGTGTCACTTGTGAGGGTTTTCCACTGTTCAGGCACATCAAGGGCTCTCCAAACGCGACATGGCATCCGATCTTAATTCCAGCAAATTTTGCATTGAAAAAGTAAAACCGTGCTCCTTCCCTTCCGAGCTCTGCCATGCGCCAAAACAGTGATTTACCTGCACATATCAGGTATAAGCATACTCAGGACAAATTGCGCAACAACTTTTGGGGTCCGATTTCTTCTGTTACCCATGGGAAAATTAAAAAAATTGGATCTGATGTAATTTCTTTGTGAAAAAAAGTTAAATGTTCATTTTTTTTTTTTACAAAAATTCCTGTGAAGCACCTGAAGGATTAATAAACGGCTAGAATATGGTTTTGAGCACCTTGAGGGGTGCAGTTTTTAGAATGGTGTCACTTTTGGGTATTTTTTTATCACATAGACCCCTCAAAGTGACTCACAGTGACTTCAAACGTGATGTGGTCAGTAAAAAAATTATGTTGAAAAATGAGAAATCTCTTTTTAATTTTTAAATCTTATAACTTCCTAACAAAAAAAAATTTTGGCTCCAAAATTGTGCTGATGTAAAGTAGACATGTGGGAAATGTTAATTATTAAGTATTTTGTGTGACATATCTCCGATATAATTCCGATATTTTCAACATTTTTCAAAATTTCCTTTTTTTCACAATAAACACAAGTTATATCAAAGAAATGTTACCAATATAATGAAGTACAATATATCATGAAAAAAACAATCTCAGAATCGCTGGGATCCATGGAAGCATTCCAGAGTTGGCCGGTCATTATTGTGCAAACCACCCTCGGGGTAAAGGGTTTAAAACAGGTCTGGATGCACATGATGAGAGCATTATACTGCCTCTGTACAAATCCCTGGTAACACCACACATAGAAGTACCGTATACAGTTTTGGGCACCGGTGCCCAAGAAGGATATAATGGAGCTAGAGCGAGTACAAAGGAGGGCAGCAAAATTAATAAAGGGGATGGGGGAACTACAATACCCAGAGAGATTAGCAAAATTAGGATTATTTAGTCTAGAAAAAAGATGACTGAGGGGCGATCTAATAACCATGCTCTTCAATGACCCCTAAACGCAGCATCTCTTGTATCTCTTGTCGCATCCCCTCTCGTACAGACTCAGGGACGCGGAAGGGGTTTTGTCGCAGGGGGGGGTCTGATCCTGGGTCTCAACCTTGTGTTGTGCCAGGCGAGTGTACCCTGGTCTCCCCGAAAACATCCTCTGTCGCTGCCACAACAACTCCTCTGCCTGCTGTCTCTCCCGGGGGCCTAGGACTTCACCCAAGTGTACCTGGTCCCATGTTTTAGACTGAGTCCTTTTCCCTAAGACATCCAGCAAGGGAAGTCCGTCTAAATCCTCTGCTTCAGGTGCACAGATGGCCACTACCTCTTCAGGGCGCTCCCGGTAGGGCTTCAGCATATTCACGTGGAATATGCGGATAACCCTGGGGTCGTCACAATCTGCGACATTATAGATTGTGTCGGCTATTTTCCCCACTACCTGATAGGGCCCCTGCCATGCAGCTTGAAACTTATTCTGCTTAGTGGGCTCTAACACCAGGACCTTCTGTCCTATTTCCAAAGTGCGCTCTCTGGCCCTCCGATCGTACCATACGCGCTGGCGCCGCTGGGTCGCCTGCATGTTCTCACGTACAGCCTGGGTCAGCTCCTGTAGGCGGTCCCGGAATTCCAGCACATAGGATACAATAGGTACCCCTTCTATGAGGCCCTCCCCTTCCCAGTGTTTTAGCACTAAGTCTAGGAGTCCCCTTACCCATCTCCCGTATACCAGCTCGAACGGGGAGAACCCCGTGGATTCTTGGGGCACCTCCCAATAGGCAAACAGGAGGTGTGGCAAGAATTTCTCCCAGTCCCTGTAGGTCCTGTTAAAAGTCCCAATGAGCTGTTTTAATGTCCCGTTAAAGCATTCACACAACCCATTGGTTTGCAGGTGGTACGGGGCGCTTCTAATGTACTTTACGCCGCACAGCTTCCACAGTTGGTTGGTCACCTCTGCTGTAAACTGGGTACCCTGGTCCGATATAATCTCCTGGGGAAATCCAACCCGTGAGAAAACCTGGAGCAGGGCGGCCGCCACCGTCTCTGCCAGTATGTTAGGTAACGCAACCGCCTCTGGATACCGTGTGGCATAATCTAACACTGTCAATATATACCTTTTCCCTGACGGACTGGGTTTGGCGAACAGCCCTATCCGATCGACCGCTACTCGGCTAAATGGTTCCTCCACAATGGGGAGGGGGCGTAATTTGGCCTTGCATCGATCCCCCCTCTTGCCAATGCGCTGGCAACTGTCACAGGTCTGGCAGTACTGATGAACATCATAGGTTACCCCCGGCCAAAAGAAGTTTTGTGTCAGACGATGCCTGGTGCGACTGACGCCGAAGTGTCAGGCCAAGGGTATATCATGAGAGATTCGCAGTAACTCCTGCCTATACTGCTTGGTAACTACCAGCTGTCGTTTTATAGTGGGGCTCGTCCCTGTGTGCTGCTGCTCTGTGATCCGGTAGAGGAGTCCCTGCTAACATACAAATTGTTCCCCTTCCAGTACCCCTCTCCCCTCCTGTGCCTTCCCACGATATTCCTCTAATGCAGGATCCTCAAGTAACTCCCTCTTAAATTCATCTGGGGTGGCCCAAGAAATGTGTCTGGCTATGGGAATACGTATAGGGCTGGGATGTCTTACCTGGGTCTCCTCTGAGTGTGATTCCGCCTCCGCAGCTCGAGCTTGTCTCCAGGTGGTCACAGGATATGTCTCAACCAGAGGGGCCACCGAGAATGCAGACAACATGGGCCACAAGTCATTTCCCAGCAAGACATCTGCAGGCAAATTCTCCATCAAGCCGACCTCAACAAGGCCATCCCCGACTCCCCAGTTCAGGTGAATCCTGGCAGTGGGTAGTCGATGTATAGCTCCCCCTGCTACACGGACTGCCACTGTCCGGTCCGTCTTCTCTTGGTCCCGGACGAGATGAGGCTTGACAAGGGTCAAAGTTGCTCCGGAATCTCTTAGTCCCTGCATACGTTTCCCATTAACCCACACGACCTGTCGATGCTGTTGTCGATTATCTGCCCGGGCTGCCTGCACGGGGTCTACTTCATGCAGCACTTCCTCCATCTCTTCCACCCCTTGGTTAGTCGTAGCTCCCAATGCCGGGTCAGCTTCGCCTTGGTAGCAGTGTACAGCAGCCCAGCTGAAGGTAGCTGTTCCCGCCTTTGGCCACTGGGTATGCTGAGTCCGGTTGGGACATTGTCTTTGCAGGTGGTCCAGCTGACGGCAGGTGTGACATCGCGCCCCAGGGGGACTGTGGTAGGCCGGGTTTCCAGCTGGTCCCCCTATAATCTTCGGTGGTTTGGGGCCCTCCAGGTCCATGGGCGGGCCCCTAGTGACCATCTTTGATCTGGACAACTGCGGCTTCCTGGGATCATGATGTTCATCGGCCAGACGAGCGGCTTCCTCAAGAGTCGTTGGTCGCCTGTCCTGAAGCCATTCCTGTGTCTCGGGGGTTAGTCCATTAAAGAATCGTTCTAACAAGAAGAGCTGGAGGACGTCCTCCTTAGTGGTTGCTTGGCTCCCTTGTACCCACTGTAGCAGTGACCGTCGTAATTTACAGGCCCATTCAGCGTGGGTATCGGTTACGCATTTTATAAGTCCGCGGAACCTTTGGCGGTATGCCTCTGGTGTCAGCGCATACCGGGCCAAGATCACTTCTTTGATCCGCTCATAGTCCATACAGTCCTCATCAGGTACCGTGCGATAGGCGTCTGCCGCCCGGCCTGTCAGCTTGCTGGCCAGAATCTGAACCCGTTCCTCCGGCTTCACTTGATGAAGGGCACACTGCCGCTCAAAGTCCTGCAGAAAGCCATCAATGTCTTCCTCTGCCTCCCCCAACTGTCGGAAGGCATTATACTGGATCTTTTTGTGGCTTACTGTTGAAGGTACCTGGTCGAAGGCCAGAGCTCCCCCTGCTCGCTGACTCTCCTCTCTCCGCTCTGCCATCTCCATCTTGGCCAGCTCCACTTTGGTCCACTCTGCCATCTCCATCTTGGCTAGCTCTATCCTGGTCCGCTCGGCCATCTTTTCCTTCAGATCAGTACGCACATCAGCCATCACCTCTCGTATGACCTCTACTGCAGGGTTTGGGCCATAGAACGCCAGTCTGTTCTTTACCTCCCTCTGGAATTCGGTCTCCTCCATGTTCACATTGGGGGGCGCTGCACTGTCGTGTTCAATGATGGCTGCTATCAAATCCACTTTTGTTTTGTTGCTGGCGATCAACCCTCGGGCTTCCACCAGATCTTTTAATGTAGTCCTCTTTAACTTCTGGTAGTTGTTTTCCATTCTTTCCTTTCCTCCTGTAGAAGGGGTATCATATCCCGCTGTCTGCCACGAGTGTAACGGGGTCTACCAAGCTGGGGTACCTCTTGCAGTACCACCCCGTGTTTTCAGAGGTCCGATCTGCGTTGGCTGGAGTCTGAATGAATGACGCTGGCTGGAATTCCTTGGTTACATGGGCGCATATAAAAGATCACTGCTTCTCCACGTATTTCCAGTCTAAGGCTGGTTTCACATTTGCGTTTTTTTGCGCTGGAAAAAATGCATACGTGCGCATGCGTTTTTTCCCCTATATTTAACATGGGTGCGCATACCTGCGCACTGGCATGCGCACGTATGCGATTTTCATGCGCTGCGTTTTTTTGGGGTGTGCGTTGGTATTTTCCAGATGCAGCATGTTGCATTTTTTGACCCTGCAAAAAAGCGCATGCGCACGTATGCGCACGTTTTGCGCTAAAAATGGCCATTATAGCCTATGGGTGCGCATATGTGCGCATTGGCATGCTTATGTATGCGTTTTTTTGCACATGCGTTTTTTTTTGTTAACCATGGAATTTAGGGGTTTGGGTTAGAGTTAGGGTTAGTTAAAGGGGTTTAGGGTTAGGGTTAGGGTCAGGGTCAGGGTTAGGGTTGGGGTTAGGGTCAGGGTTAGGGTTAAGTATGGTTTGGTTAAGGGTTAGGGTCAGGGTTAGGGTTAGAATTAGGGTCAGGGTTAGGGTTAAGTATGGTTTGGTTAAGGGTTAGGGTCAGGGTTAGGGTTAGGGTTAGGGTTAGGGTTAGTTAGGGTTTAGGGTTTGGGTTAGGGTTAAGTATGGTTTGGTTAAGGGTTAGGGTCAGGGTTAGGGTTAGAATTAGGGTCAGGGTTAGGGTTAAGTATGGTTTGGTTAAGGGTTAGGGTCAGGGTTAGGGTTAGGGTTAAGGTTAAGTATGGTTTGGTTAAGGGTTAGGGTCAGGGTTAGGGTCAGGGTTAGGGTTAGGGTCAGGGTTAGGGTTAGGGTCAGGGTTAGGGTTAGGGTTAGAGTCAGGGTTAGGGTTAGTAAAGTCATGGTTTGGGTTAGTGTGAGGGGCCACCTAATGTTGGAAAAAAATGCAAACGCGGTAAAAACGCACTAAAAACACATACAAACGCATAAAAACGCTGCGTTTTTTTCATGCATGCTCATAAAAATGCTTGAAAAAAACGCAGCAGTTGTATGCTTTTGTATGCGTTTTTTCAATGCGTTTTTTTGCGGGAAAAACGCGCTGCAAAAAAAAGCAAGTGTGAAACTAGCCTAACAAACGTTTTACTGACAGGACACAGAATATATCACACAGATACAGAGGGCAGGCCAATAGAAAATCGGCAGGCCAGACATACATTACAAAAGCCGCAGGTGGCCGGAGCCTGCCGATGTTTACTGTGGGAATTACAAAGGTGGGGGGAGGGCGGACAAAAGGAGAATATCGTGTCCCCTCTGCATCTCACCAGCTACAGTGGTGGTTTATGTAGCCTGGGTAAAGCACAATATTGTTTTGAGAATCGCTATTTCTAACTGTCCCTCACAGTCTTCAACAGCAGCCTAAAGACAGAAAGGGAAATCTAAACTGCCCCAGAGCAGACCCCAAAGCAATAGGCAGCCCCCAACATATAATGACGGTGAAGCAAGATGAAAAAACACACAGATAGAAAGATAGGCTGAGCAAATGATGGGGCCCAAGCTAACTAAATAGGACAGAAGAGAAAAGCTGCTGTCTGCAATCCGCCAATACCCTCTCAAAAACAAGAGCCAACAGACTGATAGGGAAAAAAGCCCTGAAGACGCTAGGCTTCAAAAAGACTATATCAGTACTCAGGTATTATCTGAAGACAGAGCAAAAAGGAATTCAGCTCACCCAGCAGGGAAAGGCAGAAATCCAGAAAAACAAGGCAAAACAAAACCAAAACACAAATGCAAAAAGTAGAGCAGAAAACTTAGCTTTTGAGGAGCAGGAATCAGACTGGTCTCCAAGAATCCCTCAGAGTAACCACCCGCAAGGCAGAAGGGCGTCGGCTGCCTTATATCCAGTCAGCAATCCCAGTCACCCAGTCATCATCATTCTGCTCAGGTGCTTTGTAATCAGCCTCACTACCTTCCTTCACCAGAAGAGGGAGTTCATCAGACCTCAATGGTGAAGGGGAAAATGAACTCACAACATAGATCCATTTTATAAAACTAAATTTTGCAGATGATTCCCGCCCTAGAAAGGGAACAGCGAATGCTGGAGTATTGAAACACGCTTTTACACAACCTTAAGAGAGATTTTCCCCAAGATAGCACTGAAGCACACCGTTCACATCGCGGTTGTAGACTTCCAACCTCTGGACCGTCAATTCTTCAACGCCAAAACATTAGTAGCAGCAGTGGTGGAAGTAGAAGAAGCAATTTCTGTCTTTGACACTTTTTTAGGCCAACGCTTGATGTGGGTTACTTGCTTACGTATTTTGGCCAAAATATTAACTAATACCTCTCATATTTTCTATATGTGTTTTTTGCACTTTATTTTTCAGGGTGCAGTTGGGCCCATTCGGTCTTGTAAACTGTGGTGTCTGTTCACATGGGATGCGTTTGGATGGCGCTGGGAGCCCGCCTGATCTAATAGTATGGGTGTAACTAATAGGCTGTTAGCCTGGATGCTGTGCATTCCCATTGTGTGAACAGCGCCGCATACAAGTCTTCATTGTGCATTAATATACCAAGCAACCGCCCCTCCATACATTGGTAGGTTGTGAGCGGTTGTCTCATCGGTATTCTTGCACCTGTGTTGCCGCCATCCTAACTATATGGGCCCACTCACCCTGACAGTGCATTTGTTTGGAGGTCTGGGCAGGTAAGCATCTCTGCTTTTCGCTGTTTTTGAACATTTGCCTGAATTTTTATATCTACGCATGATTTACACAAATTATATTTTCTTGTCTTAACTCTTTACTATTTAACATTAGAAGCTGTGTATTTTTGTAATTATTTGTATGTGCACATGATTAATTACCACTTCTGTCTCTGTAAAAACAATCCCCTTTAACCCCTTTCTGACATCGGGTGTAACTGTATGCTGATGTCGGACTCCCTCCTTTTGATGTGGGCTCCGGCGCTGAGCCCACATCTTTTCTCGCACATGATGGGCCAGAAATCCCGCACATAGGTGACCCTGTCACGTGATCGCGGGTCACTGATGGGTTGGCATGACAACCAGAGGTCTCCAGCAGACCTCTATGGTTGTCACTGCCGGATCCTATGAGCGCTGCCCAGTGGTCGGCGCTCATAGCAAGTGAGCATCTCTGCTACATGCAGGTGATCTGATCATTGCCTGTATGTAGCAGAGCTGATCAGGGTTATAGCAGCTTCTAGCCTCCCATTGAGACTATTGAAGCATGCCTGTGGAGACATGGGGTGGTCAGAGGGCACCCCGGTCCGCTGGCTGAAACCACAGTGATCAGGGATCATCCCATTGAATGCTCTCCCTTTAACATGGGCATAACGCTACTCAGACAACACACAGTGAGGGTAAAACAGTGTGGCAATGCTTTATTGTACCACAAAACAGGCAGATAACACATAGAACAGTCCCAGCAAAATACCCAACAGAGTCTCACCCTTCCACTGATTCGCTCCCAGGGTCGCTACCCCACCTGTGGCACGCACAGAGAGGAGGTAACGACAAGCGTAGGAAGATGACAATCCATTCAGTCCATACAAGGTAAAAGGCCAGTTGATCCGAGGATCACAACCTGGCTTCTCCAAACGTATCCATGGTTCAGCGATGGTCAGTGGAGCAGATCTGTATTCATCCAACCAAGGCTGAAAACCCCTAGGTTGTTTCCTGTAGAATGATAGATCCGTGTCCCTTGTGATGTAAAAACTATACGAAGTATAAAGTTTGAAGTCTGGGATCTGCCGATATGTGGCTAGTTTTCTGTTTCGGATAACATGATACATGATTTTAGTGTTTTTTGTCTAGTCTCACTTGAACATAAATCAATATTAAATAGTCTCCTGATGAGTCCTCTTGGTGAGGACGATGAAACCTGTAGAAATGAGAGGCTTGGAGAGTGAGTGTGTATACGTCACTTCACCCCATATACTGAAATGTGGTGTAAATGTTTTTTCAATTAGTCACCTTCTGATTAACCTTCAGGGGGTGAATTATGGGTATAGTGTTATATTTGGAATTAATAAAGTTTAGTTTTATCCTTTTGTCAGCAAACATGAGGAATGACAAGAGACAACCCATTTAAGAAGATTCAATTTTGGTTAAAACTATTCCAAGATTATAAACATAAAAAAGGCTTCTCCCTATGTGACGTCTCTGATGTTTATTAACAGCTGATTTCCAAGCATAATATTTCCCACATTAAGAAAATGAAAACGGCTTCTCCCCTGTGTGACTGCTCTGATGGTGATCAGGAATCGCTTTCTGGTTAAAATATTTCCCACATTCTGAACAGGAAAAAGGCTTCTCCCCTGTGTGGGTTCTCTGGTGAGGTGGCTCAGTGGTTAGCACTGCAGCCTTGCAGTGCTCTAGTCCTGGGTTCAACTCCTACCAAGAACAACATTTGCAAGGAGTTTGTATGTTCTCCCCGTGTTTGCATGGGTTTCCTCCCACACTCCAAAGACATACTGATAGGGAATTTACATTGTGAGCCCCATTGGGGACAGCGATGATAATGTGTGCAAACTGTAAAGGGCTGTGGAATATGTTAGCACTATATAAAAAGAAAGATTATTATTATTAGTAAGATTCCATTTCTGGTTAAAACATTTCCCACATTGTGAACAGGAAAAATGGCTTCTCTGATGTGATCAAGATTTAGCTTCCATTTAACATGAAAGAAGTTTCTCCCCTGTGTGTTATTTGGTGCCTAACACAATCTGATTTAGTGCAAAAACATTTCCCACATTCTGAACATGAAAAAGGCTTCTCCCCTGTGTGAGTTCTATGGTGATTAACCAAATCTGATTTCTGGATAAAACATTTCCCACATTCTAAACATGAAAATGGCTTCTCCCCTGTGTGAGTTCTCTGGTGCTTAACCAAATCTGATTTCTGGTGAAAACATTTCCCACATTCTGAACAGGAAAAAGGCTTCTCCCCTGTGTGAGTTCTCTGGTGTCTAACAAAATGTGATTTATGTGCAAAACATTTCCCACATTCTGAACAGGAAAAAGGCTTCTCCCCTGTGTGAGTTCTATAGTGATTAACCAAATCTGATTTCTGGTTAAAACATTTCCCACATTCTGAACAGGAAAAAGGCTTCTCCCCTGTGTGAGTTCTATGGTGATTAACCAATTGTGATTTCCAGTTAAAATATTTCCCACATTCTGAACAGGAAAAAGGCTTCTCCCCTGTGTGAGTTCTATGGTGATTAACCAATTGTAATTTCCAGTTAAAACATTTCCCGCATTCTGAACAGGAAAAAGGCTTCTCCCCTGTGTGAGTTCTTTGATGATTAACCAAATCTGATTTCTGGTTAAAATATTTCCCACATTCTAAACAGGAAAAAGGCTTCTCCCCTGTGTGAGTTCTATGGTGAGTAACAAAATGTGATTTATGTGTAAAACATTTCCCACATTCTGAACAGGAAAAAGGCTTCTCTCCTGTGTGAGTTCTATGGTGATTAACCACATCTGATTTCAGTGTAAAGCATTTCCCACATTCTGAACAGGAAAAAGGCTTCTCCCCTGTGTGAGTTCTTTGGTGTGCAACAAAATGTGATTTCCATGTAAAACATTTCCCACATTCTGAACATGAGAATGACTTCTTTGCCTTAGGAGCAGTTTGTTTTTTAATGCCTCTTTTGTGATTTTGATTTCCCTTAGTAGTCAGTAATGAATCAGAAGATGGGACCTGTTTCATAGGATCAGATGACAGATCTTTGCTGTGAATGGATAATGATATATCTGGAGTACTAGCATTCACTTCAGTTGTATCTTGTAGGATCTCAAGATCATCAGATTTCAAAATTGAAGATGTCAGCTGTCCCTCTGATCTCCTGGTACAGTCATCTGCTAAGATAAAAACATTTATTTATAAAATATGCTTGAGTTTTATATTTTTTAACATTTCTACTTAAACTGTCCATAAAAATGGCAAGCTATGTAAAAAGCTTTAATTATTTACCAAGACAATGACAGTTCACAGTCTAATAGGAAACCTTGTTGGATGAACCTTGTTGGATGTTTGTTCATTCTGCCTCCCAAACATGGAATAAAAAGAAACCAATCAATGTTATGTAGGCGAAAATAATACCAATTCTTATCTCACAAAAACAAGTCCCCAATCAGGTCAATCATCTGTCATTGGAAAAACAGAGGTTCCCACACTATTAGTGGCTCAAAGGCTGCTGAAAAGCAACAAGGTTTCCATAAACCAATCCAGCAATATTCGCTCTCACTTCTGAGTCTTGCAGTGTGCGCAAACAACATTTAGGATCCCTGTATTTAGCAATATTATAGTGAGAAGAATCCACTTAATTTTTGGTGTGTGCCTCCTGGATCACAATCTGGGCACTATGTGCTGGGTAATAAAATGGCAGATGTGTAATTTTCACTCTCCAACATCCACTATTCATTTCCAGAAAGTGGCTGTGGAGTCAAAATATTCACTCCTCCTACACACATGGTCAAAATTGTTGGTACCCCTCATTTAATAACAGAAAAACCCACAATGGTCACAGAAATATCTGTAGTAATAAATCAAAAATCTATGAAAATGAGCAAATGAAAGTCAGACATTGCTTTTCAACCATGATTCCACAGAATTAAACATAAATAAATAAATCTCATGAAATAGGCCTGGACAGAAATGAAGGTTCCCTTAACTAAAATATTTTGTTGCACAACCTTTTGAGGCAATCACTGGAATCAGACGATTCCTGTAACTCTCAATGAAACTTCTGCACCTCTCGACAGGTATTTTGGACCACTCCTCAAGAGCAAACTGCTCCAGTTCTCGTGTTTGAAGGTTGCCTTTTCCAGACGACATGTTTCAGTTCGTTCCAAAGATGCTCATTAGAATTTAGGTCAGGGCTCGTAGAATGCCACTTCAGAATAGTCCAATATTTTCCTCTTAGCCATTCTTGCGTGTTTTAGCTGTGTATTGTGTGTCATTATCCTGCTGCAAGACCCATGACCTGTGACTGAGATTCTAGGCACCCTGTGCCATATGCAGCAAAGCAGCCCCAGAACGTAACAGAGTCTCCTCCATGTTTCACAGTAGGAACAGTGTTCTTTTTGTGAGATGCATCATTTTTCCGTCTGAGAACATAGAGCTGATGTGCCTTGCCAGAAAGTTCCATTTATATCTCATCTGTCCATAGGAAATTCTCCTAGAAGCTTTGTAGCTTGTCAACATGTAGTTTGGCAAATTCCAGTCTTTTTTTTATGATTTTTTTCAACAATGGTGTCCTCCTTGGTTGTCTCCCATGAAGACCACTTTGGCTCATGCAACGACAGATGGTGCGATCTGACACTGATGTTCCTTGAGCTTGAAGTTCACCTATAATCTGTTTAGAAGTTTTTCTGGGCTCTTTTGTTACCATTCGGATTATCCGTCTCTTTGATTTGTCATCAATTTTCCTCCTGCGGCCACATCCAGGGACATTGGCTACAGTCCCATGGAGCTTACATTTCTGAATAATATGTGCAACTGTAGTCACAGGAACATCAAGCTGCTTGGAGATGGTCTTATAACTTTTACCTGTAACATGTTTGTCTATAATTTTCTTTCTAATCTCCTGAGACATCTCTCTTCTTTGCTTCCTCTGGTCCATGTTGAGTGTGATACACACCATGTCACCACACAGCACAGTGAGTATCTGTAGCCTCTGTACAGGCCACTCACTGATTCCAAGACTGTAGACACCTGTGATGCAAATTAGTGAGCATACCTTGATTTACACATTCTGTGGAAGCTTGGTTGAAAAGCAATGTATGACTTTCATTTGTTCATTTTCATAGATTTTTTACTTATTATTACTTTTGTCAGATTCAAGTTATTTCTGTGACCATTGTGGATTTTTGTGTCATTAACAGAGTGGTACCAACAATTTTGACCACGTGTGTATAGATTATAACCCTCAGTGAATTAATTAATTACATGGAATTACTTTATGGGGATTTCTACTATTTTGGTTTTCTGTCGTTTTTTTTCATATTAGGGCTTCTGCATATGGTGTGTCCAATCTCATCTGGGATCTGTTCCTGCTGTCCAGCTGGAGTAATCTGCTCCCTACTTCAGCCAGTTGTAAAGTACCACACCCTACTAAAGCGCAAAGCACATGGCCGGAATCTGCCAGATACAGCGCTGTCTCCTCTGGTTCAGTCCTCTGTGCTCAGCTTGCGGCTTGTGTATTTGTTTCCTGTTGTGACCGTGGCCCGTTTACTGACTGTTGTGTCTTCTGATTCTGTCCTTCTGGTTCTGACCCAGCTACCTGACTATTCTTCTTGGCATCTAACACCACAGAATAGCAGGTAACACCATGGTCCAAGCCTAGGGGTCCCAGTGTAAGTGCAGATCCACGTAATGGTGTTAAAGGGCGATGAGCAAGGCAATCCTGGGGATATGGAAAGCAGAGAAGATAGAGCCAAGCATGTTCATGGTGGACATCTTTTGAGCTGCCAGGTGACCATGAACAGTGCTCCCAATATATTTTGTCTACAAACTATTCCAGCAAGATCTGCATTCAAAAAGCTAAATGGCGCTCCTTCCCTTCTGAACACTGCCATGTGCCCAGACAGTAGTGTACAACCGTATGTAGGGTATTGTGAGAAGCTGGAAAATAATTTGTAAGATCCATTTGTTTCCTATTATCCTGTGTGAATAATTTGTCACCACATAAAGTGACACACGTCAGATATTAATAATGGGGCCTGATTAAGAACACAAAACTGGCTGCGGGAAGAGGTTAAATTAGAGGATTTTGGACACTACTGTAATCAAAAACTGTGACTATAGACAGTAACATCTACTGAAATGATCAAACTGCACAGTCTCCATCAGTAATAAATGAGTAGCTAGTGGTGAAACCTCTCTGGGGTAATTATTATTCATTTCTATAGCGCCCATTAATTCCATGGTGCTGTACATGAGAAGGGGGTTACATACAAAGTTATAGATATTGTTAACAGTAAACAAATTTACAATGACAGACTGGTACTGAGGGGAGAGGACCCTGTCCTTGCGGACTTACATTCTACGGGATAGTGGGGAAGAGACAGAAGGTCGGGGGTGCAGCAGCTCTGGTGGTGATGAGGCGGCAGAATGGTCATTGCAGGCTGTAAGCTTTCCTGAAAAGATGGGTTTTCAGGTTCCGTTTGAAGGAACTGAGGATGGTGGATAATCGGACGTGTTGAGGCATGGCATTCCAGAGAATAGGGGATATTCGGGAGAAATCTTGGGAGGCGGTTGTGTGAGGAACGAATAAGTGTGGAGGAGAGTAGGAGGTCTTGGGAGGATCGAAGATTATGTGAGGGAAGATATTGGGAGATTAGTTCAGAGATATAGGGAGGGGAAAGGTTGTGGGTGACTTTGCAGGTCAGTGTTAGTAGTTTGAACTGGATTCGTTGGGGAATTGGGAGCCAATGGAGGGATTTGCAGAGGGGGGAGACAGGGGAGTGGCGAGTAGAGAGGTGGATTAGTTGGGCAGCAGAATTGAGGACAGATTGGAGTGGTGCAAGAGAGTCAGCAGGGAGGCCACAGAGGAGAGTGTTGCAGTAGTCAAGGCGGGAGATGATGAGGGCATGTACAAGAGTTTTAGTAGATTGAGGACTGAGGAAGGGACGGATTCTGGAAATATTTTTGAGTTGGAGGCGACAGGAGGTAGCAAGAGATTGGACGTGTGGTTTGAAGGACAGGGCAGAGTCGAAAGTTAAAGCGGATTTCATGTGCTGGAGAGAGCATGATACCGTTTACCATAATAGATAGATCGGGTAGGGAAGATATGTGAGATGGAGGAAAGATAATGAGTTCAGTTTTATCTACGTTGAGTTTTAGGAAGCGAAAGGTGAAAAAGGAGGCTATGGCTGATAGACACTCTGGGATTCTGGACAGCAGAAAGGTGACATCTGGGCCAGAGAGGTAGATCTGAGTGTCGTCGCATAGAGATGGTACTGGAAGCCATGGAACTTTATGAGTTGTCCTAGGCCAAGAGTATAGATGGAAAAAAGTAGGGGCCCCAGGACAGAGCCTTAGGGGACTCCAACAGAGAGGGGGCGGGATGAGGAGGTAGTGTGGGAGTGGGAAACGCTGAATGTGCGGTCAGAAAGGTATGAGGAAATCCAGGACAGGGCAAGGTCTTTGATGCCAAGGGAAGAAAGAATCTGTAGCAGTAGGCAGTGGTCAACTGTGTCAAAGGCAGAGAACAGGTTAAGAAGGAGGATGGAGAACTGTCTGTTAGCTTTGGCTGTGCGTAAGTCTTTAGTACTATTGGTCAGTAATTTTGGGTTGAGGAAAGGACGGATTCTGGAAATATTTTTGAGCTGGAGGCGACGGGAGGTAGAAAGAGCTTGGATGTGCGGTTTGAAGGACAGGGCAGAGTCAAAGGTTACTCCGAGGCAGCGGACTTCCGGTACTGGGGAAAGTGTGATGTCATTAATTGTTTTAGTTAGGTTGGGTAAGGAAGATCTGTGAGATGGAGGAAAGATGATGAGTTCAGATTTGTCCACTAATCTTCACTCTCCTTCGCTATCCCCAAACCCCTGCACCTTCAAACCAAATAACTATCTCCCCTTCTCTCTTACCCTCCCACCTCGCTTTATCTGCAGACATACTCCTTAACCTCAGACCTATCCTACTAACTTACAATACAAGACGATCACTCTCCTTCACCCACCTGCTTTCCCTTTCTCTGCTTCTTCTCACTGCTGGTGACATATCCCCCAATCCTGGCCCCCCCCTGCCTCATACATCCCACTAATCCTCACCCCTATCTTTCTCACACTAAGAGAAACTACTGCAATCCCTCACACTTAAAACCTGTGCCACTGACCCCCTCCCTTCCGCACCCTCTTTCTGGAGCACTTTGGAATGCTCGCTCCATCTGCAACAAGCTCCACGTGATCCACGACCTCTTTATCTCCCGCAACCTTTCCTTCCTGGCCCTCACTGAGACCTGTCTGACACCCCCTGACACGGCCTCCCCGGCCGCACTGAGTTACGGCGGTATCCCCTTTACCCACACTCCTCGCCCTGGCAACAGACAATGCGGAGGAGTGGGTTTCCTCCTTTCTAAAAACTGCTCCTTCAATCCTATCCAACCCCCACCCTACCTTATCCTCCCTTCTTTCGAGGTTCACTCTGTCCGTATTTACTCTCCCTCTAATCTCTAAATGGCTGTCATATACCGACCACCGGGCTCAGCCACTGCCTTCATCGACCAATTCTTCACCTGGCTCCTCTACCTTCTCTCTTCTGACATCCCAACCATCATCATGGGGGACTTCAACATCCCTATTGACACCCACCAGCCAGCAGCCTCCAAACTCCTGTCACTTACCTCATCCTTTGGACTTACTCAGTGGTCCTCCACAGCCACCCACACAGATGGACATACATTAGACCTCATCTTCACCCGCCTCTGTTCCCTATCTAATCTCACAACCTCTCCCTTCTCCCTATCTGACCACCATCATACTTGTGCATGTCTTCGTCATCTCCCGCCTCGACTACTGCAACATCCTTTTCTGTGGTCTCCCTGCTAACACCCTCGCACCTCTCCAGTCCATCCTTAACTCTGCTGCCCAACTAATTCATCTCTCTCCTCACTACTCTTCCGCTTCTCCCCTCTGCAAATCTCTTCACTGGCTCCCATTCCCTCTGTGTATCCAGTTCAAACTACTAATACTGACCTACAAGGCCATCTATAACCTGTCTCCCCCATATGTCTCTGAACTCATCTCCCGATACCTTCCCTCACGTAATCTCCGGTCCTCCCAAGACTTCCTTCTCTCCTCCACACTCATTCGCTCCTCACCCAACCGCCTCCAAGACTTCTCCCGAACTGCCCCTATTCTCTGGAATTCTTTGCCCCAACAAGTTCGACTATCAACCACATTTGGATCCTTCAGACGGAACCTGAAAACCCACCTCTTCAAGAAAGCCTACAGTGTGCAATGACTCCGCTACCTCCTTCTCTCTCACCACTACCGGTGATATCACCTCAACCAACACCGGAACTGCTGCAACCCACCAACCTACTGTCTCCTTCCCCACCATCCTGTAGCATATAAGCCTGAAAGGGCAGGGTCCTCTCTCCCCTCTATATCAGTCCATCATTATTAGTTTGTTTACTGTAAGTGATATCTGTAATTTGTATGTAACTCCTTCTCATGTACAGCACCATGGAATCAATGGTGCTATATAAATAAATAATAATAATAATAATAATTAGTGGAGCAAAAATGATGATGGCAAATGTAAGCATGGTTAAAGAGCAGAGTAAAAAAACAAACAAGTAAAGTAAGAAAGCAGTGGTTAGTCTTACCGTTTGACCGATTTCTGGACTATTTCTGGTATATTTCTCATGTATCACTTTAAATATGTCACTTTAAATGATGTCATATCTGACCAAGGTCATTTCTGACCTTCTCTGTTCAACTTATACCATTCAACTGTCCATGAAATGAAGCCAGGTGAGGGAGGGAGGAGGAGGGAGTTGGAGGACGGTTTACAGCAGGGGGCAATTAACAGATAATTAGAGCAATGGGCTCGGTGATTTCACAATCTAAACTATAGTAAGGTCCAATATTTTCTGTCAGATGAATTTCAAGAGGAAATATTACACATTTATAGCAAACTATGTATAATAGTGCAGAGCTGAGATGTCTTAAAGGGAACCTGTCAGCAGGATTGTGCTCAGTAACCTACAGACACTGTCAGGTCGGCGCCGTTATACTGATTACAATGATACCTGGTGATGAAATCCGTCTTGTGGTTGTTGTTTAATCTGGATCTGTAGTTTTCAGTGAATGAGATTCTCGTGCTCTAGGGCGGGGCTGTGGGCGGGGCTTTATGTGGTGCACTGATTACATATTCATCTGTATTGGCTTATGACAGGTCGCTGACCCCTCACTGACCTGCCCCCATTATTACATAATGCATATAATAGTGTTGATATTATTGTTGATAATGCCTATAATATTGTGGCTACTGTGAGGCTTAGAAAAAAAATTACATCCAGCAAGATGTCACCGGCGATGGCGGCGCCTGCACAGTAGCCTCTATAAGTAAGAGATAAAGGCTACTGCACAGGCGCCGCTGGTGACATTTTACTGGATGTAATTTTTTTCTAAGCCTCACAATAGCCACAATATTATAGGCATTATCACCAATAATATCAATGCTATTATATGCATTATGTAATAATGGGGGCAGGTCAGTGAGGGATCAGCGACCTGTCATAAGCCAATACAGATGAATATGTAATCAGAGGCCCACATAAAGCCCCGCCCACAGCCCCACTCACAGCCCCGCCCCAGAGCACGAGAATCTCATTAACTGAAAACTACAAATACAGATTACACAACAATAAACCAGAGTTGCCCTCAGTTATGGTGGACCATTGGAGCTACTATGGATCTTGCAGAAGATTAGAGAAAATAATATTGCTCCCCAATTCAGGAGAGATTGTGAAGTAATCTGAATTCCTTAGGATCAAAACAATGTAATTGGCTGTAAGTTCTATAGAAAAGGGCTTTCAATGCCCAAAGTCATTTGAACAGTTTTGGGTGGAGGAGAATGTTGTGGTCTAGAGGCAAAATGGTGATCATGGTAATACGGCCGGACTACACCACCGATAAAGCAGCCATAGCCGGTGACTGAGAGGAATCTGTGACTTCTCTGCATTCAGTGGTTACTACTCACCTGGGTAGTCATATGTGGGAATCTCCTCTTTACACCACTCATCACCCCTCACATATGTCTCTGTAGTATTAATATGGGTCAGATCTTCACCCTGAAACAAATATTGTAAAAGTCACAGACAGATGGAGAAGTCCCATCTATGATCAGCTCTAATCCTGCCATCTCCACCGCTCTCATTACACAAGTATAAAACATATAATACCGGGGGATAAAACAAGACTGAGCACAAGACCTTCACAGCCGTCTACACATCATAGGGGAGATCTCCTGACACCTTCTCTCCATCTACCTGATGATCCTGAGGAGCACTGGGATCTTCTTGGTTACAGTCCTGTGGAAGAAGAGGACGGGGACATCTCTCTGGTGTTGTCCTCTTACTGGATAGATCTGGAGGAAACACATACAGGGACTGAATTCATTCTCTACATACAGATAATTATAGGCCGTGTGTATTTAGTCCTGTCTATTACCTGGAGATGTGAGGGGCTGGGGAACCTCCATTATGACGTTCTTGTACAGATCTCTGTGTCCTTCTATATACTCCCACTCCTCCATGGAGAAATAGACAGCGACATCCTGACACCTTATAGGAACCTGACACATACAATGATACCGTCATCCCCCCGATCCCTTCATTGTGTTACTGCATAATGTCCCAGCATTCCCAGCAGTGTCACCTCTCCAGTCAGCAGCTCCATCATCTTGTAGGTGAGTTCTAGGAGCTTCTGGTCATTGATGCCCTCATGGATCAGGGGGTGAGGTGGAGGCCCCGTAATTGGGCTCAGGGGTCTTCCCCATCCCTCAGACACAGGGTCCTGACAGCGATCACTAGAGGTCTTCTTCACCACTGTGTAATCCTGGTTATGGAGAGACACATTAATAAATCTCACTACCGACATTTCCAGAGTCCTCACCTCTCCAGTTCTGTCCATCTGTTATTCCCATAGATAAGAATGATGTAATGTGACGTCATCAGAATCTCTCACCTCTCCAGTGAGACGGAAGAGGATCTCTAGGGTGAGGTGTAACATCCTCTCCGCCATCTTGTCTCTGTCCATATCCATCCTTGATGGGTAAATCAGGAAAATTCTCTTTTGTAGAAGATCTTCACTGAGAGGATCAGATATTGTAGAAACCTGAATGAGAAGAAGATGATCCGATGTAACATCATAAGAATCCTGTGTAATAATACAATTACTGGAGATAATAAGGGAAACATATGAGGAGATTTATTATCTTACAGGGTTTAGTTTTCTTCCCTGACATCTACTAATAAAACCTATATATTTAGGCCACAGACAACAAGCAGTTTCCTCCTCGGAGTCGGCAGCTGAACACGTTCCTCATAGACTCATCTTCCATAACGCTAATTCTCGTCTCATTACTGACACTGGAATCGGCATTAGCAATACTGCAGGAGATATTCATTACACGCGACATGAGAAATAACTCCTTCATGATGAGGACGACATCTTCATCTTCTACTGCGGCTCTAGAGACAGATTTGGCCAGAGTCGGTCACTGCCTCCATCCCCACCGGCCGTCTATATGAAGGTTTCCCGTCTTCCCCGCACTGGAATCTTCTATCACGTTAGATCTCAGCTCTGATTCACACAGAAGTTTCACACATCTCCAGTTCCAGACACTGACTGAGAGACTCGGCCTCCATTTTATCTGCCAAACCACACCCCTGGGAATGGGACATGTAAGCAGTCATTCAATCCCATCACTGGAATGGCCTAATAACTCTCTCAGCACTATATGTGCTGAAGTATTCTTCCGAGCTCACATCACCGCAGCTAAGAGCCACGATGACACATATCTCCCCTCAAGGACTCGTCCGGCGCCCATCTTACACCCCCATACACATTAGACTAAAGTTCCATGAAAGCACTGATTTCGGGGGGTTTGGCCGACCATATAATGTATTTGGGGGCCTCCCGACAGATGATGTCAGGGCAGAGAAGGATCTGACATCCTGAATTTCAGAGGATAATCCGTTTGTTCTTCCTGTAGATAATCCTCCTCTAGAGGAGTCTGGAGGCGACTCTCTCATACAGACCACAGGAAAGCTGGAATATTTGTGTGTATGGGGGAGTCGGGAGAGATGGCCGTCTGCCAAATGACCGTTCAGCCAACTCTGATCTCATGTGTATGGGGCCGTTAGTATTACACTGACAGGCAGTGATGATACACGGCACTACAGTAGTACAGGGCATCACCGGAGCCATCAGAGGCTTGTATGTTGTATGATCGCACTGATCAGAGGGGTTTAAAAAAGGTTTAAAGTGGAAAAAAAAAATCAGTTTTAGCAACAAGAAATATCTGTTACTATATGGAAAGCAGAGACACTGCACAATGTTAGTTACGTCACGTCCATAACTACTTTATTATACTCTATTATCCTGTACACAGTGGAGTAGATAGAAATCACAGATCCCACAGCAATAGCTGGAATTGGACCCTCCAACGTAAAAACAAAAAAAAATCTCTGTCTCTATCTATATACACTGTTCAAAAAAATAAAGGGAACACTTAAACAACAGAATATAACTCCAAGTAAATCAAACTTCTGTGAAATCAAACTGTCCACTCAGGAAGCAACACTGATTGACAATCAATTTCACATGCTGTTGTGCAAATGGAATAGACAACAGACGGAAATTATTGGCAATTATCAAGACACCCTCAATAAAGGAGTGGTTCTGCAGGTGGGGACCACAGACCACATCTCAGTACCAATGCTTTCTGGATGATGTTTTGGTCACTTTTGAATGTTGGCTGTGCTTTCACACTCGTAGTAGCATGAGACAGACTCTACAACCCCCACAAGTGGCTATGGTAGTGCAGTTCATCCAGGATGGCATATCAATGCGAGCTGTGGCAAGTAGGTTTGCTGTGTCTGTCAGCGTAGTGTCCAGAGGCTGGAGGTGCTACCAGGAGACAGGCCAGTACACCAGAAGATGTGGAGGGGGCCGTATGAGGGCAACAACCCAGCAGCAGGACCGCTACCTCCACCTTTCTGCAAGGAGGAACAGGAGGAGCACTGCTAGAGCCCTGCAAAATGACCTCCAGCAGGCCACAAATGTGCATGTGTCTGCACAAACGGTTAGAAACTGACTCCATTAGGATGGCCTGAGGGCCCGACGTCAACATATGGGGGTTGCGCTCACAGCCCAACACCGTACAGGACGCTTGGCATTTGCCACAGAACACCAGGATTGGCAAATTCGCCACTGGCGCCCTGTGCTCTTCACAGATGGAAGCAGGTTCACACTGAGCACATGTGACAGACGTGACAGAGTCTGGAGACGCCGTGGAGAGCGATCTGCTGCCTGCAACATCCTTCAGCATGACCGGTTTGGCAGTGGTCAGTAATGGTGCGGGGTGGCATTTCTTTGGAGGCCACACGATGTTGGGCTGTGAGCACAACCCCCATGGAGACACAATTGTGCCTTTACCTGGAGATAAATTCCCAGTGGGGGCAATTTCCAAAATGCAATAACTTAAGTGGGGAATTCAGCTCTTTTCACACTTAAGGGATATGTATATGGAGTCTACAAACCACAGTGGGGGAATAAGGATTTGTTACGCTGCCAATTTTGGGGCTAAAGTCACATTTTTGTGAGAAAAAAAGTAAAACTGTCATTTTTTCCTTCCACATTGCTTATATTCCTGTCACACTGTCCGAATTCAGATATTGTCCTGTCAGAATTGAGAATACAGGGAGCAAAAGGGTTAATAGGACTCACAGGAGGAACCGACCCAGAAAGCAGAAGGTCCAGGAGTGTCTGCCACATATATGACTGCTCTGTGCACAGGACCTGTGATGAGGTCACAGGAGGGGAGGAGTCAGGGGTCACATGATCAGGGCCTCAGTGTGTGCAGGACTCAGTGTGCTGGAGCGCTCCCGATAATCAGCTGCGTGTGTCGCGCTGTGTGATAGTCACAGCACCTGCATGGAGGGCGACACATGCAGCTGATTATCGGGAGCGCTCCAGGGATCCGGGGTCCCGATGCAGCTATTCGGTAAGCGGTATTACCCAATAACAACTTCTCCGACGATATTCACTCATCTCTAGTAATAACAGCTCAAAGAAATTCACCGAACTTTTCATTAAGTTTAATAGTAAGACCCTATTAAATATTGAGCACCAGCGGGATGAAGCATTCACAGCGGCATGTAAAAGTGTGGGCGCCCCTGGTCAAAATGACTGTGAACAGTAGTAAGATGAAGATGAAATGATCTCTAAAAGGCCGAACCTCTAAGATGACACATGGCCTTTGTATTCTAGGCAAAAATAATAATAATAAAATATATATATAGACTTTTTTACAATTTCATAATTGCAAAAAGGAAAAAGGGCGATGCAAAACTTTGGGCACCTTTAGAGATTTGTGTACTGAGATAATTTTGACCAAGATTTCAAACCTTAGTTAGCTTGTTAGGGTTATGGTGAGATCACATGGTGACCAGGAGCTACAGTCTGAGGAAAGGGCTAAAAAGCCTTCACTAGACTCCTGTACAGCTGTATAATGAGGCCCAGGCTTTATAGTGAAGGGACAGGAGTGAGGGCCTGTTCCCAGGAGCTACAGTCTGAGGAAAGGGCTAAAAAGCCTTCACTAGACCCCTGTACAGTTGTATAATGAGGCCAAGGCTTTATAGTGAAGGGACAGGAGAGAGGGCCTATGCCCAGGAGCTACAGTCTGAGGAAAGGGCTAAAAAGCCTTCACTAGACCCCTGTACAGCTGTATAATGAGGCCCAGGCTTTATAGTGAAGGGAAGGAGTGAGGGCCTGTGCCCAGGAGCTACAGACTGAGGAAAGGGCTAAAAAGCCTTCACTAGACCCCTGTACAGCTGTATAATGAGACCCAGGCTTTATAGTGAAGGGACAGGAGTGAGGGCTTGTGCCCAGGAGCTACAGTCTGAGGAAAGGGCGAAAAAGCCTTCACTAGACCCCTGTACAGCTGTATAATGAGGCCAAGGCTTTATAGTGAAGGGAAGGAGTGAGGGCCTGTGCCCAGGAGCTACAGACTGAGGAAAGGGCTAAAAAGCCTTCACTAGACCCCTGTACAGCTGTATAATGAGACCCAGGCTTTATAGTGAAGGGACAGGAGTGAGGGCCTGTTCCCAGGAGCTACAGTCTGAGGAAAGGGCGAAAAAGCCTTCACTAGACCCCTGTACAGCTGTATAATGAGGCCAAGGCTTTATAGTGAAGGGACAGGAGAGAGGGCCTATGCCCAGGAGCTACAGTCTGAGGAAAGGGCTAAAAAGCCTTCACTAGACCCCTGTACAGCTGTATAATGAGGCCAAGGCTTTATAGTGAAGGGACAGGAGTGAGGGCCTGTGCCCAGGAGTTACAGTCTGAGGAAAGGGCTAAAAAGCCTTCACTAGACCCCTGTACAGCTGTATAATGAGGCCAAGGCTTTATAGTGAAGGGACAGGAGAGAGGGCCTATGCCCAGGAGCTACAGTCTGAGGAAAGGGCTAAAAAGCCTTCACTAGACCCCTGTACAGCTGTATAATGAGGCCCAAGCTTTATAGTGAAGGGACAGGAGTGAAGGCCTGTTCCCAGGAGCTACAGACTGAGGAAAGAGCTAAAAAGCCTTCACTAGACCCCTGTACAGCTGTATAATGAGGCCCAGGCTTTATAGTGAAGGGACAGGAGTGAAGGCCTGTTCCCAGGAGCTACAGACTGAGGAAAGAGCTAAAAAGCCTTCACTAGACCCCTGTACAGCTGTATAATGAGGCCCAGGCTTTATAGTGAAGGGACAGCAGTGAGGGCCTGCCTGTGCCCAGGAGCTACAGACTGAGGAAAGGGCTAAAAAGCCTTCACTAGACCCCTGTACAGCTGTATAATGAGGCCCAGGCTTTATAGTGAAGGGACAGGAGTGAGGGCCTGTGCCCAGGAGCTACAGACTGAGGAAAGGGCTAAAAAGCCTTCACTAGACCCCTGTACAGCTGTATAATGAGGTCCAGGCTTTATAGTGAAGGGACAGGAGTGAGGGCCTGTGCACAGGAGCTACAGACTGAGGAAAGGGCTAAAAAACATTCACTAGACCCCTGTACAGCTGTGTAATGAGGCCCAGGCTTTATAGTGAAGGGACAGGAGTGAGGGCCTGTGCCCAGGAGCTACAGTCTGAGGAAAGGGATAAAAAGCCTTCACTAGACCCCTGTACAGCTGTATAATGAGGCCAAGGCTTTATAGTGAAGGGACAGGAGAGAGGGCCTATGCCCAGGAGCTACAGTCTGAGGAAAGGGCTAAAAAGCCTTCACTAGACCCCTGTACAGCTGTATAATGAGGCCCAGGCTTTATAGTGAAGGGACAGGAGTGAGGGCCTGTGCCCAGGAGCTACAGTCTGAGGAAAGGGCTAAAAAGCCTTCACTAGACCCCTGTACAGCTGTATAATGAGGCCAAGGCTTTATAGTGAAGGGACAGGAGAGAGGGCCTATGCCCAGGAGCTACAGTCTGAGGAAAGGGCTAAAAAGCCTTCACTAGACCCCTGTACAGCTGTATAATGAGACCCAGGCTTTATAGTGAAGGGACAGGAGTGAGGGCCTATGCCCAGGAGCTACAGTCTGAGGAAAGGGCTAAAAAGCCTTCACTAGACCCCTGTACAGCTGTATAATGAGACCCAGGCTTTATAGTGAAGGGACAGGAGTGAGGGCCTATGCCCAGGAGCTACAGTCTGAGGAAAGGGCTAAAAAGCCTTCACTAGACCCCTGTACAGCTGTATAATGAGGCCCAGGCTTTATAGTGAAGGGACAGGAGTGAGGGCCTGTGCCCAGGAGCTACAGTCTGAGGAAAGAGCTAAAAAGCCTTCACTAGACCCCTGTACAGCTGTATAATGAGGCCCAGGCTTTATAGTGAAGGGACAGGAGTGAGGGCCTGTTCCCAGGAGCTACAGTCTGAGGAAAGAGCTAAAAAGCCTTCACTAGACCCCTGTACAGCTGTATAATGAGGCCCAGGCTTTACAGTGAAGGGACAGGAGTGAGGGCCTGTTCCCAGGAGCTACAGTCTGAGGAAAGAGCTAAAAAGCCTTCACTAGACCCCTGTACAGCTGTATAATGAGGCCCAGGCTTTATAGTGAAGGGACAGGAGGGAGAAAAGTGGGGAAAGGAGCCAGAAGAGCCGGACTGCCCATCACTAACCTGCAGAGCCGCACTCCACATATATGGCTGCTCTGTGCACAGGACCTGTGATGAGGTCACAGGAGGGGAGGAGTCAGGGGTCACATGATCTCCGGAGTGCAGACCTCCATGGAGCCTTCTCCTCAGTGACATTCCCGCCATTATTCGCCCCTCACTACTGGCACAATTACCCCGCGCCGCCTTCTCTACACAGTGTTATGTGTGGAATGTAACGTGTGATTTCTCTGGAGGGAAATAGACCCCACACAGGAGGGAATTCTCCCCAGTTACCGGCCGTCTACTATATGGCGGCATATGATTGTGCTATCGACTCCACACCAGGAGCTAAAATGCCCAAATCTCTAATGTAACCGCTATAAGAGAAGATATAACAAATTTCCCCTAAACTCACACAGCGGAGGAGGCCTCACTTGGAGCAATGTGAATCGCGCACAGAAAATCTATTCCCGGTTCTGTGATAAGTTAGCGGCCGACAGGAAGAAGAAAGGTCTGAATTACAGCCCAGACTGGAGGAGAAACTGCAGGAGTGAGAATTGGCCAATCAGCGCTCTTCACCCCTATACTTATCTACACAAATACAAGATATGAAATGACAATTAGACGCCATTCTCACCACCAGAACGGAGAGGCGCTAACTTGGAGTAAGGCCGCGTTTTATCACCATGCCAATAAGCCTAATAAGATGCCGCTCGTAAGCTCAGAATGAGAGAGTCACTGCATATAATCTCCTCTATAAAAGACCCTAAGGGTCAGACCTCAGCCCACCCCGATGTCATGTATAGCACTTATAATGAATACCCCCAGAGTTTGTATTCCCCCCACAATCACCCCCCCTCACTACTGGAGTCATTCCTTCACACCCTACATCTACCTAACCTGACTGAGTCCGCGGCACAACAACTCCATTTACACATCTCTGAGGAGGAAATAGTTTCACCAACCAAAAAACTAAAAAGAGGAAAGGCCCCGGGGCCGGATGGTCTTACAGCAATATATTATAAAAAATGCAGCGATGTGCTGACACCACATATAAAAACCTCTGTAATTCACTACTAAATGGCTCACAGCTGCCCCCTGAGCTCTACGTGGCGCATGTAACCGTAATCCCTAATCCTAAGAAAGATCATCTCACAACAAATTATAGACCTATATCCCTCTTATACATTGACTTCAAAATCTTTACATCCATTGTGACTAACAGGACCAATAAAATCCTCCCTCACCTCATCCATCGGGATCAGGTTGGTTTTATACCAGTGCGACAGGCCCCAGATAATATTAGGAGAGCGTTAAATATTATTCATACAACTAACCTACAGCGAAAGCGACTTCTCCTGCTTGCATTAGTTACTGAGAGGGCTTTCGATTCGGTGTCCTGGACGTATCTCTTTACGGTTCTATCGGAAGTCGGATTCTCCCCTAAACTTATAAAGTGCCTCCAATTGTTATATGATAGCCCTATCGCTTATGTAAAACTCCCGTCACCACACCCCCCTCCAATTAATATTCAGAGGGTACCAGGCAGGGCTGTCCTCTATCTCCGGATCTTTTTGCACTTACAATGGAACCCATTGTGGAAGCAATAAGGAGAGATCAGAATATCCTGGGCCCTGAGAATATGGGAGACCAATATAAAGTCAGCCTCTTTGCGGATGATCTCCTGCTAACATTAATAAGTCCCCACACTACACTCCCTCACTTGTTTTCCCTCCTTCAAGTATTTGAGAAGATCTCAGGGTTAAAGATTAACATTGAGAAATCCGAAGCATTATTTGTAAATTTTCCTAAGAGCAAACTATTATAGCCTCCCATTTTGGGTTTATACACAAAGAACATTATCTAACATATCTGGGTATCAACTTAACAGCCAACAGGTCACCTCTGTTTAGGTGGAATTACACTCCACTGATCCAAAACTTCCAGAGGGACCTGGATAGATGGGCTTCCTCAAAGTTATCCTGGCTTGGCAAAATACATGCATTAAAAATGGTGTCACTGCCTCGCTTCTTATATCTATTTAGGTCCCTCCCAATTATGGTACCAGCCAGAACGTTCACTCAGTTACACTCTATGATGTCTTGGTTTCTTTGGCTAGGAAAACAACCCAGAATTGTGCAAAAACTTATGTTCCGTCACAGAAAAGAAGGGGGTTTATCCCTCCCTAATTTTACACTTTATTACAAGTCGGCACAGATTGCTCCATTAATAAGTGCGTGTTCATATCCCAATAGTCCGAGATGGGTTATTCTGGAATCATTTCTCTCCAAACCATTCTCTTTATCAGGCCTAATGTGGACCACAGACCGACTTCCACGGGGGTTAATGAATGTGGCTCCTTTTACAGTCCACTCGTTGCTTCTTTGGAGGAAAGTCCGATTTAAATATAACTTACAATCAAGCCCTTCTCCCCTGACAGCTATATTACAAAACCCCATGTTCCCGCCAGGCCTTGAGCCACAAATTTTTTCTTGGTGGAAGCTGAAAGGTATTCATATACTTAAACATTTGTGTTCCCCATTTAATATCTTACTTGACAGACAGGAATTTGTTCAAAAATTTGAACCTCCAGTTAGTGAGGTAATGCGACTGAACCAGATCTTCCACTTTGCAAAGCAGATCCTCCCGAGCGGTACTACTCTCAGGGCAATGAGTTTTGAAAAAAAATGTCTAAATGACCCTTTGGGCAGGGGAACGATCTCATTGATCTACTATGCTATAAATTCTCCACAAAATGATAAAAAATTGAAGTATATGTTACAATGGGAGGAGGATCTGGGGTTTGAACAGTCAATTGATGAATGGTATCGTAGCTATGACGCCATATCAAGAGGTAGTCACCAGACTTCCCTTCTTGAGACCTCTGTGGTAAAGTAAAGGGTGTTTTACTGGATGTGAGATACATTTCTCCAAGCAGGTTAATGTTTGGCTGGGTTTTTCCCTAAAGACAGGACCTGCGATGATGTGATGATCACGTGATCAGCCCATGTAATATTTACCTCACTTGTAGGAGGGGTTATGGGCTATGTAATGGAGGTTGGTGTTTGGCACATGGTGAGTGTGTGTCTGGAAGTTACAGGAGCTTGGTTGGACTTAGCCTGAACTTGTATACAGGATCCCAGTGCTGCAGGACTATAGCAGCAAGACTCTCATCAACCCTGGGAATGGCACCTGGCGGATGCTGCGGACCTGGCAGCCACTTAGTTAAGCCCATCCCGTGCAAGGGGTGAGTCTGGGACCAGTGGTTCTCCAAGCTGGAGTATATTTATGTTTTTGCTTACTTTCTGTTAATCTGTTTCCAACATGACATTAAACCACTGAAATTGGATTTTAAGCCTGTGTGTTGCCTCATTACTGCAGCCCTGCCATTACCTACCAGAGTCATTCCCTACAATTGGTGAAGAATGCGGGCAAACGCAGTGAGGTCAGGCTGTTTTTCTTATTTTTGATTTGTACCCCAGCCTATGTCCTGGGTGAAACGACTGGCACAGACCCAGGCGGGGAACTTTCCAGAAATGGAGGCCACAGTAAAAACGCTCATAAAGGCCATGCGACAGCAACAGCAGGCTATGCAGCAGCAGGCTACACAGCAGAAGCAGGCTATGCAGCAGCAGGAGGCCATGCGGCAGCAGCAGGAGGCCATGCAACAGCAGGCTATGCAGCAGCAGGCTATGCAGCAGCAGGAAACCAATCAGCTGTTGATACAGCATATCACAACAGCGCAGACAAAAGGAACTAACCGGGAAATCCATGATGCCCGGAAAGTGGTTCGTACAGCGGTTTCCAAAATGGAGAAGTTGGACGATGTGGAGACGTACCTGGAGATGTTCGAAGGAGTCGCTGAGAGAGAAAAGCTACCCCGGGACCAGTGGGCAGAAATCATCACTCTGTTTCTGGCCCCAGGACCTTTGAAAGCATATCAGGACCTACCCACGGAGCAAAGAGCGATCTACACGGTCTTCAAGGGTCGTCAAGGCACGTCTTGGGGTAAATGTGTTAGTTCGGGCCCAGCGGGTACACCAGTGGGAGTTTACCCCCTCCAAGCTGGCTCGGACCCAGTATTACGACCTGATGCACCTGTTACGAAAGTGCCTGCAGCCTGAGGTGTTTTCCCCCACGGCCATGCTGGACCACATAGTGACTGATAAGTTTTGGAGGGCATTGCCCCCCCTCCAGTCATGGGTCAGACAGGCATCCCCTACTAATGCCATGCAGATGATAAACCTCATAGAAAGAGCTACAGGGAGGGACTCCCCAGAAGGTAACAGGAAGGTTCCCTAAGTCTCCACCCCTGGTTCGGCGAACGGAGCCCAGGAAGGCTGCTCAGGACTTATCTGGGGAAGTAAGGAAGGAGCCCCATAATCATATGAAAGCTGATTGCCCCCACCTGGCTGAGCCCATGGACACAAACTTTGGGTACCGCCAGTCTCACTATGCCGAACCGATGTGTGCAATGGGCACCCCGAAAGGTCCCAATATGGAACATTTGTGCCGGGTTGAAGTGGAAGGCACCCCGGCTGTGGCCCTATTGGACTAAGGGAGTCTTGCAACCCTGGTACGAGCCAGTTGGATACAAACCAGCGAGTATACGGGTCGGAAAATAGGGGTGTTGTGTATATGGGGACTTAAAAGACTATCCCACCGCACTAGTGGTGATAATCACGCCAGCGGGAAGGCAGTGCCACGAGGTGGGGGTTGTGACTAATCTTCACTATGAAGTGATAATTGGAAGAGACTTTCCTTTAGTATCTGTGATGTGTCCATCTGTTGTCCCACCCACGGAGCAACTGCCGGCACCAGAGGCAACCAGGTTACATTCTCCAGAAGTAGGGCATGAACCTGGTGGCCCGGAGGAAGAAGTGCTGGCGGTAGGGATAACGTTCCCTTCGGTGGAGGAGTGGAAGAATTCTCCCATAGAAGTATTGGCTGGAGAGGTGGAAGACTTGCCGCCAGGACCCGAGTTGTCAGACTTGAATGTAGCAGGTGATAATTTTGGTACGGTGCAACTCCGAGACCCTACTTTGGCTCGTGCCAGAGAAAATGTACTGTTTGTAAATGGGGAACCCCAACAACCTGGGGCAACTACAGTGTTGCCACACTTTAAGCTGAACCAAGATTTGTTGTACCGAGTGGAGAAAATACGTGGGGAAATGGTAGAACAGTTACTGGTACCTCAGGCATATCGTAGGCTGGTAATGGACTTTGCGCATGCACATATCTTGGGGGCATTTGGGCCAAAAGAAAACCCTAGACCGAATTCTGCAGCAGTTCTACTGGCTAGGGGTCCATGAAGAAGTTAAACGGTATTGTAATTCCTGTCCAGTGTGCCAGGTAACCAGTCCCCAGCCTCACTTTCGGAGTCCCTTTGTGCCTTTACCAATCATAGAGGTACCCTTCGAAAGAGTGGCAATGGATCTGGTCGGGCCTTTCAATAAGTCGTTAAGGGGACACCAACACATCTTGGTAATTCTAGATTATGCTACCCGATATCCTGAGGCCATTCCTCTGTGCCACACATCAGCTAAGCTTATAGCAAAGGAACTCATGGGTATATTTTCGAGGGTGGGAATTCCTCAAGAAATTTTAACAGACCAGGGAACCCCCTTCATTTAAAAAATTATGAAGGAACTCTGCCGTTTGCGAAATGTTAAACAGTTGCGCACATCGGTCTATCATCCCCAAACAAATGGTCTGGTAGAAAGAGTCAATAAGACGCTGAAGAACATGTTAAAAAAAGCAGTTTCCAAAGATGGGAAGGACTGGGATCTCTTATTGCCAGAATTGTTGTTTGCAGTGTGTATTAGTACAGCAGTGGGGCCAGTGCCTGCGCCACCCAGCTCCCTAGCAAGGGATAGGTGTAGGGTGTGCTAGGGCGACAGGTTCCTGATCAGCGCCCGGTGTGGAGCCGGCATAGGGAACGTTAGGAGCGTTAGGGACACTGACTCAGGGGAGTGCAGGAGGTCTCCACGTCCCCTTTCCCTATCGCAGGGCCCACCATTGTAGCTGTTTCCCTTCCCTTTGTCTTGTTGTTTTAGTTAGCGGCCTGCGAGTCGTGTCACACAGGACAGTATCACGTGCCGCGTCCTGTTGTTCTAGTTACCGGCCTGCTGGTCGCGTCACACAGTACTGGTCCACATGACAGATCATGGAAAGGGTGGGGCCAGTAGACTACAAGGTACAACAGCCAGGACGGAGAAAGTCAGAACAGGTTTACCATGTAAATTTGCTTAAACCATGGAAAGATAGAGAAAACCTTGGTGGGGATAGTCTGCTGCCTGCGTTTCAGATGGAGAAGGCTCCATCACCTCGGGGCGAGGCAGGAGAAGCCCAACCCGCAGTCAAAATTGCAGACACTTTGTCTCCTAGACAAGTTCAGGAGGTCCGGGAGTTCATTAGCCTAAATACAGATGTCTCTTCGGAGCTCCACGGACGCACCTCCCTAATCCAACATGACATTGTCACGGAGCCACAGGCCAAAGTCCGACTAAAGCCATATCGGGTGCCTGAGGCCCGGCGACAAGCCATCTCGGAAGAGGTAAAAACTATGGTACAGTTAGGGGTCATAGAAGAGTCCCAAAGTGAGTGGGCCAGCCCAATAGTCCTAATACCGAAGCCTGATGGGTTGCTAAGATTCTGTAATGATGTTAGAAAACTTAATGACATTTCAAAGTTTGACACCTACCCTATGCCTTGGGTTGACGAGTTGATAGAGCGATTTGGGCAGGCACGGTATTTTACAACTCTGGACCTCACAAATGGTTATTGGCAGGTACTCCTAACAGAGGCGGTGAAGGAAAAAATGGCTTTTGTAACACCTGAGGGGCTGTTCCAGTATAAGGTGTTACCCTTTGGATTGCATGGCGCACCAGCAATGTTCCAGCGATTAATGGATATTGTTCTCCGTCCCCATCGCTGTTATGCCTCAGCCTATCTAGACGATATTATTGTGTACAGCACAGACTGGGAAAGTGACTTAGACTCTCTGCGACAAGCAGGGCTAACTGCCAACCCAAAGAAGTGCTCCATAGGGTTGGAGGAAGCTCGGTACTTGGGTTACGCCATTGGGAGAGGAGTTCTCAAGCCTCAAGTAAACAAAGTGGAGGCAATTCAGAACTGGCCCCATCCCCTCACAACAAAACAGGTAAAAGCCTTTTTAGGTTTGGTGGGATATTACAGGCGGTTCATTCCCAACTTTGCAACCCTGTCAGCGCCTTTAACAGACTGCTTAAAAGAGAGGAAATCAGTGATGGTCCACTGGAATGATCAGTTAGAGGAAGCCTTTACAAAGTTAAAAGGGGTACTGTGTGGTACACCAGTCCTGATCACTCCAAATTTCAAAAAAGAGTTTGTTGTGCAGACGGATGCCTCTGAGATAGGGCTCGGGGCCATCCTGTCCCAGTAGGAAGAGCATCCCGTTAGTTTCCTAAGCCGGAAGCTTACCCCAGCTGAAACCAGGTACAGTATTGTGGAGAGAGAGTGACTGGCTATCAAGTGGGCACTGGAGTCATTGTGCTACTATTTGCTGGGGAGAACATTTCGGTTGATGACAGATCATTCCCCTCTTACGTGGATGAGTCAAGCTAAGGAGAGGAATGCCCGAGTCACCAGGTGGTTCCTGTCCCTGCAAAATTTTAAATTTTCAGTAGAACATCGGACAGGCAGACTACAGGGGAAGCAAAAAAAGAAGAAATATGCAGCACTCACCAATGTAGCTGAAAAACTGTGAGTCTTTATTTCACATAATTTCCATCAAATGTGTGGACATGCAGGACGTGGAGGAATGCTAGGGGAGGGAGGTGCCGGACAACGGTCGTTTCGTGATTACTCGCTTCTACGGGTCCAGGTGAGGGGATTAACTAAAGGTCATTCCCTATATAGGATCATAGACCTTACTAATTAACATACATAACAAGTTGTGAAACAAACATTTACAAAAAAATATATAGTTATACAATATACAGAGTGCAAGATACTAGTAAAGAATAAATCTTTCCATATCGATTTACAAGATAATCTATATTTTTACAATATCATAGGAACATTATAATCTAAATAACTTTACATACAGTTTTTTATATGACATTTTTTATAAAAATACTGATAGACCGATACGGTCATTTAGTCCCAAAGGACCTTGTGCGTTCGTTTTCAGGATCCATTTTGCTTCTTGTTGCAGTAAAGCTTTGTCACGGTTCCCTCCTTGAGGTGGAAAATTGACCTTTTCAATCCCTGCAAAACTCAAAATTTCTGGGTTGGCTTTCTGCACATCTTGAATATGCTTAATTAGTCGCAGTGAGCCCTTTCCTGATGTAATAGATCTATAGTGTTCACCAAAGCGTATCGTAAGTGGTCTTATAGTTTTTCCAATATAAAAATAACCACATGGACAAAAAATAATACAAACCACGAATTTAGTTTGGCAAGAAATGTAGTTTTGTACCTTATGTTCCATAGAGCCGAAATGTATAGAATTCCCTGTCAGGTGAAGATGACAGTATCTGCAGTGACCATATTTATAATTTCCTTTTATTGATAAATCTCGTAGCCAATTTTTTTGAGGGGGATGAAGTCTATGATGTACTAATAAATCCCCTATATTATGTGCCCTTTTGTATGCAAATTGAGGAACTAATTTACCATCTGTGTGTAAGGTTTTTTCTGCATCAATGAGATGCCAGTGTTTTCTCACTGCTGCATGTATTGCTCTATCCATTGCACTATGTTTGAAACAAAAATTATTTTTTTTGTAGGTTTGACTACACTATTTAATTTTTAGTCCTTTCCTTTAATAAATCCATCTGAGAAAATGTTTTTACCCTTTCATATGCTTCATTTAATAAATTCATAGGATATCCCCTTTGCAAAAAACGTTGTTTCAGCTCAGAAATTTGTTCATTAAAAATGGTTTCATCATTATTCAGTTTTCTTACTCTTAGCATTTGACTATATGGAAGTCCCTTTTTAGTGTGTAATGGGTGAGCGCTCTTATAATGTAAGTAATTATTTGTTGCGGTTTCTTTTCTAAACACTTCTGTTTTTAAAGAGCCATTTTTTATTTTAAATTTGACATCAAGAAAATCTATTGTGTTTCCCCCAAATGAAAATGTGAAGCGCATGTTGTCACTGTTCACATTGTTCAGGTATTTTACAAAATCTGCAAATTCTTCCTGAGAACCGCCCCAGATAATAAAAATATCATCCACAAAGTGAAAATATGCTTGTAAATGTTTTAAGTGTGGATTTAGGGCTGTTTTTATATAAAACTCTTCAAACCGTGCTAGGAATAAATTTGCATAAACACAAGAGACTGGCGTGCCCATTGCTGTGCCCACCCTTTGTATGACACAAGAGACTGGCATGCCCATTGCTGTGCCCACCCTTTGTATGACACAAGAGACTGGCGTGCCCATTGCTGTGCCCACCCTTTGTACGACACTAGAGACTGGCGTGCCCATTGCTGTGCCCACCCTTTGTATGACACAAGAGACTGGCATGCCCATTGCTGTGCCCACCCTTTGTATGACACAAGAGACTGGCATGCCCATTGCTGTGCCCACCCTTTGTATGACACAAGAGACTGGCGTACCCATTGCTGTGCCCACCCTTTGTATGACACAAGAGACTGGCGTGCCCATTGCTGTGCCCACTCTTTGTATGACACAAGAGACTGGCGTGCCCATTGCTGTGCCCACCCTTTGTATGACACAAGAGACTGGCATGCCCATTGCTGTGCCCACCCTTTGTATGACACAAGAGGCTGGCGTGCCCATTGCTGTGCCCACCCTTTGTATGACACAAGAGACTGGCGTGCCCATTGCTGTGCCCACTCTTTGTATGACACAAGAGACTGGCGTGCCCATTGCTGAGCCCACCCTTTGTATGACACAAGAGACTGGCATGCCCATTTCTGTGCCCACTCTTTGTATGACACAAGAGACTGGCGAGCCCATTGCTGTGCCCACTCTTTGTATGACACAAGAGACTGGCGTGCCCATTGCTGTGCCCACCCTTTGTATGACACAAGAGACTGGCGTGCCCATTGCTGTGCCCACCTTTGTATATACCACTTATCCAGAAATTTGAAGGCATTATGTGTCAAAACATAATTGACACACAATGCCAATCACAATGACAATCGAGTGACTCGATAATAAAGGAAATAAAATCCTGTGATTTGTTTGTGTAAAATCTCCTTTATTGCTGCTATGCCTTTATCATGGGGGATGCTGGTATATAGACCTCAGCATCAATAGATGCAAGGGCGAAATGTGGTTGCCAATGAAAATCTTTCAATTTTTTCAATAAATCTCCTGAGTCTTTTACAAAGGATATCACAGCTTTTAGTAAAGGTTTTAGTAGCCAGTCTAAGTATTGTGAAAGTGGTTCAGTCAAAGAGTTTTTCCCTGAAATTATAGGGCGACCCGGAGGCTCTTTTAAAGACTTGTGCACTTTTGGCACACTATACCAATAGGGAATTTCTGGGTATTCTGGAAAGAGTTTTTCTGCTCTCTTTTTTGATAATATCCCCAATTGAACATACTTTCTTAAAAGAGATCTTAATTTGTCCTTATATTTATGCAAAGGGTTGTCATTTAGCATACAGTAGGTATTACTATCATTCAAGTGATTTACGGCATCTTGTATATAGTATGTCTTATCCAAAAGAACCAAATTCCCTCCTTTATCAGATCTCCTGAAAACAGTATCATTCCATCCCTTCATTTCTTGCAAAGCTTTCATCTCAGATGCTTTCAAATTTTTTTCTGACATGGGATAGAGTAAAGCTTCTACATCCTTGATGACCATATCATGGAAAAGATCGATACTGTTCCCAGGAGATATAGGAGGCATGAAATTTGATTTTATTCCTCCTTTAAAAGGTATTGGTATTTCTTCGTTGGAATTAACTGATTCCAGGGAGAAATCCGGTTCAGTTATACTCATTAACATTTCAACATCACCTAAAAATTGTCTGGGACAGATATCTAAATTTAGCATAAAGCCTAAAGGACCAATAGTTGGAGTTTTCTCACCTTCATGTATAGGAACAGAAACTGCAGCTGAAACACTGGAAAAAGATTTTTTAAGATGTAGCTTTCTTATACTTTTAAACAATTCAATCCTAAAATCGACATAATCAAATTTTTCTGGAATACAAAAATTTAAGCCTTTAGATAGAACTTCAGTATGTTCACTGGATAATTGGCGCTTTGAAAGGTTTATTATACATAGATTGTCCTTGGAGGTGTTATTTCCTCCATGATACTTGCTTGCGTTTCTTTCCTTGATTTTGTAATTTTCCGGCCTCGTCTTGTTTTTTTCCTAAATGGGGCGAATTATTAGAGGTAGAAGGAAAAGTAAGCATGCTTGAGTCCTCTCGATCGTCTGCAACACTTGAGTCCGAATCCGTGGTCCATCCTTCATAGTTATTTTTCTTTTTATGAGCCATGTTGTATCTCTGTTTTTTTAGAAAAAGAGGAACGATTTTTATTCCAGGAAAAACGAAAAAAGTGGTTTGGTACCGTGTTAGCCAGTAGAAAAAAGTATATAAAGTGCTCTCAGTGAGAGAAACAAAATAGGAATCTTGTGGGTATGATACCTTTTAATGGCTAACAAATAATAGTGAATGTTGTTACAAAGCAAGCTTCCTGGACTGCTTATGTCCCTTCATCAGGCTGATATGACAAAATATTTGAAGAAACCTTATTTATATACAGTTTAACCCCTTCACCCCCAAGGGTGGTTTGCATGTTCATGACCAGGCCAATTTTTACAATTCTGACCACTGTACCTTTATGAGGTCATAACTCTGGAACGCTTCCATGGATCCCGGTGATTCTGACATTGTTTTCTCATGACATATTGTACTTCATGTTAGTGGTAAAATTTCATTCAAATAACTTGCGTTTATTTGTGAGAAAAACGGAAATTTGGCGAAAATTTTGAAAATTTTGCAATTTTCCAACTTTGAATTTTTATGCCCTTAAATCACAGAGATATGGCACCCAAAAAACTTGATAACTAACATTTCCCACATGTTTACTTTACATCAGCACAATTTTGGAACCAAAATTTTTTTTTGTTAGGAAGTTATAAGGGTTAAAAGTTGACCAGCGATTTCTCATTTTTACAACACCATTTTATTTTTAGGACCACATCACATTTGAAGCCACTTTGAGGGGTCTATATGATAGAAAATACCCAAAAGTGACACCATTCTAAAAACTGCACCCCTTAAGGTGCTCAAAACCACATTCAAGAAGTTTATTAACCCTTTAGGTGCGTCACAGGAATTTTTTTGAATATTTAAAAAAAAATGAACATTAACTTGTTTTCATAAAAAAAATACTTCAGGTTCAATTTTTTTTATTTTACCAAGGGTAAGGCCGGTTTCACACTAGCGCTTTTTCAGCGCGCGCACGGCCGGGGGTAGCTCCGCCCCCGATCCGGCTCTCTGCCCGGCGTGCCCGCCCCTTCCTTTTAGCGCCGCCTCCTAGCGGACAGCGGCGCCTGCGATCGGCGCACCCTATCTTTAGCATAGGGTGCGCCGATCGTGCGCAGGCCGTGCGCTAGTTGCGCTTTGACCTGCGCTGCGCACTTTTGACGGTGCGCCGTGCGCGCCAAAATCAAACTTTTCGGATTTTGGCGCGCACGGCGCACCGTCAAAAGTGCGCAGCGCAGGTCAAAGCGCAACTAGCGCACGGCCTGCGCACGATCGGCGCACCCTATGCTAAAGATAGGGTGCGCCGATCGCAGGCGCCGCTGTCCGCTAGGAGGCGGCGCTACAAGGAAGGGGCGGGCACGCCGGGCAGAGAGCCGGCTCGGGGGCGGAGCTACCCCCGGCCGTGCGCGCGCTGAAAATGCGCTAATGTGAAACCGGACTTACAGGAGAAATTGGACTGCAAAAGTTATTGTGCAATTTGTCCTGAGTACGCTGATACCTGATATGTGGGGGGAACGACTGTTTCGGCGCATGGCAGAGCTCAGAATGGAAGGAGCACCGTTTGACTTTTTCAATGCAAAATTGGCTGGAATTCAGATTGGACGCCATGTCACGTTTGGAGAGTCCCTGATGTACCTAAACAGTGGAAACCCCCTACAAGTGACCCCATTTTGGAAACTAGACCCCCCAAAGAACTTATCTAGATATGTGGTGAGAACTTTGAACCCACAAGGGCTTTACAGAAGTTTATAACGTACAGCGGTACAATTAAAAAATCATATTTTTTCCACAAAAATGATCTTTTCACCCCAATTTTTATCTTCCCAAGGGCAACAGGACCCTAAAAGTTATTGTGCAATTTGTCCTGAGTACGCTGATACCCCACATGTGGGGGTAAACCACTATTTGGGCGCATGGCAGAGCTCGGAAGGGAAGCAGCGCCATTTGACGTTTTTGGCTGGAATTGAGATCGGACACCATGTCGTGATTGGAAAACCCCTGATGTACCTAAACAGTGGAACCCCCCCACAAATGACACCATTTTGTAAACTAGACCCCCCAAGGAACTTATCTAGATGTGTGGTGAGCACTTTGAACCCCCCAGTGCTTCACAGAAGTTTATAACGCCCGGGCGTGAAAATAAAAAATTCGTATTTTTTCCACAAACATGATCCTTTAGTCACCATTTTTTTATTTTCCCAAGGGTACCAGGAGAAATTGGACCCCAAAAGTTGTTGTCCAATTTGTCCTGAGTATGCTGATACCCCATATGTGGGATAAAACTACTGTATGGACACACGTCAGGGCTCGGAAGGGAAGTAGTGACGTTTTGGAATGCAGACTTTGATGGAATGGTCTGCGGGTGTCATGTTGCCTTTGGAGAGCCCCTAATGTACCTAAACAGTGGAAACCCCCACAAATGACACCATTTTGTAAACTAGATCCCCCAAGGAACTTATCTAGATGTGTGGTGAGCACTTTGAACCCACCAGTGCTTCACAGAAGTTTATAACGCCCGGGCGTGAAAATAAAAAATTCGTATTTTTTCCACAAACATGATCAAATAGTCCCCAATTTTTTTTATTTTCCCAAGGGTAACAGGAGAAATTGAACCCTAAAAGTTGTTTTCCAATTTGTCCTGAGTACGTTGACACCCCATATGTGGGATAAAACTACTGTATGGACACACGTCAGGGCTCGGAAGGGAAGTAGTGATGTTTTGGAATGCAGACTTTGATGGAATGGTCTGCGGGTGTCATGTTGCCTTTGGAGAGCCCCTAATGTACTTAAACAGTGAAAACCCCCACAAATGACCCCATTTTGGAAACGAGACCCCCTAAGGAACTTATCTAGATGTGTGGTGAGCACTTTGAACCCCCAAGGGCTTCACAGAAGTTTATAATGCCCGGGCATGAAAATAAAAAAATCGTATTTTTTCCACAAACATGATCAATTAGTTCCCAATTTTTTCATTTTTCCCAAGGGTAACAGGAGAAATTGGATCCCAAAAGTTGTTGTCCAATTTGTCCTGAGTACGCTGGACACCCCATATGTGGGAGAAAACTACTGTATGGACACACGTCAGGGCTCGGAAGGGAAGTAGTGACGTTTTGGAATGCAGACTTTGATGGAATGGTCTGCGGGTGTCATGTTGCCTTTGGAGAGCCCCTAATGTACCTAAAGTGGAAACCCCCCACAAATGACCCCATTTTGGAAACGAGACCCCCTAAGGAACTTATCTAGATGTGAGGTGAGCACTTTGAACCCCCAAGGGCTTCACAGAAGTTTATAATGCCCGGGCATGAAAATAAAAAAATCGTATTTTTTCCACAAACATGATCAATTAGTCCCCAATTTTTTCATTTTCCCAAGGGTAACAGGAGAAATTGGACCCCAAAAGTTGTTGTCCAATTTGTCCTGAGTACGCTGACACCCCATATGTGGGAGAAAACTACTGTATGGATACATGTCGAGGCTCAGAAGGGAAGCAGTGACGTTTTGGAATGCAGACTTTGATGGAATGGTCTGCGGGTGTCATGTGCATTTGGAGAGCCCCTGATGTACCTAAACTATTGAAACTCCCCACAAGTGACCCCATTTTGGACACTAGACCCCCACGGAACTTATCTAGATGTGTGGTGATCACTTTGAACCCCCAAGTGCTTCACAGAAGTTTATAACGCTCGGACGTGAAAATAAAAAAATCATTTTTTTCCACAAAAATGATATTTTTGCCCCCAATTTTTTATTTTCCTAAGGGTAACAGGAGAAATTGGACCCCAAAAATTGTTTTGCAATTTGTCCTGAGTAGGCTGATACCCTACATGTGAGGGTAAAACACTGTTTGGGCGCATGGCAGAGCTTGGAAGGGAAGGAGCACCATTTGACTTTTTCAACTCAGAATTGGCTGGAATTGAGATCAGACGCCATGATGCATTTGGAGAGCCCCTGATGTGCCCAAACAGTGGAAACCCCCAATTCTAACTCCAACCCGAACCCCAACACACCCCTAACCCTAATCTCAGCCCTAACCCTAGCCCTAACCCTAGCCCTAACCCTAACCCTATCCCTAACCCTACCTAAACCCTAACCCTAGCCCTAACCCTAATGGAAAAATGGAAATAAATACATTTTTTTTATTTTATTATTTTTCCCTAACTAAGGGGGTGATAACGGGGGGTTTGATTTACTATTTATGGCGGTTTTTATATTTGGCAGCTGTCGCACGCTAAAAGACGCTTTTTATTGTAAAAATAGTTTTTGCATCACCACATATTGAGAGCTATAATTTTTCCGTATTTTGACCCACCGAGTCATGTGAGGTCTTATTTTTTGCGGGACGAGTTGATGTTTTTATTGGTACCAATTTCGGGCACGTGACATTTTTTGATCGCTTTTTATTCCGATTTTTGGGACGCAGAATGAACAAAAACCAGCGTTTCATGAATTTCTTTTGGGGGGGTGCGTTTACACCGTTCCGCGTGCGGTAAAATTGATGAAGCAGTTTTATTCTTTGGGTCAGTACGGTTACAGCGCTACCTCATTTAGGTCTTTTTTTATGTTTTGTCGGTTTTATGCAATGAAAACTATTTTATATAAAAAATAATTATTTTTGCATCGCTTTATTCTGCGAGCTATAACTTTTTTATTTTTTCGCTGATGATGCTGTGTGGCAGCTTGTTTTTTGCGGGACAAGATGACGTTTTCAGCGGTACCATGGATATTTATATGCGTCTTTTTGATCATGCGTTATTACACTTTTTGTTTGGCAGTATGATAATAAATCATGCCGATGCTTCCCTTTAACCCCCGGTACACCGCGATCATGTTTGATCGCGTTGTGCAAGGGGTTAACATGTCGGGGGCGGTCCGTGACCGCCCCTGACACATTGTGCCGGGTATCAGCTGACACCCGGCCGTGATCAGCGGCGCTCACCACGTGGGCGCCGCTGATCGCGGTAGACGTACTATCCCGTCCATGGGCATAGGGGCCCGGGTCCCATGGACGGGATAGTACGTCGGATGTCAGAAAGGGGTTAAAGCACAACATTTCAATAAACAAACAATGAGCTTGGAGAGAGAATCCTTAATTAGGTAAGATCAGATAGGTAGTATGAAAAGTTCTGAAGATCAAAGCGCTACTTGGAGGAGATAGCTCAGATATGGTAATGGGTCATAAAACCTTCTGACAAATTGAGTCCTGTGTGAATAGAATCAAAGATAGTAATGAATTTATGCTCCCACACTCTCCGATGCGTCTGTGATTTAAAATTGCCTTTTAAAATGACAACTTTCATATTGCCTATGTTGTGTCCTGGACCACAGAAATGTTTGGCCACAGGTAAATGGGTTTTTTTGTCTGTAATTGTATGACGATGAGACCTCATCCTTGCTCTCAGTCTCTGTCCTGTTTCTCCAACATAGAGGCCACCCACAGGACATATATTGCATAGAATTAAATACACCACATTGGAAGAGGAACATGTGAATGTCCCTGGGATCTTATAGTCCTGCTGTGTGTTGGGAATTTGGATTTTGTCTTTGGTCTCTATATGAATGCAGGTTTTGCATCTTCTCCCATTGCAAGGAAATGTTCCTCTTGGTGAATCTGAGGGCATTGAACTTCGGATAATGATGTTTCTTAGATTGGGAGGTTTTCTGTAACATAGCAAGGGGGGGTCTTTGAATAGTGTTTTTAACCGGTCATCCTTGTGTAGGATATGGTGAAGTTTCTTAGCCATTTTTCTGAGTATTTCAAGCTGTGTGTTGTAGGTCACTACCAGAGGTACACGATTTTCCTCTTTTTTTCTGTATTGAAGTACTTGACTTCTAGGGATCCTTGTGACCCTAACGATCTGACCATCAATGGAGGTGGGATGGTAACCTTGATTTAAAAATGACATTTTAAGCTGGGTTAGGTGTTCATCCCTGTCCTTGGGACTGGAACAGATATGGTTATATCTGAGGGCCTGGCTGTAGACAATGGATTTCTTAATGTGTTTAGGATGGAAGCTGTCCCATTTGAGGTATGTGGGACGGTCAATTGGTTTCCGATATACTGATGTTTGGAATGAACCATTTTGGATTTTTATGGTGGTGTCTAGGAAGTTGATTTTTGTTTTTGAATGGTCTAAAGTCAAGTTTATGGTTGGATGAAATTTGTTGAATTTGTCATGGAAATTTAGAAGTTCTTGTTCAGGCTCAGTTCAGATTATTAATATGTCATCAATGTAACGGAAATAGGCAAAGGGTTTGATGGAGCAGGATGCTAAAAAGTCATTTTCCAGTTTAGCCATGAAGAGATTAGCGTACTGGGGTGCCATTTTACTTCCCATAGCGGTGCCGGTGCGTTGTAGGTATAGCTCCTCACCGAAAGAGAAAACGTTGTGTGTGAGGATGAATCTGGTAAGTGCTATTACAGACTTGGAGGGGATCCCATTGGCCTCAAGAAACATTCGGCAGGCCGCTAGTCCATCTTCGTGTGGGATGTTGGAATATAAGGATTCGACGTCCATGGTGGCTAAGATGGTGCTGTCGGGGAGGGGACCGATCATGGATAGCTTATTAAGCAGGTCTGTAGTGTCCTGTATATAGCTGGCTGTCTTCCTTACCAGCGGCTTGAGGATGTTTTCAATCCACCCTGAGAATTTTTCAGTTAGTGTTCCCACCCCTGAGATGATTGGCCTCCCTGGGTTGCCTGGCTTATGAATCTTGGGAAGCATATAGAAAGTTCACATCCTTGGATTCTCGGGTATTAAGTCCAGAAGGTTTATGGGGTCTGTACATAGACCTTTGATGACTCTTTTCAACTCCCTCAGATATTTTGGAGTTGGGTCATCATCCAGTTTGGTGTAGTACTGTATATCCATCAGTTGTCTGTGAGCCTCTTTGATGTAGTCGGTTGTATTAAGGAGAACTATGGCACCATCTTTATCCGCAGGCTTAATAGTGATCTCCCTGTTGTTCTTAAGGCCGTGAATCGCCTTTTTCTCCTGCAAACTTATATTAGATGTTTCCTTTGCTTTTTTATCCAATATCGTGGACTGCATCGAATGTCTAAATGAGTCAATATATTGGTCCAAAATGGTGTTGCGGCCAGAGGGAGGAGTCCAGTCAGAGTTTTTCTTATTCTCTAGTTTGACTTGAGTTTGGCTGCCCAGAAGCCCCAAGTCCTCTTTGACAGAGAAGAACTCCTTCAGTCTAAGTCTCCTGAAGTATTGTTCCATGTCACTACAAAGTTCTGTTTTGTCTAGAGGTTTTGTAGGACAGAATGTGAGACCTCTGGAAAGTACATTAAGTTCTAGATTAGTGGGTTTGTAAGATGACAGATTAATAACACAGCTGACTGTACCTGTGTCCTTCTGGTGGTTTTGCCCCATGCTGTAGTGTTTAGGAGGGTCTTGACTGGTGCTGGAATGTAATCCTGCTTTCAGTCGAAGTCTGTGGAGTTTCTTTTTCTTGTTGTATATTAGGTACGACTGCAGTGTTGTATAGAAAAGCTGCATTTTCTGCTGTATGTCACCAGCAATTGTACTCCTTAAAGTTTGTATTTCCATTTGGACCGTTTTCTTGGTGCTGTAGAAAACATGAATAAGGTGGTTCCGTAGTCTCTCCGAAGTCCTATAGCAGAGGTGTTGTGAGTAATGAGTATTGTAGGTATTCCGAATGGGATTCTTTAAGCTTAGTCCTTTGGGTATTAAGTGCTCCTTCTTGCATCTTGTTAAAAAGAAGATGTCGCTATCCAGTTGTGCCAGTTTCTTCAGACGATCTTTCAGTTCCATAGATTTACGGTACATTCTGGTATCCTCCATTTAGTAAAACGAAAAAAGTGGTTTGGTACCGTGTTAGCCAGTAGAAAAAAATATATAAAGTGCTCTCAGTGAGAGAAACAAAATAGGAATCTTGTTATAGGAATTTTGAAATAGGAATTTTGTTTCTCTCACTGAGAGCACTTTATATATTTTTTTCTACTGGCTTTTTTCTGCTTCCACGAGATCAGGTAGGGAGTCCTCATCCTCTTGACCGTCTTCTGAAGCTAGCCGACAGCTTGCTATCATTGGAAAGTTCCGGTCATGGTACTCCTTAATCATATTCACATGGACAGTCTTTTGTCTTAGCCCCTGATCATCTAAGCAAGAAGATAATTGGTATCATTTAGTTTTCTGTGAACCCGGAAGGGACCCTCCCATGTTGTCTGCAGTTTATTCTGCCAATAGGGAACAATCATTAAGACCTGTTGTCCGTCTACAAACTCCCGATAGCGTGCTTTACGGTCATACCATGTCTTCTGTCTGGTTTGAGCCATACGCACATGACTCTGGGCTAAACTAGTGAGTTGAGCCAGGGTTTCTCGCAGCTTTAGGACATAAGGGACAACAGGGGCTCCTGTATCTTCAACTTGTCCCTCCCAATATTCTTTTAGCAGGGTTAAGGGTCCTCGGACCTTTCTTCCATAGAGTAGTTCAAAGGGGGAAAACCCGGGGGACTCCTGGGGAACTTCCCGATAGGTAAACAAGAGATGGGGTAGGTACTTCTCCCAGTCTGAATCTCTGTCAGTGAAGGCCCGCAGCATATTCTTCAGAGTGCCATTGAATCGTTCACAAAGTCCATTTGTTTGGGGATGATACGGGGTCGTTCGGATCGCTCGTACTCCACAGGTGCGCTACAGACACTGGACCAGCTCTGACATGAACTGGGATCCTTGGTCTGACAAGATCTCACTGGGGAATCCTACTCTGGTGAAAATGGTAACCAGGGCCTCGGCCACCTTGGCTGCAGAAATACTTGACAAGGCCACAGCTTCTGGATATCGGGTGGCATAGTCCACAACAGTGAGAATGTACTGCTTTCCAGATTTACTTGGTTTAGCCAGAGGTCCAATGATATCGACAGCTACTCTTTGAAAGGGTTCTTCTATTATAGGGAGCGGTTGCAGGGGTGCCTTTGGGTGATCTCCGGGTCGCCCTCTACTCTGACAAATGTCGCAAGTTCGGCAGAAATGCGCTACGGCTTGGGAAATCCCAGGCCAATAGAAAGATTGAGTCAATCGTCTCTCAGTGCGTGTTTTGCCTTGATGGCCAGCAGTAGGAATGTCATGAACAAGGTGTAATAGGGGAATTCTGTATTTCTGAGGAACAATCAGCTGTTTGCTATAAGTCCAGGGCTTATCTAGGGAATCAGCATTGGTAACCCGATACAGAAGTTCATTTTCTCTGATAAGAATCATAGAATCGTAGAGTTGGAAGGGACCTCCTGGGCCATCTGGTCCAACCCCCTGCTCAAAGCAGGATTTGCTAAATCATCCCAGTCAGATGTCTGTCCAGCCTCTGTTTGAAGACTTCCATTGAAGGAGAACTCACCACTTCTCGTGGCAGCCTGTTCCACTCATTGATCACTCTGTCAAAAAGTTTTTTCTAATATCTAATCTGTGTCTCCTCCCATTCAGTTTCATCCCATTGCTTCTAGTCTTGCCTTGTGCAAATGAGAATAAAGTTGATCCTTGTACAATGTGACAGCCCTTTAGATATTTGTAGACAGCTATTAAGTCTCCTCTCAGTCTTCTCTTTTGCAAACTAAACATTCCCAAATCCTGCAACCTTTCCTCATAAGACAGGGTTTGCAGACCGGTCACCATTCCAGTCGCTCTTTTCTGAACTTGCTCCAGTTTGTTGATGTCTTTTTTAAAATGTGGTGCCCAAAACTGGACACAATATTCCAGATGAGGTCTGACCAAAGAGGAGTAGAGGGCAATAATGACTTCACGTGATCTAGACTGTATGCTTCTGTTAATACATCCTAGAATTGCATTTGCCTTTTTTGCTGCTGCATCACAATGTTGACTCATTCAGTCTGTGATCTATTAGTATACCCAAGTCTTTTTCACATGTGCTGTCACTTAGCCCTATTCCTCCCATTCTGTATATGCTTTTTTCATTTTTATTGCCCAGATGAAGTACTTTGCATTTCTCCCTGTTAAAAACCATTCTGTTAATTGCTGCCCACTTCTCCAGTTTATTTATATCTTTTTGAATCCTCTCTCTCTCTTCTCTAGTATTAGCTATCCCTCCTAGCTTTGTGTCATCAGCAAATTTAATCAGTTTACCCTCAATTCCTTCATCTAAATCGTTGATAAAGATGTTGAACAATACAGGGCCCAGGACAGAGCCCTGTGGTACCCCACTTGAGACATTCTTCCAACCGGATGTGGAGCCATTTATGACCACTCTTTGGGTCCGATCACTAAGCCAGTTATGAATCCACCTAACAGTTGCCTTGTCCATTCCATACTTAGTCATTTTTTCAATAAGGATTGTATGAGAGACTTTGTCAAATGCTTTGCTGAAGTCAAGATATACTATATCTACAGCATTTCCTTGATCCACCCAATCAGTGATTCCGTCATAGAAGGAAATTAAGTTAGTCTGACATGACTTATTAGTTACAAACCCATGCTGACTCTGTTTAATCACTTCATTCTTATCCAGGTATTGACATACATGTTGTTTAATAATTTGTTCAAAGATCTTTCCTGGTATAGAAGGAAAAGCTGCAAACTCTCTTCCCTGTACAGCGCTTGCCATCCCTAAACCTTGATGATCAATTCTATTATGTAAACAATTCATTGATTTGAAACTTACCTTTGCAGTCTTCTCTTCTGTTCAGCAGGGGGGCTTCAAGCTCATGCGTGCTTGTCGCACACTGACACTGAGCCACTCACACTGCCCTTTCCAGACACAGCGGCTGGATTGATCTTTAGGGACAAAAATGCAGATTAGATAGATATTAGCATGGAATAACTTAGTAACATAGTTAGTAACGCCAAAAAAAAAACATTAGTCCATCCAGTTCAGCCTATAAAATTCTGTCAGAATAAATCCCCAGATCTACGTCCTTCTAAAGAACCTAACAATAACAAGCAGATTCTACCCTGAAATATTCCCCTTCATTGTCCCCTTCTTGTAGTAATATGCCCCATCATTGTCCCCTTCTTTGAGTAATATGCCCCATTCTTTTAATAATGTGCCCCATCCTGATCCCCTTCATGTAGAAATTGCCCCATCATGATCTCCTTCATGTAGAAATTGCCCATTCCACCTCCATCATTTCCTCCTCACCACCCAATCATTGCCCTCTCCATCACTCACATCATTGCCCTCTCCCCATCATTGCCTTCTCCCCCATCACCCGCATCATTGCCTTCTCCATAACTCCCATCCTTGCCCTCTTCACTACCACCCCATCTTTGCCCTCTCCCCCATCATTGCCTTCTCCATCACTCACATTATTGCTTTCTCCATCACTTCCATCATTGCTATCACCCCCATCACTCCCATCATTGCCTTCTCCATCACTCCCATCATTGCCTTCTCCCCATCATTTCCTTCTCCATCACTCACATCATTACACACACACACCTCTCACCTCTCCGCGAACTCGCCGGAAGCTTCCTCTCACTGGCACAGCGGCTGCGGAGCTGAATGATGATGTTATCCAGCAGCACTGCTGACTGCCATGTGAGGCAGGAAGCTACAGATCTGGAGCGAGGACACTTGTAGATGAGGTGATACCACGTGCCAGCAGAGAGGGCTCTGCATGCCATAGGTACGCCATCACTGGTCTAGGACAATTTGTTTGCACCACTAATTAACAGCAGTTACAATACCAAACTAGGTCGGTCCCTATAGGATAAAAACACAAGAATTATACTGTATTTTCACATACTATCTATTCCTGACACTGGAGTGGCTTATAAACTTACAAAGTATATAGCTTGAGGTCTGGGGTCTGCCAATATGTGGCTAGTTTTCTGACTGTTTCGGATAACATGATTTTAGTTTTTTTTGTCTAGTCTCACTTGAATATAGGTCAATATTAAATTGTCTCCTGATGAGTCGTCTTTGGTGAGGATGATGAAACCCGTAGAAATGAGAGGCTTGGAGAGTGAGTGTGTATATGTCACCTCATCCTATATACCCTCAACCTATTAGTCACCTACTGACTAACCTTCAGGGAGTGAATTATGGGTATAGTTTTACATTTGGAATTAATAAAGTTTATTTTTTCCTTTCATCAGTAAACATGAGGAATGACAAGAGACAACCCCTTTAAGAAGATCCAACATTATGAACATAAAAAAGGCTTCTCCCCTATGTGATGTCTCTGATGTTTATTAACAGTTGATTTTCAAGTAAAATATTTCCCACATTAAGAAAATGAAAAAAGCTTTTCCTCTGTGTGACTGCTGTGATGTCTAACAAGATGCTCTTTCCGGTCAAATCATTTCCCACATTCTGAACAGGAAAAAGGCTTCTCCCTTGTGTGAGTTCTCTGGTGCCTAACCAAATTTGAGTTAAGATTAAAAGATTTCCCACATTCTGAACATGAAAAAGGCTTCTCCCCTGTGTGACTTCTATGGTGAGTAACAAGCAGTGATTTATCTGCAAAAGATTTCCCACATTCTGAACATGAATATTGCTTCTCTCCAGTGTGAGTTCTTTGGTGCTTAACAAGATTTCTTTTCAGGTTAAAACATATCCCACATTCTGAACATGAAAAAGGCTTCTCTCCTGTGTGTATTCTTTGGAGTGCAACACAATGTGATTTGTTGTTAAAACGTTTCCCACATTCTGAACATGAAAAAGGCTTCTCCCCTGTGTGAGTTCTATGGTGAGTAACAAGCAGTGATTTATGTGCAAAACATTTCCCACATTCTGAACATGAAAAAGGCTTCTCCCCTGTGTGAGTTCTATGGTGAGTAACAAGCAGTGATTTATGTGCAAAACATTTCCCACATTCTGAACATGAAAAAGGCTTCTCCCCTGTGTGAGTTCTATGGTGAGTAACAAGCAGTGATTTACGTGTAAAACATTTCCCACATTCTGAACATGAAAAAGGCTTCTCCCCTGTGTGAGTTCTATGGTGTTTATCAAGATTCCCTTTCTGGTTAAAACATTTCCCACATTCTGAACATGAAAAAGGCTTCTCCCCTGTGTGAGTTCTCCGGTGTGTAACAAAATGTGATTTGTTGTTAAAACATTTCCCACATTCTGAACATGAAAAAGGCTTCTCCCCTGTGTGAGTTCTCCGGTGTGTAACAAAATGTGATTTGTTGTTAAAACATTTCCCACATTCTGAACATGAAAATGACTTCTTTGCTTTAGGAGCAGTTTGCTTTTTAATGTCTCTTTTGTGACTTTGATTTTCCTTAGTAGTCGGTAATGAATCAGAAGATGGGACCTGTTTCATAGGATCAGATGACAGATCTTTGCTGTGAATGGATGATGATATATCTGGAGTAATGGTAATCACTTCAGTTGTATCTTGTAGGATCTCAAGATCATCAGATTTAATAGTTGAAGATGTCAGCTGTCCCTCTGATCTCCTGGTACAGTCATCTGCTAAGATAAAAAAACAATTTTTTTAATAAAATATCCTTGAGTTTTATATTCTTGAACATTTCTACTTAAACTGTCCATAAAAATGGCAAGCTATGTAAAAAACTTTAATTATTTACCAAGACAATGACAATTCACAGTCTAATAGAAAACCTTGTTGGATGAACCAGTAGTGTGCGGTGTTCAACTGTCCGTTCATTCTGCCTCCCAAATATCAAATAGAAAGAAACCAATCAATGTTATGTAAGCAAAAATAATACCAATTCTCATCTCACAAAAACAAGTCCCCACTCAGGTCCATCATCTGTCATTGGAAAAACAGAGGTTCCCACACTATTAGTGGCTCAAAGGCTGTTGAAAAGCAACAGAGTTTCTATAAACCAATCCAGCAAAATCCGCTCTCACTCCGGAGTCTTGCAGTGTGCGCAAACAACATTTAGGATCCCTGTATTTAGCAATATTATAGTGAGAAGAATCCACTTAATTTTTGGTGTGTGTCTCCTGGAGCACAATCTGGGCATTATGTGCTGGGTATCAAAATGGCAAATGTGTAATTTTCACTCTCCAACATCCACTGCGTGTTAATTTCCGGAAAGTGGCTGTGGAATCAAAATATTCACTCCTCCTGTGGTCTAAATTGCTGGTACCCCTCGTTTGATGATAGAAAAACCCACAATGGTGACAGAAATATCTTGAATCTGACAAAAGTAGTAATAAATAAAAAATGACCCCCGCGGTCACAGGGGTCGCAGCTGCGACGGGGCCCGAGCGCTTAGGGGTCTGGGCCCCCAGTCAGGGCATTAATGCCCTGACTGGCGTATGGAGCCCAATGAGCAGAGGAGGCCCGCATTGGGCCCCAGCGGCGGGGCAGGCTGGGCGGGAGGGGGGTCAGAGAGGCACCATGTCAGCACCGACCCCCCCGCCGCATTGAACTGTACCGGCGTCTATGATGCCGGTACAGTTCAAAGCAATGATGGAGGAGAGCGTCAGCCGACGCTCCCTCTCCCATCATTCCCCTGTCTGCCTCTGACACATGCGCACTAACTGTTTATCAGGCAGAGCAGGAGACAGGAGCTGGGAGCAGCGGAAGCACGATTAGAAGGTGAGGAGAGTTTTTCTTTTAGTTTATGCAACAGTACAGCCAGGACTGTGGGGCCATTCTCGGGGGGGCTGTATACCATGGTGCTGTATACCATGGGGGGTGCTGTGCTGTATACCATGCAGGGCTGTATACCATGCAGTGCTGTATACCATGGGGGGTGCCGTGCTGTATACCATGGGGGGTGCCGTGCTGTATACCATGCCGTGCTGTATACCATGGGGGTGCTGTACTGTACACCATGGGGGTGCTGTATACCATGGGGGTGCTGTATACCAAGGCGGGGTGCTGTGCTGTATACCATGGGGGGTGCTGTGCTGTATACCATGGGGGGTGCCGTGCTGTATACCATGCCGTGCTGTATACCATGGGGGGTGCTGTGCTGTATACTATGCTCTGCTGTATACCATGGCGGGGTGCTATGCTGTATACCATAGGGGACTGTATACCATGGGGGGTGCTGTGCTATACACTTCATGTCCTCAGAACTTCCAACCCTCATCCTGGGAAATTTCAACATCCCCATTAACAGCCCTACCTCCACATCTGCATCCCAGCTTCTATCACTAACCACCTCTCTAGGCCTCTCGCAGCTTTCAACCTCTGAGACACACAAGGACGGTAACACCCTGGATCTGGTCTTCGGTCAGCTCTGTTCAATCTCCCACCTAAATAACTCACCGCTTCCACTCTCTGACCACAACATTCTCTCCTTCACGCTCACAAATCCTCGCCCACCCCAGCTTACTCCTACCTACCACACAGTCAGAAATCTACAAGCCATTAACCCTCAGACACTTTCAGATTCCCTACACTCATCACTGTCCCCAATCTCCTCTTTATCCTGTCCTAATCTGGCTGTTCATCACTACAATGACACTCTTAGAAGCACCCTTGACCAAGTAGCTGCCCTCACCCTCAGAACCTCCAAGCACAGAGTAAAACAGCCCTGGCTCACATCGCAAACTCAACTTCTCCAGCAATGCTCTAGGAGTGCTGAATGCCTATGGAGAAAAACCCGCACACCTGAAGACTTCATCCACTTCAAATTTATGTAAGAACCTATAATGCTGCCCTTCACCTCGCCAAACAGACCTACTTCACCACCCTGATCTCCTCACTAGCCAACAACCCCAAGAAACTTTTTGACACTTTTCACTCCCTCCTCAGGCCAAAAGCACAAGCCCCTATCACAGACATTTGTGCTGATGCCCTGGCCTCCCACTTGACAGAAAAAATAGATAATATCCGTAAGGAAATCTCTCAACCACCAAGTGCTGTGACTCCCATCCCTTCCTGCATCTCCCCTGGCTCACTTTCCACATTTGATCCCATCACAGAAGAAGAAGTCTCCAGACTCCTCTCTTCTTCTCGTCCGACTACATGCACTACTGACTCCATTCCCTCACATCTCCTCCAGTCTCTCTCTCCAGTCGTCACAACCCACCTAACTACAATCTTTAATCTCTCCCTCTACTCGGGCATTTTCCCATCCTCCTTCAAACACGCCATTGTTACTCCATTACTAAAGAAACCCGCTCTCAACCCATCCTGCACCAACAACTACAGACCAGTCTCCAATCTCCCCTTCATCTCTAAACTTTTGGAACTCTTAGTTTACTCCCGCCTTACCCGTTACCTCTCCACTCACTCCCCTTCACAGACCGGCTTCCGCCGCCTACATTCGACTGAAACTGCACTCATCAAAGTGACCAATGACCTTCTGACAGCAAAACGTAACGGTGACCACTCTCTACTCATTCTTCTTGACCTATCTGCAGCTTTCGATACTGTTGACCACCATCTCCTACTCTCTAGGCTCCAGTCACTAGGCATTAAGGACACTGCTCTCTCCTGGTTCTCTTCCTATCTCTCTGACCGCTCCTTCAGTGTTTTGTTCTCTGGCTTCACGTCATCTCCTCTTCCTCTTGCTGTCGGGGTACCTCAGGGCTCAGTCCTTGGCCCCCTTCTTTTCTCTCTCTACACAGCCCCAATTGGACAGACCATCAGCAGATTTGGCTTTCAGTAACATCTTTATGCTGATGACACACAACTATATACGTCTTCTCCCGACCTTACCCCCGCTGTACTACAGAACGCCAGTGACTGTCTGTCCACAGTCTCGAATATCATGTCCACTCTCTATCTGAAACTCAACTTCTCCAAAACTGAACTTCTTCTGCTCCCGCCGTCTACTAACCTCCCTAAATCTGACATTTCCCTCTCTGTGGGTGGTACCACAATAACACCCCGGCATCAGGCACGCTGTCTGGGTGTTATGTTTGACACCAATCTCTCCTTCACATCCCATATACAATCTCTTGCCCGCTCTTGCCGCTTACACCTAAAGAACATCTCTAGAATCCGCCCTTTTCTCAACATGGAAGCAACAAAAACCCTCACTGTAGCAATGATCCACTCCCGCCTGGATTACTGCAATGCTCTATTAATTGGCCTCCCTGTTATGGATGAGTCACCGAAGGAGGAAAAACAGGCCCTGAAGCCGCTAGGCTTCAAAAAGACTATATCAGCACTCAGGTAAATTCTGAAGACAGAGCCAGAGATCAACAGATCAGAGACAAAAATGGAATTCAGCTCACCCCCGGCCGGGGATCTCTGAACTCCATAAAACAAGGCAAACAAAACCAGAACTAAGGAGTACAAAAGGCAGAGACAAAACTTAGCTTTGAGAAGCAGAAATCAGACTGGTCTCCAAGATTCCAGCAGGAAAATCACCAGCAAGGCAGCAGGGCGTCGGCTGCCTTATATCCAGTCATCAGTTCCTGTGACCCAGTCATCATCTACCTGCTCAGCTGTTTGGTAATCAGCCTCACTACCTTCCTTCGCCAGAAGAGGGAGTTCATCAGACCTCACTGGTGAAGGGAAAAATGAACTCACAACAGTACCTCCCCCTTGAGGAGGGGTCACCGAACCCTCATCCATGCCACCAGGGCGATCAGGGTGAGCCCGATGAAAGGCACGCACCAATCTTTCGGCATGAATATCAGAGGCAGAGACCCAGGAATTATCCTCCTGACCATAACCCTTCCACTTAACCAAATACTGGAGTCTCCGTCTAGCCAGACGGGAATCCAGTATCTTCTCTACCTCATACTCCATGTTACCTTCAACCAATACAGGGTCAGGAGGTGCCACCCCAGGAACTACTGGTTCAACAAACCTCTTCAACAAGGACTTATGGAACACATTATGAATCTTAAACGTGACAGGAAGAGCCAACCGAAAAGAGACGGATTAATAATCTCCAAAATCTTGTAAGGTCTAATAAATCTAGGCTTTAAACTTAGGAGAAGCCACCTTCATAGCGATATTTTTTTATGACAACCAAACCATATCAGCCACCTTAAACTGGGGACCAATGGTACTATGCCGGTTGGAAAACCGCTGGGCCTTTTCCTGGGAGAGAGACAACTTATCCACCACTTGGTCCCAGATCCGATGCATTCTCTCCACCACAGTGTCAACACCTGGGCAGGCAGAAGGCTCCACCTGCCGAGGTGTTGACCATCTTAGAGAATCTATCACAAATCACCCAAATAACGGTCATTCTCTGAGAGACAGGCATATCAGAGATAAAATCCATTGAAATATGGGTCCATGGCCTCTTGGGCACCGGCAAAGGCATCAACAACCCACTAGAGCGAGAACAAGGTTTAGACCGGGAGCAAGTCCCACAGGACTGCACAAAATTCCAGACATCACGAGACAAGGCGGGCCACCAAAAAGACTGACTCACCAGATCTCTAGTACCAAAAATACCTGGATGACCAGCCAATGCAGAGCAATGAACTTCAGACATCACCTTCTTCCTCCACTGGTCAGGAACATACAACTTTCCACTGGGACAACGCTCAGGTTTGTCCTCCTGGAACTCTTCCAGAGCACGTCTCAAATCGGGCGAGATGGCAGAAAGAACTACCCCCTCGCCTAAGATGGTAGCAGGCTTGGTCACAACAGGAGAATCAGCAAAGAAACTCCTAGAGAGGGTGTCTGCCTTGACATTCTTAGTGCCAGGAAGAAAAGAGACCACAAAATCAAAACGTGTGAAAAACAAGGCCCACCTAGCCTGTCTAGGATTCAAGCGTTTGGCCGACTCCAGGTAAATCAAATTCTTGTTGTCAGTAAGGACCACAACCTGGTGTCAAGCTCCCTCCAACCAATGTCTCCACTCCTCAAATGCCCATTTCATGGTCAACAGTTCCCGATTCCCCACATCATAGTTACGTTCGGATGGGGAGAACTTTCGGGAAAAGAAAGCACAGGGATTAATTTTAGATGTCACAGGATCTTTTTGGGACAAAACAGCTACTGCATCAATCTCAGAGGCGTCCACCTCTACCTGAAACGGGAGTGAGACATCAGGTTGCCGCAGAACGGGAGCAGAAGTGAATCTTCGCTTCAGCTCCTGAAAGGAAAAAACAGCCTCCGGAGACCAATTCAGCACATCAGCACCCTTCTTAGTCAAATCAGTCAATGGCTTGGCAATACTAGAAAATTAGCTATAAATTTCCGATAAAAATTAGCAAAACCCAAAAACTTCTGGAGGGCCTTCAAAGAAGTGGGCTGAACCCAATCATAAATGGCCTGTACCTTGGCCGGGTTCATTTCAATAGTTGACGGAGACAAAATGAATCCCAAAAATGAAATCCTCTGTACCCCAAAAAGGCATTTCGATCCCTTGACATACAGGGAATTCTCCCTCAAAATCCGGAACACAGTCCGAACATGGTCCACATGAGAGTCCCAATCCTTGGAAAAGATCAAAATATCATCCAGATAGATAATCAAAAATTTATCCACAAAGTCTCGGAAAATATCGTTCATGAAGGACTGGAAGACAGAAGGGGCATTAGTGAGCCCAAAAGGCATCACCAAGTACTCAAAATGTCCCTTCGGAGTATTAAACGCCGTCTTCCATTCATCCCCATGCTTAATGTGAATAAGATTATACGCCCCCCTGAGGTCAAGCTTGGTAAACCAGCAAGCACCTTTAACTCTGGAGAATAGATCAGAAATCAGGGGTAACGGATACTGATATTTAACAGTAATTTTGTTGAGGGCACGATAGTCAATACAAGGCCTTAATGAACCATCTTTTTTAGCCACGAAAAAAAAACCGGCACCTAAGGGTGACGAGGATGGTCTAATATGACCCTTCTCCAACGCCTCCTTAATATAGGATCGCATAGCCTCGTGTTCGGGTACAGATAAATTGAAGAGCCAACCCTTGGGAAATTTGCACCCCGGGCTCAGCTCAATTGCACAGTCATAACTCCTATGAGGAGGCAAAGACGCAGACTCATTCTCACTAAATACATCATAAAAGTCAGCCAAATAGTCAGGAACATCATGCGACTGGGGAGAGGTGGAGAAAACAGGAGCATCACTAAGGGCACACCGACAACCCCAACTCACCACAGACACAGATTTCCAATCCAAAACTGGATTATGGATTTGCAACCAGGGAAACCCCAGAACAATGGTATCATGCAAATTATGCAACACCAAAAATCTGCAATTTTCTTGATGGTCTGGGGCGACCCGCATTACCACCTGGGTCCAAAACTGAGGTTTATTTTTCGCCAAAGGAGTCGCATCATTACCCCTCAAAGGGATAGGCATCCGCAAAGGCGTCATAGGAAATCCACAACGTTTAGCAAAATCCAAGTCCATCAGGTTCAGAGCTGCTCCCGAATCCACAAAAGCCTTAGCGGAAAATGTGGACAGGGAGCAGATCAGAGTAATTGCCAGAAGAAACTTAGGTTGAACACCAACCACAGAAAACGTGTGAGCACAACGTTTCTCTCGTTTAGGGCAGACAGAAATAATATGCGAGGCATCTCCACAAAAAAAAAACACAGCTTATTACGCCTTCTGAACTCCTGATGTTGCCCCCTTTCACAAAACTCTATCACATTGCATAGGTTCAGACATTTGTTCAACAGGTGGCAACACCTCTCGTGCGGTCTTACGTTCACGCAAACGCCGATCAACCTGAATGGCTAATGACATAGAATCGTCAAGACCTGAGGGAACAGGAAATCCCATCATAGTATCTTTTACGGTTTCTGACAAACCTTTCCGAAAGAGAGCTGCCAAGGCATCATCATTCCAGGTAGTAAGGACCACCCACTTTCGGAATTTTTGACAGTACAACTCTGCAGAATCCCGACCTTGGCTCAATGCCAACAGGGCCTTTTCAGCCTGATCAATAGCATTAGGTTCATCATACAACAACCCCAAGGCTTGAAAAAATGCATCCACATTATTTAGAATAGGATCATCAGGTTTCAAAGAAAACGCCCAATCCTGGGGATCGCCGCGCAGCAAAGACATGACAATTTTAATCCGCTGCGCGGAGCTCCCCGACGAGTTAGGCTTCAAGGCAAAAAATAATTTACAATTATTCTTGAAATTCAAAAATTTAGACCGATCCCCAAAAAACACATCAGGAGTAGGGATCTTTGGTCCAGCAGCATGTGAATGAGTAAGATAGGCGGAAATTCCCCGCACTTCCGCAGCGAGCTGCTCCACACGATCAGACAATTGCTTCACCTCCATTGAGAGAAAAAAAAAAATTCCCCCTACGGCCTCAGAGATAGAGGAAAAAATATACACAAAGAAATTCTGACACCTTTTTTTTTTCTTACAATTCTTTCCTGCTATTGAGTACCCTAGGATCTGCGGTATGGCTGGTGATTCTGTAATGGATGAGTCACCGAAGGAGGAAAAACAGGCCCTGAAGCCGCTAGGCTTCAAAAAGACTATATCAGTACTCAGGTAAATTCTGAAGACAGAGCCAGAGATCAACAGATCAGAGACAAAAATGGAATTCAGCTCACCCCCGGCCGGGGATGGCTGAACTCCATAAAACAAGGCAAACAAAACCAGAACTAAAGAGTACAAAAGGCAGAGCAAAACTTAGCTTTGAGAAGCAGAAATCAGACTGGTCTCCAAGAATCCAGCAGGAAAATCACCAGCAATGCAGCAGGGCGTCGGCTGCCTTATATCCAGTCATCAGTTCCTGTGACCCAGTCATCAGCTGTTTGGTAATCAGCCTCACTACCTTCCTTCGCCAGAAGAGGGAGTTCATCAGACCTCACTGGTGAAGGGAAAAATGAACTCACAACACCTCCCTGTCACTTGACTATCCCCTCTCCAGTCCATTCTTAATGCAGCTGCCAGGGTCGTCCATCTGGCTAATCGGTACTTGGACGTGTCCGCTCTTCGTCAGTCATTACACTGGCTGCCCATTCATTATAGGATCCAATTCAAAGTACTTGTTCTCACCCACAAAGCTCTCCACAGTGCGGCACCCCCCCACATCTCCTCCCTCATTTCTGTCTATCGGCATAGCCGATCGCTGCGCTCTGCAAACTTTCGACTTACCTCTGCACTAATCTGTACCTCCCACTCCCGACTCCAAGACTTCTCCATGCTGCTCCTATCTTCTGGAATGCTCTACCCCAAGAAATTAGGACTAACCACAATTTGCATAGCTTTAGGCGCTCCCTCAAAACACATTTGTTCACAGTGGCCTATCACATTCACTAATCAAAGTCATTCTATGTGTAAGTGTGCGTGTGTAGCCCATTCACTATCTCTATCCATCCTTCACTCCCTCAAAATGGCTGGACCTTCATTGTAAAAATACAAATGTAAATACACACCTGTACTTTGTATCTCCCTCACCTCATTGTAGATTGTAAGCTCTCACGAGCAGGGTCATCAGGTTGCCGCAAAACCGGGGCGGAAGTGAATCTTCGCTTCAGCTCCTGAAAGGAAGAAACAGCCTCCGGAGACCAATTTAACACATCAGCACCCTTCTTAGTCAAATCAGTCAATGGCTTGGCAATACTAGAAAATTTTGCTATAAATTTCCGATAAAAATTAGCAAAACCCAAAAACTTCTGGAGGGCCTTCAAAGAAGTGGGCTGAACCCAATCGTAAATGGCCTGTACCTTGGCCGGGTCCATTTCAATAGTTGACGGAGACAAAATAAATCCCAAAAAAGAAATCCTCTGTACTCCAAAAAGGCATTTAGATCCTTTGACATACAGGGAATTCTCCCTCAAGATCCGGAACACAGTCCGAATATGTTCCACATGAGAATCCCAATCCTTGGAGAAGATCAAAATATCATCCAGATAGATAATCAAAAATTTATCGACAAAATCTCGGAAAATATCGTTCATGAAGCACTGTAAGACAGAAGGGGCATTAGTGAGCCCAAAAGGCATCACCAGGTACTCACAATGTCCCTCCGGAGTATTAAACGCCGTCTTCCATTCATCCCCATGCTTAATGCGAATAGGACAGGAAAGGAAGGTTGCTGTCTGCAATCTGCCAAAACCCTATCAAAGACATAAGCCAACAGCTGATATGGAAAAAGACCCTGAAGCAGCTAGGCTTCAAAAACTATATCAGCACTCAGGTATTTTCAGAAGACAGAGCTAAAGGAATTCAGCTCACCCCAGCAGGGAATGGCAGAAATCCAGAAAAACAAAGCAAACAAAGTCAAAGCACAAATGCAAAAAGCAGAGCAGAAAAACTTAGCTTTAGAAGAGCAGGAATTCAGACTGGTCTCCAAGGATCCCACAGAGAAATCACCCGCAGGGCAGAAGGGCGTAGGCAGCCTTATATCCAGTCCGTAACTCCACTCAGCCAGTCATCATCATTAGGCTCAGGTGCCTGATAATCAGGCTCACTACCTTTCCTTACCAGAAGAGGGAGTTCATCGGGCCTCAGTAGTGAAGGGGAAAATGAACTCACAACAAGCTCCATTACCTCCAGTAACCACAAGAGGGAGCCCAGAAAGAGAACTCACAATCCCTCTGTCAATCTGACCAGCTCCACTACCTTCAGTAATAACCAGAGGGAGGCCAGAAAGCGAATTCACAACAGGGGGTGCTGTATACCATGGTGGGTTGCTGTGCTGTATACCATGTGGTGCTGTGCTGTATACCATGCGATGCTATATACCATGGGGGGCTGTATACCATGCTACGCTGTATACCATGGGGGTGCTGTGTTGTATAGAATGGGGGGGGGTGCTGTGCTGTATACCATGCGGTAATGTGCCGTATACCATGTGATGCTGTGCTATATACTATGTGATGGTTACATCACTCCGCCATACTCACCCGGCCTCCGCTCCCACGCCGCAGTTGGCCTCCGCTCCCATGCCGCAGCCTCTCTCCACCCGACGGCCGCAGCGGTCACCTGAGACGGGCTCGCGACCGATGCCGTCCCTGCATGCTATGCGCATGCACCATAGGCCGCGGCCGCGCCTCCTTCCTGCTTCTTATGCTCCGGCTGTGCCCTGACCCGGAAGCACCTTTGGACTAATGGTGGACCAGACGGGGCCATATCAGGCTGCTTCCCCCTGAGGGAGGCGCCTGATCATTGTGTTTCCAGCACTCTGGCCTTGCTACATCGTGTACGCTCTGCTCCTGCAGTTCCGTTCTCGGCTGCTCCCCGCAGCAGCTTCTCAGTCCTGCTTCCCGTGTTCTTTGTTCTCTTCCGCAGTTGTCTTCTGTGTTCCTGCTCCAGTCCTGTCTCCAGTGTTCCTGCCGTCCTACTCCAGTCCTGCCTTCAGTGTTCCTGCCGACCTACTCCAGTCCTGTCTCCAGTGTTCCTGCCGTCCTACTCCAGTCCTGCCTCCAGTGCTCCTGCCGTCCTACTCCAGTCCTGCCTCCAGTGTTCCTGTCGTCCTACTCCAGTCCTGCCTTCAGTGTTCCTGCCGTCCTACTCCAGTCTCAGTCTTACTCCGATCCATCCTGAGCCGCCCCTCTTGGTACCGGCTACCGTGGTACTCGAACCCCTGGGCCTGCTCCTAACGGTCCCTGTATAGGGGTCGGTTCCACCTGGCAGCTCGCCTGGGGTCCCTCGGTGCCACGGTCCAGAGGGTCCACTCCCGGGGTTTCCTGCTCCAGACCACTCACGCTAACAGTGATGCTGTGCTATGTACTATGCTGCTGTGTTATATACCATGGGGGGTACATTATATTCTATGGGGGAGGCTGTGTTATATAATATGAGGGGCGGCATTATATTCTATGGTATAGCAAGTCAGACATCTGCCCTCTGCTCCTTTCATTCTCTATGTGGGGGTGGAATTATGGGAGCGATGAGGCTGTGGACAGTTCGGGGGATGGAGCCTGGGCTGGTCTCAAGGGGGCCCCGAAAATTTTGCCAGTATGGGGTCCCCGAAACTCCTAGTGGCAGCCCGGGGTGGGGGGACCCCATTTGAAAGTTCGCATAGGGGCCCATAACTTTGTAGTTACACCATAGCTTTTTAACCATGCTTCCACAGTATTTAAAAAAAAAGTAAAACTCATGAAATTTATTTTTTATTTTAGGATATTTGTGTTTTTTGCTTTTTGTTTTCTCTGGTTAATGGTCATGTGTTAATATGCACTTACATTGTGCATACACATTAACTTACCTTCTCAGTTCAGACTCCAGTTTTTTGTTTTTTTTTAACTCATGAAATAGGCCTGGACAGGAATTATGGTACCCTTAACTTAACCGCTTTGTGACCACCAAGAGTAGATAAACGTCGGCGCTAGCAGGACTTTGTGCACCGCCGACGCTTGTCAGCGGTTTTGTGCTCATCGGGCCCCCCATGTACCTTATAACTGGGGGATTCTGGCACACAGCGCTTCCTGTGACCCCCGACCTCATTGAGACCTGATTGGTTCAGGTCCTTATGACGTCAGTGTCACACCAGCCAATGAGACAAATCACTAGATAAGTTTGTTGTAGCAGCAAACTTTTCTGGGCAATCTGCCTCAGATCTCCTGTCAGTGAGACATTAGAGAAGAAACAGTGTTACAAGTGCTGCTGCAAACAGCTGTGTCAGTCAGCGATTGTGCTATAAAGTAAAAAGAAACAGATAAGGCATGTTAGAGTTAGTGCTAGAGTTAGGTTTAGTGTTGAGGCTAGAGTTAGGGTTACTGTTAGGGTTACTGTTAGGCTAAAGTTAGAGTTACTGTTAGGGTTTATTCTAAAGTGCGGTGGTGCTTTGTGCTGCGTGGAGAGCTCCGTTGGCATTTTGTCAAAGCCTGGAGACCCCCGCAGTTCCATTGCTGGGATGCGGTGGTCTCCGGAAAAATGGCCGCCGTGGGCGGCGCATGCTCGGATTCAGATCTCTGCCACCGCATCGCAGCAATGGAGCTGCAGGGGCCTCCGGCTTTGACAAAATGGCGGCATAGCCCCCCACGCAGCACAGAGCACCGCCGCCCCAGCATAGAGCGCTGCAGCCACACCAGCACAATGCGCTGCCGCCCCAGCACAAAACACTGCCGCCTCCCTAGCACAGAGCGCTGCCGCCGCCCCAGCACAGAGCACTGCCGCCGCCCCAGCACAGAGCGCTGCCACCCCAGCACAGAGCACCGCTGCCTCACCAGCCTGGGATGGGATTTTCCGGAGGCCTGGGCCACCAAACAACCTCTGTGACCACTCTTGCACCTGTGCTGATCCCCCCGATAAGCTGAATTCGGACTGTAAGATGGACCCCCATTTGGCACATTTTTTCCCCTATTTTCCTTTTGAAAATTTTGGGTGCATCTTATAGTCCGAAAAATACAGTTATTATTTTTTCTTCACTGCCCAATGGTATAATCTTCTATGGAACAGCTGTGGTGTCAGTATACTCACTGTACCACTAGAAGAATTCATTCAGGGAAGTATTTGGAAAAATGTAGTCACTTTTGGGGGCTTATGCTGTCCTGGCAACTCAGGGGCTCTGACAATGTGACATGTCACCCACAAACAATTCCAGCAAAATCTGATCTCCTATATGGCGCTACTTCCCTTCCAAGCTCTGTCATGCGGCCAAACAGTAGTATTCTTCCACATATGGGGTATGGGCGTACTCAGGAGAAATTGCTCAACAACTTTTGGCATCCAATTTCTCCTGTTACCCTTTGGAAAAAAAATGAGGGTGAATAGCTTAGTTACTCACCGATAACGGTGTTTCTCGGAACCCATGATAGCACCATGGAGAGAGGGGATCCGCCCATCAGGTACAGGAACCTACAGATAAAAAGGGCGGCACCTCTCCTCCGCCCCCAGTTGGTTACAGAGCATCAGAGGGTCTCCAGGTTAGTTAACAACAAAAGAATATACATAACATTGTAATGTTGCATATTATCAAGAAGCACCGTGTCTAAATGAAAACCAATCTACGAACAGTAAAACGTGCTCACCGCACACATGAAGGGGGGGAATAAGCGGGTGTTGTCATGGGTTCCGAGAAACACCGTTATCGGTGAGTAACTAAGCTATTCCCTCTCACCCATGACAGCACCACGGAGAGAATTTCAGAGATTTGTAGCTTAGGGAGGGACCACAGCCTGAAGGACCCTTCTCCCAAAGGTCAGGTCAGACGTAGAGGCTAGATCTAAACGATAGTGTCTGAAAAAGGTAGAAGGTGATGACCAGGTGGCCGCCTTACAGATCTGTTCTATAGATACCTCCGATCTTCCAGCCCATGAGGTCACCATCGCTCTTGTGGAATGAGCTCTCAACCCTTCCGGGATGGTATTTCCACTTGATGAATATGCCCTGGCAATCGCATCCCTTATTCACCTTGCCAGGGTACTCTTAGATGCTTTGAGTCCCTTCCGAGGTCCCTGGAAACACACAAAGAGAGAGCCTTCCTTCCTACATTCTTTGGTGGCCTCTAAGTACTGAACTAGGCACCTCTTTACATCTAGGGTATGAAATCTTTCCTCTCCCCTATTCCTAGGGTTTGGGCAGAAGAAGGAAGGACTGCCTCCTGGGACCTATGAAAATGTGATGCTACTTTAGATAGATATGCCGGGTCAGGCTTTAAGATGACTCTGTCGTCTAGTATTTTAGTAAACGGTGGCGCCGCTGATAAAGCTTGAATATCGCTCACCCTGCGAGTCGACGATAGCGCCACCTGAAGCACAGTTTTTAATGATAAGATATTTAGGGGTACTGACTGGATAGGTTCAAACGGGGGACCTGTTAGTGCGGATAGTGCGAGATTCAGGTCCCACAATGGTAATTTCAGGCTGACTATTGGCCTGGACCTGGTTGCGGCCCTAATAAACCATGTTACCCCGGGGCTGCCTGCCATATCCTGGTTATAAAGGGCACCTATGGCTGCTATCTGTATTTTCAGTGTGTTAACCGCCAGTCTCTGCTCTAAGCCCCTCTGCAGAAATTCAACAATTCTGTCAATCTGGACCCCATCCTGAACCCTTGTCCCGGAGGTGGACAGAAATTTCCTCAAAGTTCTCCCATAGGCTCGTCGTGGTCGGTTGCCTACTCTTTTGTAGTGTAGAAACTAGGCTTTCGGAGAACCCCCTTTTCCTCAGCAGTGCCCTTTCAAATTCCATGCTGTAAAATGGAGGTTCACTGCCCGAGGGTGTAACCTTGGTCTCTGAGACAGTAGGTCCGGGAGATCTGGTAAGATCCAGGGGTCAGTTATCGAGAGCATTCTCAGCCAGGAAAACCAAGTTCTTTTTGGCCAGAAGGGGGGTATCAGTATCATTCTCGACCCATCCTCTCTGACTTTCCTTATGACAGCCAGAATGAGAATGATCAGGGGAAAGGCATACGTTAGGTTCTGTGTCCACGGGAGCATCAAGGCGTCCAGGGCCCGAGGATTCCCCCTTTTCTTCCACTTTTTTATTTTTGTAGTCGGCAAACAGATCTATGTCTGGGATTCCCCACATTTCCACAATCTGCCGAAAATGGACCGTTTAAAGGCTCATTCTCCCTGGCGCAATTGAGTGCAACTCAGAAAGTTTGCTGTCTGGTTCTCTGTTCCCTGTATGTGCAGTGCAGGAAGAGATAGTAGGTTTATCTCGGCTAGGGTGAGGATTTTGGAGGACGTGTTCATTAGGGCTCGGGACCTGGATCCCCCCCCTGGTGATTTATATAGGCCACTGTCACTTGATTGTCCGAAAATATGCGGACATGATGACCTTGCAGCATGGATAGGAAGTGTGTTAAGGCATAGCCTACTGCCCAGAGTTCCTTTTGGTTTGAGGAGGCTTCTAATTCCTGGCCTCCCAATTCCCCCTGAGCCACCCTGCTGTTCATGTGTGCTCCCCATCCCATGGGACTGGCATCCGCGGTAATTATATGTGATTTTTATTACCCACGGAATCCATTTGGATAGGTTGTCTGTGTTTCCCCAACAGGCTAGGGAATGAAGTTTTGGAATCTAGGGTAATGCGACCCTCTAAGTGACCTCCTAATGCTAACTGGTTGGCTAATACATCCCATTGGAGATCTCTCCTATGTAGCTGTGCCCACTGGACCGCCGGCAGGCAGGCGGAGAGAGAGGAGAGAGCCTAGTAGTGACATTGCTTTTGTTAGTGTCATGGAAGGGTTCTGAATCGCCTTTGCTATCATTTGAGCAATTCTCTCTTTTTGTGGTCCGGGAGGTAACACTCTTGGGTGTTTGATTCCAGTGTTAGTCCTAGGAACTCCTGAATTTTGCTGGGCTGCAACCTTGATTTTTTCCAGGATTAGAAGCCAGCCGAGGTTCTGTAGAGTGTTCATCACTCTGTCCCTCCGTTCCTTGCATTTTGAGCCGAGTCGCTTGCTATTAAAAAGTCGTCCAAACATGGAATTATTAATATGTCCTGCTGCCTTAGGTGGGCCATCATTTCTGCCACTAGTTTCGTGAAAACTCGTGGGCTATAGATATTCCGAACGGAAGGGCCCTGTATTGAAACTCATCTCGCCATTTATAGAGACCGGCAGTCTGAGGTATTTTCGGTAGTCTTTGTGGATGGGGACGTCATAGTATGCGTCGCTGAGATCTAATACTGTCATAAGGCAGTGTGGGAACAGGATTTTGGTGGTTGACTCCATTTCCTCCTTTCTTTAGTAAACTTAGGACCTCATTTCCGAGAGTTTTTTGTTCTCATATAGATCTTATGGAGTATGGAGTTACCACGTATTTTTGAGGTGTGTGATGAACAGCCCACAGCTGCCACCAAATATGACGAACAGGGGTCCCGCTGCCACCAAAACGTGACGGACAGCAGACCCTGTGTCACCAATATGTCACAATCTCACCACTGACACGGGTGTATCAGTGGACGGAGGGACGCGACACACTGCCGGCACATGGCTATCACAGGCACAGTGGGGGCTTATCTTAGTTATCCCACCACTGGCACCATGTGAACAAAATGCAGCAAACTAACCTTGCTCTAACAATTTACCACAGGGGGGGTTATTTTGGATGCCCCCACCTCTGCTAACAACCTTCCAAGAACTGCGAATATTTATGTATATCCCACTTTCTCAGTTCCACTTTGGAACTTGCAGCTCTCCGGCGCCCCCCTTACCCTCAGGTCAGTCAGGGAACTGCACCTAGGATAATTAGCCGCCGGATGGGCTGCTTGTTGTGCACTGACCTCTAGACTACTGCAGTAAGGAATTATCAATGCTGTGGCCGCAGCCCCTCATTCAGCAATATAAGACCCTTCTGTACTGCCAGCTAGTCTCGGCAGCCGCGCACATTACGCTGCCACCAGCCACGCTTTACTTAATCACAGAGTTAATTAAGAGGGTCCGTGACAAACCCCAAATTAGTAGCGATTATCTAAATAAGGCGTATAGTTCATTTCTAAGAGCATGAAGACAGACTGAATTATTATATCATTTATTCCCCAAAATGAGGGCAGTGATTATATAGATGAAAGTTGCTATAAAGTTGAGACATTACATATGTACAGATACAAGTATAAAACAAAAGTGGATGAAAACAGAAAGTACACTCACGGTTGCTTATGAATCTTTAGGCATCCTATGTGGCTGGAGGGGGAGGGGCACGTAACCAAACGTCGCCACTCATCGGCACGTCTCTCTGGCATGAGGACTTCAGCTGCTCTGAACTGGTTTTGCCAAGGGAATGCCTTATAGCCTCTGCTGTGTGACATCACGGAAGGGGCAGTCTGGAGAGGGTCTGCCCCCTACTCTTGGATTTAGAATCAAACTACAAAACTTAATATAACTGTATCTCGCAGGAGGAAGTTCGCACAAACACGCACATGGTATCATTCTTTGTAGTTTGTTGATTACAATAATTCAAGACCAAATATGCAGTATTTCAGACACACCGTTTAGAAGGAATCCATATCTCATTTTCTAGAAGTCCGAGAATCGTGAAACTTAGGGGTTTAGACAGCTGGCTTTGTGCCCTTCGCAGAAATGTGGGTTTTATATCTCTGCTGCGTATGGTTTTTACGGTACAGTCTCTTTAATATCACCCATAGTTTCATTCAGCCACAGATCAGAGAACAAAGGAACATCTTTTCCACTAGCTTAATTAACATTCCTTGCTCACAGGAAATGGACAGCTTCAGGTTTCACAGAGCTGTGCCCATGAAGACACTGGTGTGTGTGTGTGTGTGTGTGTGGGGGAAGAGAAAGGGGGGATTTGCAGCAACATGGCAGGCTGCAATGTCCTGATAAGAAAATGGGAGACTTCTAGAAGGTTCCAACAGAAAACATCATATTTTGCAGACATTACATTACAGTGGGAGAGAGAGAGTCTATCCTTAGGCCCGAGCCAATCAGACTTACCAACCAAGGGCTGTTCGAGATTTCCCTCCAAGCTGGGAGAAAAAGGTTTAGACTCCCCCCCCCACCTTGGGCAACTGTCACCAAGAGGGTTTCTTGTCTCAGGACGAGTTACCGAAGAGAAACCCCATATCTCTCCTTCTGTCATCCTATTTCTGCTCTGAAAGAACTTTCTGTTACGAAAGGACCTCAAACACTGTAGGACCCAGATTTGGGAATCCCTTCTTTTATCCCCTGCCTTTTGGAGGATGTCATCTATCGTCTCCCCGAATAGGAACTTCCCTTTGCAGGGGATCGACCTAGGTTCATTTTAGTTTGTAAATCCCCTGGCCAACATTTGAGCAACAACGTTCTTTGGGCTGCGTTTGACATGGCTGCTGCTTTAGATGATAATCTCACCAAGTCAGCTGATGAGTCCGCCAAGAATGCCACCGCTCCCCTTATTTACTGGAATAGATTCCAGAATCTTCTCTCTGGGTGTACCTTCCCTTAACTGTCTCTTTAGTTGATCCACCCATACCATAAGGGCTCTGGAGGTACATATTGCCACAATAACTGGCTTCAGATTTCCCCCAGCTGATTCACAAGCGCCCTTGAGGAAGGTATCGGCCATTTTCTCTAAGGGGTCCTTCAGAGTACCCTAAAAGTGTCCTCAAAGGGGAGTGCAAAACTTTTTTGAGGCCTTGGCGACAGCTACGTCTAGTGTCGGGGCTTTGTCCCAAGATGTGGACGCCTCTTCATCAAAGGGATATTTCCTCTTAAGGGAAGGGACAGTGGAGTTTTTCCACTCTGGTTTTTCCCTTTTCTTTTTTTAAGGCCCTGTACGTTCTCGTTTATCGGGAACACTCTGTTTCTTTTGGCCCGGACATTATGTCCTGGACTGACCTATCAGGGCGAGGGACTGCCACCCCCATGGTAGATCTTATTGCCTTAACTAGCGTGTTTACCTCCTCTGGGGGAAAACAATGATGGCCTCCCGTTTCCTCGTCTGAGGATGATGAGCCGGTGACTGAGGTATGTGAGGTAACCTCCCCTGACGTCGAGACTTCTGACTGGGAACCCACTCCAGAGTCCTTCCTTTTAACTTTTTCCCCTTGTTTCAGGGATAAAAGGGCACTCTGAACCTCTGATCTGATTACAGGTCTTAGGTCCGAGGCGAAATCCGGGGTTTCCTCACAAAGAACTTCCTGTATGCAGGATTCGCAGGGCTCTGCTATAAGTGGGGCATTCCCTGTTCTTTGTTTCCCCTTCTTTTTTCCCTGATAAGGGAAAAGAAGTCTATTACAATGGTGAACATTCTCGAAGGTCACTCACCAGATATGCGCGGCTGCAGGTACCGGTTCGGGAGGTGGATTCAGGTCCCGTACGGGCTGATCCAAGGATGGTGACTTGCTCCTTGCAGCCGACCTGCTGCGTTGCGTGGAGTGGCGACTGGATCGGCCATCACTCCTGTCCTGCTCTTTTTGCCGGTGATGCTGGTGTTGCTGTTGCCTGGGCTGCTGCTTAGGCTGCTGCTTGAGCTGTTGCTCCCTTTGCTGGTCGCTGTCTTCCATACTTACAGGACGCCTCCAGCCAGGAGCAATTCCAGCACTTTCATTTTCGAATTTCGCGGCGCGTGACGTCACCTCCTCTACCAGACTGCACCACTGTCTGCCCCGGGGAGTGCGCAGTGCGCTGACTCAGAAGACATTTATCCATTTCCGGGGCAGCACCATATTGGTACACCTCTGTACCATGGCGCTGCCCGTGTGTGTCCCGGGTCCCCACCAGCCCCAGAATCCTTTCCAGAGCGGCGGCTCAGTCCTCTCCCCCCCGCTCACCCTGTCGAGCCCGTCGGCTGCAGCGGTGGCGGCTTCAGGAACCGACCCGCCATGACAGGGGCTTCCCCGCTGTGAGCCCCCGGACGGGACAGCCCTGGATCTCCTATTAGTTAAGCTGCTGCGGTTCTGTAGGTCACCCGTCAGGGACAGGAACCCAACCAGGGGCGGAGGAGAGGTACCGCCCTTTTTATCTGTAGGTTTCTGTCCCTGATGGGCGGATCCCCTCTCTCCATGGTGCTGTCATGGGTGAGAGAGAAGCGATCATTTTTTGTGAAAAAAATATGATTTTTTATTTTCACGGCTCTACATAATTAACTTCTGTGAAGCACTTGAGGGTTCAAGGTGATCAATACACATCTGGATAAGTTGAAATTTTGCTGGATGAAATTTTTTTCTAAGCCTCACAATGGCCACAATATTATAGGCATTATCACCAATAATATCAATGCTATTATATGCATTATGTAATAATGGGGGGCAGGTCAGTGAGGGATCAGCGACCGGTCATAAGCCAATACAGAGGAATATGTAATCAGTGCACCACATAAAGCCCCGCCCACAGTCCCATCCACAGCCCCGCCCACAGCCCCGCCCCAGAGCACGAGAATCTCATTAACTGAAAACTACAAATACAGATTAAACAGTAAACCAGAGTTGCCCTCATTTATGGTGGACCATAGGAGCTACTATGGATCCTGAGCAGAAGATTAGAGAAAATAATATTGCTCCCCATTTCAGGAGAGATTGTGCAGTAATCTGAATTCCTTAGGATCAGAAACAATGTAATTGGTTGTAAGTTCTATAGAAAAGGGCTTTCACTGCCCAAAGTCATTAGAACAGTTTTGGGTGGAGGAGAATGTTGTGGTCTAGAGGGAAAATGGTGATCATGGTAATACGGCCGGACTACACCACCGATAAAGCAGCCACAGCCGGTGACTGAGAGGAATCTGTGACTTCTCTGCATTCAGTGGTTACTACTAACCTGGGTAGTCATATGTGGGAATCTCCTCTTTACACCGCTCATCATCTCTCACATATGTCTCTGTAGTATTAATATGGGTCAGATCTTCACCCTGAAACAAATATTGTAAAAGTCACAGACAGATGGAGAAGTCCCATCTATGATCAGCTCTAATCCTGCCATCTCCACCGCTCTCATTACACAAGTATAAAACATATAATACAGGTGGATAAAACTAGACTGAGCACAAGACCTTCACAGCCATCTACACATCATAGGGGGGATCTCCTGACACCTTCTCTCCATCTACCTGATGATCCTGAGGAGCACTGGGATCTTCTTGGTTACAGTCCTGTGGAAGAAGAGGATGGGGACATCTCTCTGGTGTTGTCCTCTTACTGGACAGATCTGGAGGAAACACATACAGGGACTGAATTCATTCTCTACATACAGATAATTATAGGCCGTGTGTATTTAGTCCTGTCTATTACCTGGTGATGTGAGGGGCTGGGGAACCTCCATTATGACGTTCTTGTACAGATCTCTGTGTCCTTCTAAATACTCCCACTCCTCCATGGAGAAATAGACAGCGACATCCTGACACCTTATAGGAACCTGACACATACAATGATACCGTCATCCCCCCGATCCCTTCATAGTGTTACTGTATAATGTCCCAGCATTCCCAGCAGTGTCACCTCTCCAGTCAGCAGCTCAGTCATCTTGTAGATGAGTTCTAGGATCTTCTGGTCATTGATGTCCTCATGGATCAGGGGGTGAGGTGGAGGCCCCGTGATTGGGCTCAGGGGTCTTCCCCATCCCTCAGACACAGGGTCCTGACAGCGATCACTAGAGGTCTTCTTCACCACTGTGTAATCCTGGTAATGGAGAGACACATTAATAAATCTCACTACAGACATTTCCAGAGTCCTCACCTCTCCAGTTCTGTCCATCTGTTATTCCCATAGATAAGAATGATGTAATGTGACGTCATCAGAATCTCTCACCTCTCCAGTGAGATGGAAGAGGATCTCTAGGGTGAGGTGTAACATCCTCTCCGCCATCTTGTCTCTGTCCATATCCATCCTTGATGGGTAAATCAGGAAAATTCTCTTTTGTAGAAGATCTTCACTGAGAGGATCCGATATTGTAGAGACCTGAATGAGAAGAAGATGATCCGATGTAACATCATAAGAATCCTGTGTAATAATACACTTACTGGAGATAATAAGGGAAACATATGAGGAGATTTATTATCTTACAGGGTTTAGTTTTCTTCCCTGACATCTACTAATAAAACCTATATATTTAGGCCACAGACAACAAGCAGTTTCCTCCTCGGAGTCGGCAGCTGAACACGTTCCTCATAGACTCATCAACGTCACCATCAATTCCCATCAGAGTGAAGGAACATCGCTCCTCTATTCAGCTCTATGGATCCAGGATGAAATCCACTGCGGCCCCTGCAAGAAAAGAGCGAAGTCTGGTGAGACCCCCGAGCCGGAGATTTCTACAGCTGCTCTGTGCGCACAGGACCTGTGATGAGGTCACAGGAGGGGAGGAGTCAGGGGTCACATGATCAGGGGCCTCAGTGTGGGCAGGACTCTGCTGTGCTGGTTGTCATGGTGCTGGATGAGGGGAAGTTTCTGTGTGGGGTCAGGAGGGGTTTACAGGGTGGATGTAGCAGAGCCGTGTGTGTACGAGGTGTACGGAGCGGAGCCGTGTGTGTACGAGGTGTACGGAGCGGAGCCGTGTGTGTACGAGGTGTACGGAGCGGAGCCGTGTGTGTACGAGGTGTACGGAGCGGAGCCGTGTGTGTACGAGGTGTACGGAGCGGAGCCGTTTGTGTACGAGGTGTACGGAGCGGAGCCGTGTGTGTGCGAGGTGTGCGGAGCTGTGTGTTTAAGGTGTACGGAGCGGAGCCGTGTGTACGAGGTGTACGGAGTGGAGCCACGTGTGAAGGAGGTGTACGGAGCGGAGCCATGTGTACAAGGTGTACGGAGAGGAGCCGTGTGTGTAGGAGGTGTACGGAGTGGAGCCGCGTGTGTACGAGGTGTACTGAGCGGAGCCGTGTGTGTACGAGGTATACTGAGCAAAGCCGTGTGTGTCCGAGGTGTACGGAGCGGAGCCATATGTGTACGAGGTGTACGGAGTGGAGCTGTGTGTGTACGAGGTGTACGGAGCGAAGCCGTGTTTGTGTGAACCCCTCTGTGTACGCTGTATACCCCCAGCTTCGGTCTCAGACCCCACAGTGTACGCTGTATACACCCATTTACCCCCATCTTCGGGCGCAGACCCCTTTGTATGCTGTATACATCCATATACCCCCAGCTTCGGTTGCAGACGCCTCTTTGCACGCTGTATACACCCGTATACCCCCAGCTTCAGTCGCAGACCCCTCAGTGTACGCTGTATACACCTGTATTCCCTCAGCTTCATCCGCAGACCCCTCAGTGTGCTCTTTATACACCCATATACCCTCAGCTTCAGTTGCAGACCCCTGTGTATACTGTATACACCTAGCTTCAGTCACAGACCCCGCGTCTCTCACACTATTTACACCTGTATACCCCCAGCTTCAGTCTCAGAACCCTGTGTGTATGCTGTATACACCCGTATACCCCCCAGCTTCGGTCACTGACCCCTCTCTTTACGCTGTATACACCCGTATACCCCCAGCTTCGGTCGCAAACCCCTCTGTGTACGCTGTGTACACCCGTATACCCCCAGCTTCGGTCACAGACCCGTGTTCACTGTATACACCTGTTTATCCCCAGTTTTGGTCGCAGACCCCTGTGTACACTGTATACACCCGTATACCCGCAGGTTCAGTCGTAGACCCCTGTGTATACTGTATTCACCTGTATACCCCCAGCTTCAGTCACAGACCCCGCGTCTCTCACACTGTATACACCTGTATACCCCCATCTTCAGTCTCAGAACCCTGTGTGTATGCTCTATACACCCGTATACCCCCAGCTTTGGTCACAGACCCCTCTGTGTACGCTGTATACACCGTATACCCCAGATTCGGTCACAGCCCCCTGTGTTCACTGTATACACCCGTATATCCCCAGTTTTGGTTGCAGACCCCTGTGTACACTGTATACACCCTTATACCCCCAGGTTTGGTTGCAGTCCCCTGTGTATGCTGTATACATCCGTATACCCCCAGCTTTGGTCGCAGATCCCTGTGTACTCTGTATACACCCGTATACCCCCAGCTTTGATCGCAGACCCCTGTGTACGCTGTATACACCCGTATACCCCCAGCTTCGGTCACAGACCCCTCTGTGTATGCTGTTTACACCCATATACCCCAAGCTTCGGTCACAGACACTGCATCTCTCACACTGTAGAACTGACGCCGGACACACACGGTAAAACTGCGGTCGTCGGTCTCATCTCTCGCACTTATACTGATAACATAAGATGGAGTCAGACGAACCCTCCTACAAAACGTGAGAGCAAAGTCATTACTACAGGACTGTGTGAGAAAGGGATTTATTCTACAAGAAACGCTGGGGCCACAAATGAGAATAACATAATGTCATTCATCTTCTCTTTCACCATAGATATTGACAGTGAGGGCGACTTCCACTTTGCCGCAATGTGGATTTTAGTGGCCGTACATAAGTAGTTTACTAGCTTCTGAAAGCTTTCTGGAAGCTGGGAAGGCCTGGTTCCCAGTAAAAGGGTAGAAGGTTCCAGAACAACCGGTCCACCATACATCTGTGCTATCAGACACTTCACCTTCTCCCAAAGCCCAGAAACCACCATACAAGACCACCAAATATGTCTCATGTCACCAGATATTCCACAGCCCCTAAAACAGTCTCCCGAGATTTTAGGAAAAATGCTGTGAACTTTTTCCGGTACATAATAGACTCTGTGCAATAGTTTTAAGGAGGTCTCCACAAGGGAAGTCTGGTGACTACCTCATGATAGGGTGTCACAGCTACGATACCATTCATCAATTGACTGTTCAAACCCCAGATCCTCCTCCCACTGTAACATATACTTCAATTTTTTATCATTTTGTGGAGAATTTATAGCATAGTAGATCAATGAGATCGTTCCCCTGCCCAAAGGGTCATTTAGACATTTATTTTCAAAACTCGTTGCCCTGAGAGTAGTACCGCTCGGGAGGATCTGCTTTGCAAAGTGGAAGATCTGGTTCAAATTTTTGAACAAATTCCTCTCTGTCAAGTAAGATATTAAATGGGGAACACAAATGTTTAAGTATATGAATACCTTTCAGCTTCCACCAAGAAAAAATTTGAGGCTCAAGGCCTGGCGGGAGCATGGGGTTTTGTAATATAGCTGTCAGGGGAGAAGGGCTTGATTGTAAGTTATATTTAAACCGGACTTTCCTCCAAAGAAGCAACGAGTGGACTGTAAAAGGAGCCACATTCATTAACCCCCGTGGAAGTCGGTCTGTGGTCCACATTAGGCCTGATAAAGAGAATGGTTTGGAGAGAAATGATTCCAGAATAACCCATCTCAGACTATTGGGATATGAACACGCACTTATTAATGGAGCAATCTGTGCCGACTTGTAATAAAGTGTAAAATTAGGGAGGGATAAACCCCCTTCTTTTCTGTGACGGAACATACGTTTTTGCACAATTCTGGGTTGTTTTCCGAGCCAATGAAACTTAGACATCATAGAGTGTAAATGAGTGATCGTTCTGGCTGGTACCATAATTGGGAGGGACCTAAATAGATATAAGAAGCGAGGCAGTGACACCATTTTTAATGCATGTGTTCTGCCGAGCCAGGATAACTTTGAGGAAGCCCATCTATCCAGGTCCCTCTGGAAGTTTTGGATCAGTGGAGTGTAATTCCACCGAAACAGAGGTGACCTGTTGGCTGTTAAGTTGATACCCAGATATGTTAGATAATGTCCTTTGTGTATAAACCCAAAATGGGAGGCTATATTACCGTATATACTCGAATATAAGTCGAGATTTTCAGCCCAAAAAATTGGGCTGAAAGTCCCCCTCTCGTCTTATATTCGAGTCATATACAAAGGTGGTCGGAGGGGGATGGGGGGCGGGGGTGTCAGGTCATACTTACCCGTCCTGACGCTGTGTCTTGAGCCCCCAGCTTCTCCCCGTGCTCTCTCTTCCTGCCTTCAGCGGTCACGTGGTGCCGCTCATTAAAACTCATGAATATGCGCATATTCATGAGTTTTAATGAGCAGTACCACGTGACCGCTGAAGGCAGGAAGAGAGAGCCCGGAGAAGCTGGGGGCTCAAGACACAGCGTCAGGACGGGTAAGTATAGCGATACTCACCTGTCCTGCGTCCATGGCTGCTTGCTGCTGTCTGTGTCTGTCATCGGTCAGTGACTTCAGACAGCAGAGGGCGCGGTGACGTGGTTAGTGCGCGCCCCCTGCAGTCTGAACGTCACTGACCAATGACGTGGCAGATAGCGGTGAGCAGCCATGGACGCAGGACAGGTGAGAATCTGACACCCAGCGACGGAGAGGTGAGTACAGTCATGGCCAAAAGTATTGACACCCCTGCAATTCTGTCAGATAATACTCAGTTTCTTCCTGAAAATGATTGCAAACACAAATTCTTTGGTATTATTATCTTCATTTAATTTTTCTTAAATGAAAAAACACAAAAAGAATTGTCCTAAAGCCAAATTGGATATAATTCCACACCAAACATAACAAAGAGGGTGGACAAAAGTATTGGCACTGTTCGAAAAATCATGTGATGCGTCTCTAATTTGTGTAATTAACAGCACCTGTAACTTACCTGTGGCACCTAACAGGTGTTGGCAATAACTAAATCACACTTGCAGCCAGTTGACATGGATTAAAGTTGACTCAACCTCTGTCCTGTGTCCTTGTGTGTACCACATTGAGCATGGAGAAAAGAAAGAAGACCAAAGAACTGTCTGAGGACTTGAGAAACCAAATTGTGAGGAAGCATGAGCAATCTCAAGGCTACAAGTCCATCTCCAAAGACCTGAATGTTCCTGTGTCTACCGTGCGCAGTGTCATCAAGAAGTTTAAAGCCCATGGCACTGTGGCTAACCTCCCTAGATGTGGACAGAAAAGAAAAATTGACAAGAGATTTCAACGCAAGATTGTGCGGATGTTAGATAAAGAAACTCCACTAACATCCAAATAAGTTCAAGCTGCCCTGCAGTCCAAGGGTACAACAGTGTCAGCCCGTACTATCCGTCGAAGTCAATGCAAGAAAGCGGACGGCACCGCTGTTACCGTGCTAAGGTCCGTGGCTGGCAGCAGGCGGAGAGCTCACATCCAGGACTCCCAGGTGCTTGACCTCGTAGCAAGACGAATGTAGTTTCCAAGAGAAAAAGGTCGCACTCTGCGGGATAATGATGAATGTTTATTGACACTGAATTACATGTCACGTCGGAGATGTGAAGGAGAGTGTGTCAAATGGCTGACTACGGCCGTTTCACGCTACTCGAGCGCTTCCAGGACCCGTGGAAGCGCTCGAGTAGTGTGAAACGGCCGTAGTCAGCCATTTGACACACTCTCCTTCACATCTCCGACGTGACATGTAATTCAGTGTCAATAAACATTCATCATTATCCCGCAGAGTGCGACCCGTACTATCCGTCGGCATCTGAATGAAAAGGGACTGTATGGTAGGAGACCCAGGAAGACTCCACTTCTTACCCCGAGACATAAAAAAGCCAGGCTGGAGTTTGCCAAAACTTACCTGAAAAAGCCTAAAACATTTTGGAAGAATGTTCTCTGGTCAGATGAGACAAAAGTAGAGCTTTAGGGCAAAAGCATCAACATAGAGTTTACAGGAGAAAAAAGAGGCATTCAAAGAAAAGTACATGGTCCCTACAGTCAAACATGGCGGAGGTTCCCTGATGTTTTGGGGTTGCTTTGCTGCCTCTGGCACTGGACTGCTTGACAGTGTGCATGGCATTATGAAGTCTGAAGATTACCAACAAATTTTGCAGCATAATTTAGGGCCCAGTGTGAGAAAGCTGGGTCTCCCTCAGAGGTCATGGGTCTTCCAGCAGGACAATAACCCAAAACACACTTCAAAAAGCACTAGAAAATGGTTTGAGAGAAAGCACTGGAGACTTCTAAGGTGGCCAGCAATGAGTCCAGACCTGAATCCCATAGAACACCTGTGGAGAGATCTAAAAATGGCAGTTTGGAGAAGGCACCCTTCAAATATCAGGGACCTGGAGCAGTTTGCCAAAGAAGAATGGTCTAAAATTCCAGCAGAGCATTGTAAGAAACTCATTGATGGTTACCGGAAGCGGTTGGTCGCAGTTATTTTGGCTAAAGGTTGTGCAACCAAGTATTAGGCTGAGGGTGCCAATACTTTTGTCCGGCCCATTTTTGGAGTTTTGTGTGAAATGATCAATGTTTTGCTTTTTGCTTCATTCTCTTTTGCGTTTTTTCATTTAAGACAAATTAAATGAAGATAATAATACCAAAGAATTTGTGTTTGCAATCATTTTCAGGAAGAAACTGAATATTATCTGACAGAATTGCAGGGGTGTCAATACTTTTGGCCATGACTGTATGTCATTTTTTTATTTTTACATGCAGCAGCAGCGGCAGCACATGGGGGAATAATTTTAAGGAGCTTCTAATGGGGGCAGCACATGGGGGAACAATATGGAGCTTCTAATGGGGGCAGCATATGGGGGAACAATCTATGGAGCTGCTTATGGGGGCAGTATATGGGGGAACAATATGGAGCTTCTAATGGGGGCAGCATATGGGGGAACAATCTATGGAGCTGCTTATGGGGGCAGTATATGGGGGAACAATATGGAGCTTCTAATGGGGGCAGCATATGGGGGAATAATCTATGGAGCATTTCCCACCCTAGACTTATACTCGAGTCAATAAGTTCTCCCAGTTTTTTGTGGCAAAATTAGGGGGGTCGACTTATACTCAGATCGACTTATACTCGAGTATATACGGTAGTTTGCTCTGTCTTAGGAAAATTTACAAATAATGCTTCGGATTTATCAATGTTAATCTTTAACCCTGAGATCTTCTCAAATTCGTGAAGGAGGGAAAACAAGTGAGGGAGTGTAGTGTGGGGACTTATTAATGTTAGCAGGAGATCATCCGCAAAGAGGCTGACTTTATATTGGTCTCCCATATTCTCAGGGCCCAGGATATTCTGATCTCTCCTTATTGCTTCCACAATGGGTTCCATTGTAAGTGCAAAAAGATCCGGAGATAGAGGACAGCCCTGCCTGGTACCCTCTGAATATTAATTGGAGGGGGATGTGGTGACGGGAGTTTTACATAAGCGATAGGGCTATCATATAACAATTGGAGGCACTTTATAAGTTTAGGGGAGAATCCGACTTCCGATAGAACCGTAAAGAGATACGACCAGGACACCGAATCGGAAGCCCTCTCAGTATCTAATGCAAGCAGGAGAAGTCACTTTCGCTGTAGGTTAGTTGTATGAATAATATTTAACGCTCTCCTAATATTATCTGGGGCCTGTCGCGCTGGTATAAAACCAACCTGATCCCGATGGATGAGGTGAGGGAGGATTTTATTGATCAGGGGAAGAGTCTTGAGGAGATCATTTGCATATTCCCAGTGCCTTCTGGGATAAGTGAAGAGTCTCCGCGAGCTCAACGATCACTGGGTTTTGGCCGTTGCAGCTGAAAAGAAGAAATCGGAAAACCAGGGGAAGAGTCTTGAGGAGATCATTTGCATATTCCCAGTGCCTTCTGGGATAAGTGAAGAGTCTCCGCGAGCTCAACGATCACTGGGTTTTGGCCGTTGCAGCTGAAAAGAGGAAATCGGAAAACCAGGGGAAGAGTCTTGAGGAGATCATTTGCATATTCCCAGTGCCTTCTGGGATAAGTGAAGAGTGTCCGCGAGCTCAACGATCACTGGGTTTTGGCCGTTGCAGCTGAAAAGAGGAAATCGGAAAACCAGGGGAAGAGTCTTGAGGAGATCATTTGCATATTCCCAGTGCCTTCTGGGATAAGTGAAGAGTCTCCGCGAGCTCAACGATCACTGGGTTTTGGCCGTTGCAGCTGAAAAGAGGAAATCGGAAAACCAGGGGAAGAGTCTTGAGGAGATCATTTGCATATTCCCAGTGCCTTCTGGGATAAGTGAAGAGTCTCCGCGAGCTCAACGATCACTGGGTTTTGGCCGTTGCAGCTGAAAAGAAGAAATCGGAAAACCAGGGGAAGAGTCTTGAGGAGATCATTTGCATATTCCCAGTGCCTTCTGGGATAAGTGAAGAGTCTCCGCGAGCTCAACGATCACTGGGTTTTGGCCGTTGCAGCTGAAAAGAGGAAATCGGAAAACCAGGGGAAGAGTCTTGAGGAGATCATTTGCATATTCCCAGTGCCTTCTGGGATAAGTGAAGAGTGTCCGCGAGCTCAACGATCACTGGGTTTTGGCCGTTGCAGCTGAAAAGAGGAAATCGGAAATTTGGCTCATCTTTCATCGTTTTTAAGAAATCTCAAGATGGAAGAGGCCAGGAGCCATTTGGTGAGCTGCATTTCTTGCTACATGTTCACAGATTTACCAGTGGAAAAGCCAAACTTCACATGCCACAAATGCAAGCTTGTGTCCCTGTTGGAGGAAAAGTTGCAAAATCTCGAAGAGAGGTTAGCTACGTTGAAGATCATTAAGGAAGGTGAAGAGTTCTTGGACAGAGCAGAATTATCTCTTCATGTTACAGAAAGAGAAGAAATTCGAAGTGCACCTGAAGAAACAGAGGAATGGAGACATGTGACCCAGAGAAGCAGGAGGATCAGAAGGCAGTCAGCACCCATACTGCTCAGGAACCAGTACCAGGCTCTCACGCAGGAAAACGATGAAGAAATACATCAGGATAAGACTTTGCCAACAAACAGCAACCTTGTACGCCCTCAGAGTCCTCCTGGATGGAGAAAGAAAAATGTTGTGAAGAAGAAACGGAGAGTGGTGGTCATGGGGGATTCCCTGCTGAGAGGAACAGAGGCCGCTATCTGCAGACCGGATATAACTACAAGAGAAATGTGCTGTCTTCCAGGTGCAAAAATTAAAGATGTGTCTGACAGGATATCAGGACTCTTCAGACCTACAGATGACTACCCATTCCTGCTACTACATGTGGGGACAAATGACACCGCAAGAAACGACCTGGAAATCATCTGCAGAGACTTTGAAGACTTAGGCAAGAAAGTGAAAGAACTGGGAGCGCAGGTGGTCTTCTCTTCCATCCTCCCAGTGGATGGCCATGGAACAAGGAGGTGGAATAAGATTCTGCAGGTGAACAACTGGCTACGTCGATGGTGCCGTCAGCAACGATTTGGATTTCTGGATCACGGAGTGAACTACTTATACGATGGACTACTTGCTAGAGATGGGGTGCACCTTACGAAGACTGGAAAGCATGTATTTGGAAGTCGCCTTGCTACACTTGTAAGGAGAGCTTTAAACTAGAACAACATGGGAAGGGAAGCAAAAGACCAGAAAAAGCCATACACCTGACAAATGCTATTGAGAACTCTGCTATTAGAAGTGGAAAGGAAGAACAAAGACGAAAGAATCTAATTACTAAAAATATTGGAGAAAGAGAAACCAATCACAAACTAAAATGTTTCTATACTAATGCACAAAGCATGGGCAACAAACAAGGAGAATTGGAACTACTAACACAGGAACAGAAATATGATGTAATTGGAATCACTGAAACTTGGTGGGACAATACACATGATTGGAATACAAGACTAGAAGGATACAACTTATTTGCAAGAAACAGACTTGATAAACGAGGAGGGGGTGTCGCATTGTATGTTCGAAACGCGTATATCTGCACAGAGATTGAAGCTTCAGAGACTGGGAGTTCTGTGGAAACTGTTTGGGTAAGAATACAAGGACAGAACAATGGAAAGGACACCATTGTAGGCATTTACTACAGGCCGCCTGTGCAAGCCGAAGATATAGATGAACTCTTTATGCATCAGATGGCCAAGTTCTCCAAAAAATATGACATAGTTGTCATGGGAGATTTCAACTATCCAGACATTTGTTGGGAATCTCTCTCAGGCAAAACTAACAGGTCAAGGAAATTCTTATCCTCTCTTGCTGACAACTTTATCTTCCAAAAGGTAAGGGAGAAAACAAGGGGAACTGCTACCTTGGATCTAATCCTTATAAACAGGGAGGAAATGGTTGAGGAGGTAAAAGTGGCTGGGACCCTAGGAGGTAGCGACCATGCTATTTTAGAATTTTGGATTACTAGAGGTGGAAGACCTGTGAAGACTCAGACGTCAAGGTTAGATTTCAGAAAGGCAGATTTTAAGGGATTCAGAAAGAGAATTGGAGGGATCCATTGGCTGGATATCCTTAAAGACAAAAATGTCCAGGAAGGATGGGAAATCTTGAAAAATGAAATTCTCAAAGCACAGTTGTTAACAATTCCGAAAAGAGGGAAGAATAGGAAGCATTTAAGGAAACCAGGATGGATGAACACAGAACTTAAGCACATGCTAAAAAGGAAGAAAAAAATGTTTATAAAATGGAAAGAGGGAGGCATATCTAAAGAAGAATATAATGCTGTCTGCAGAACCTGCAGGGCACAAATCAGATTAGCTAAAGCTGAAAATGAACTGAGGCTTGCAAGAGATGTCAAACGCAATAATAAAGGATTTTGGGGATATGTCAAAAGTAAAAGAAAAGTCAAAGATGCTATAGGATTTTTACAGGATGAAAATGATGAAATGGTAAGACAGGATGTTGAGAAGGCTGAACTTTTAAATTCCTATTTTGCATCTGTTTTCTCTCAGAAAGGAAATGCAACATCAACTGTTATTCACTGTCCTATTAAGGGAATAGAAGAATCCAGGATATCTATAAACAGAAAGATAGTGAGGAAACACTTAGCTAACCTAAATGAATTCAAGTCTCCAGGTCCAGATGAATTACACCCCAGAGTACTGAAGGAGATAGCAGAAGAAATTTTTGAACCCCTCTCCATAATCTTTGAAAATTCTTGGAGAACAGGAGAAGTGCCAGAAGACTGGAGAAGAGCAAATGTTGTTCCTATCTTCAAAAAGGGGAAGAAGGTGGACCCAGGCAACTATAGGCCGGTGAGTCTGACTTCTATACCAGGAAAGATCTTTGAACAAATTATTAAACAACATGTATGTCAATACCTGGATAAGAATGAAGTGATTAAACAGAGTCAGCATGGGTTTCTAACTAATAAGTCATGTCAGACTAACTTAATTTCCTTCTATGACGGTATCACTGATTGGGTGGATCAAGGAAATGCTGTAGATATAGTATATCTTGACTTCAGCAAAGCATTTGACAAAGTCTCTCATACAATCCTTATTGAAAAAATGACTAAGTATGGAATGGACAAGGCAACTGTTAGGTGGATTCATAACTGGCTTAGTGATCGGACCCAAAGAGTGGTCGTAAATGGCTGCACATCCAGTTGGAAGAATGTCTCAAGTGGGGTACCACAGGGCTCTGTCCTGGGCCCTGTATTGTTCAACATCTTTATCAACGATTTAGATGAAGGAATTGAGGGTAAACTGATTAAATTTGCTGATGACACAAAGCTAGGAGGGATAGCTAATACTAGAGAAGAGAGAGAGAGGATTCAAAAAGATTTAAATAAACTGGAGAAGTGGGCAGCAACTAACAGAATGGTTTTTAACAGGGAGAAATGCAAAGTACTACATCTGGGCAATAAAAATGAAAAAAGCATATATAGAATGGGAGGAATAGGGCTAAGTGACAGCACATGTGAAAAAGACTTGGGTATACTAATAGATCACAGACTGAATATGAGTCAACAGTGTGATGCAGCAGCAAAAAAGGCAAATGCAATTCTAGGATGTATTAACAGAAGCATACATTCTAGATCACGTGAAGTCATTATTTCCCTCTACTCCTCTTTGGTCAGACCTCATCTGGAATATTGTGTCCAGTTTTGGGCACCACATTTTAAAAAAGACATCAACAAACTGGAGCAAGTTCAGAAAAGAGCGACCAGAATGGTGACCGGTCTGCAAACCCTGTCTTATGAGGAAAGGTTGCAAGATTTGGGAATGTTTAGTTTGCAAAAGAGAAGACTGAGAGGAGACTTAATAGCTGTCTACAAATATCTAAAGGGCTGTCACATTGTAGAAGGATCAACTTTATTCTCATTTGCACAAGGAAAGACTAGAAGCAATGGGATGAAACTGAATGGGAAGAGACACAGATTAGATATTAGAAAAAACTTTTTGACAGTTAGAGTGATCAATGAGTGGAACAGGCTGCCACGAGAAGTGGTGAGTTCTCCTTCAATGGAAGTCTTCAAACAGAGGCTGGACAGACATCTGACTGGGATGATTTAGCGAATCCTGCTTTGAGCAGGGGGTTGGACCAGATGGCCCAGGAGGTCCCTTCCAACTCTACGATTCTATGATTCTATGATTCTATGATTCTATGATTCTGTCACAATGGATGTAAAGATTTTGAAGTCAATGTATAAGAGGGATATAGGTCTATAATTTGTGGTGAGATGATCTTTCTTAGGATTAGGGATTACGGTTACATGCGCCACGTAGAGCTCAGGGGGCAGCTGTGAGCCATTTAGTAGTGAATTACAGAGGTTTTTATATGTGGTGTCAGCACATCGCTGCATTTTTTATAATATATTGCTGTAAGACCATCCGGCCCCGGGGCCTTTCCTCTTTTTAGTTTTTTGAGTGTTGAAACTATTTCCTCCTCAGAGATGTGTAAATGGAGTTGTTGTGCCGCGGACTCAGTCAGGTTAGGTAGATGTAGTGTGTGAAGGAATGACTCCAGTAGTGAGGGGGGTGATTGTGGGGCGAATACAAACTCTGGGGGTATTCATTATAAGTGCTATACATGACATCGGGGTGGGCTGAGGTCTGACCCTTAGGGTCTTTTATAGAGGAGATTATATGCAGTGACTCTCTCATTCTGAGCTTACGAGCAGCATCTTATTAGGCTTATTGGCATGGTGATAAAACGCGGCTTTACTCCAAGTTAGCGCCTCTCCGTTCTGGTGGTGAGAATGGCGTCTAATTGTCATTTCATATCTTGTATTTGTGTAGATAAGTATAGGGGTGAAGAGCGCTGATTGGCCGATTCTAACTCCTGCAGTTTCTCCTCCAGTCTGGGCTGTAATTCAGACCTTTCTTCTTCCTGTCGGCCGATAACTTATCACAGAACCGGGAATAGATTTTCTGTGCGCGAGTCACATTGCTCCAAGTGAGGCCTCCTCCGCTGTGTGAGTTTAGGGGAAATTTGTTATATCTTCTCTTATAGCGGTTACATTAGAGATTTGGGCATTTTAGCTCCTGGTGTGGAGTCGATAGCACAATCATATGCCGCCATATAGTAGACGGCCGGTAACTGGTGAGAATTCCCTCCTGTGTGGGGTCTATTTCCCTCCAGAGAAATCACACGTTACATTCCACACATAACACTGTGTAGAGAAGGCGGCGCGGGGTAATTGTGCCAGTAGTGAGGGGGAATAATGGCGGGAATGTCACTGAGGAGAAGGCTCCATGGAGGTCTGCACTCCGGAGATCATGTGACCCCTGACTCCTCCCCTCCTGTGACCTCATCACAGGTCCTGTGCACAGAGCAGCCATATATGTGGAGTGCGGCTCTGCAGGTTAGTGATGGGCAGTCCGGCTCTTCTGGCTCCTTTCCCCACTTTTCTCCCTCCTGTCCCTTCACTACAAAGCCTGAGCCTCATTATACAGCTGTACAGGGGTCTAGTGAAGGCTTTTTTGCCCTTTCCTCAGACTGTAGCTCCTGGGCACAGGCCCTCACTCCTGTCCCTTCACTATAAAGCCTGGGCCTCATTATACAGCTGTACAGGGGTCTAGTGAAGGCTTTTTAGCCCTTTCCTCAGACTGTAGCTCCTGGGAACAGGCCCTCACTCCTGTCCCTTCACTATAAAGCCTGGGCCTCATTATACAGCTGTACAGGGGTCTAGTGAAGGCTTTTTAGCTCTTTCCTCAGTCTGTAGCTCCTGGGAGCAGGCCCTCACTCCTGTCCCTTCACTATAAAGCCTGTGCCTCATTATACAGCTGTACAGGGGTCTAGTGAAGGCTTTTTAGCCCTTTCCTCAGACTGTAGCTCCTGGGCACAGACCCTCACTCCTGTCCCTTCACTATAAAGCCTGGGCCTCATTATACAGCTGTACAGGGGTCTAGTGAAGGCTTTTTAGCTCTTTCCTCAGTCTGTAGCTCCTGGGCACAGGCCCTCACTCCTGTCCCTTCACTATAAAGCCTGGGCCTCATTATACAGCTGTACAGGGGTCTAGTGAAGGCTTTTTAGCCCTTTCCTCAGACTGTAGCTCCTGGGCACAGGCCCTCACTCCTGTCACTTCACTATAAAGCCTGGGCCTCATTATACAGCTGTACAGGGGTCTAGTGAAGGCTTTTTAGCCCTTTCCTCAGTCTGTAGCTCCTTGGCACAGGCCCTCACTCCTGTCACTTCACTATAAAGCCTGAGCCTCATTATACAGCTGTACAGGGGTCTAGTGAAGGCTTTTTAGCCCTTTCCTCAGACTGTAGCTCCTGGGAACAGGCCTTCACTCCTGTCCCTTCACTATAAAGCCTGGGCCTCATTATACAGCTGTACAGGGGTCTAGTGAAGGCTTTTTAGCCCTTTCCTCAGACTGTAGCTCCTGGGAACAGGCCCTCACTCCTGTCCCTTCACTATAAAGCCTGGGCCTCATTATACAGCTGTACTGGGGTCTAGTGAAGGCTTTTTAGCCCTTTCCTCAGACTGTAGCTCCTGGGCACAGGCCCTCACTCCTGTCCCTTCACTATAAAGCCTGGGCCTCATTATACAGCTGTACAGGGGTCTAGTGAAGGCTTTTTAGCCCTTTCCTCAGACTGTAGCTCCTGGTCACCATGTGATCTCACCATAACCCTAACAAGCTAATTAAGGTGTGAAATCTTGGTCAAAATTATCTCAGTACACAAATCTCCAAGGGTGCCCAAAGTTTTGCATCGCCCCTTTTTCCTTTTTGCAATTAAGAAATTGTAAAAAAGTCTCTATATATATTTATTTGTTTATAATTATTTTTCCCTAATACAAAGGCCATGTGTCATCTTAGAGGTTCGGCCTTTTAGAGATCATTTCATCTTCATCTTACTACTGCTCACAATAACGGTCATTTTGACCCGGGGCGCCCACACTTTTACATGCCGCTGTCAATGCTTCATCCTGCTGATGCTCAATATTTAATAGGGTCTTACTATTAAACTTAATGAAAAGTTCGGTGAATTTCTTTGAGCTGTTATTACTAGAGATGAGCGAATATCGTCGGAGAAGTTGTTATTGGCTAATATCACTTACCGAATAGCTGCATCGGGACCCCGGATCCCTGGAGCGCTCCCGATAATCAGCTGCATGTGTCGCCCTCCATGCAGGTGCTGTGACTATCACACAGCGTGACTCACGCAGCTGATTATCGGGAGCGCTCCAGCACACTGAGTCCTGCACACACTGAGGCCCCTGATCATGTGACCCCTGACTCCTCCCCTCCTGTGACCTCATCACAGGTCCTGTGCACAGAGCAGTCATATATGTGGCGGACACTCCTGGATCTTCTGCTTTCTGGGCCGGTTCCTCCTGTGAGTCCTATTAACCCTTTCACTCTCTGTATTCTCCTTTCTGACAGGACAATATCTGAATTCGGATAGTGTGACGGGAATTTCAGCAATGTGGAAGGAAAAAATGACAATTGTACTTTTTTTCCTCACAAAAATGTGACTTTAGCCCCAAAATCGGCAGCGTAACAAATCCTTATTTCCCCACTGTAGTTTGTAGACTCCATATACAGATCCCTTAAGTGTGAAAAGAGCTGAATTCCCCACTTAGGGTATGTGCACATGGTGCGGATTCTGCTGCTTTCTACAGTACCTTTATTTCCTATGGAAATTAAAAAATGCTGTGCACATGCTGCGGATTTTTCCGCGCGGTTTTGCTGCGGTTTACAATCCGCAGCATGTCAATTGTTTGGTGCAGAAACGCTGCAGTTTTACACCTCATCCATTATGAGGTGTAAAACTGAAGGACTTTTGTCCTGCGGATTTACCTGCGCTTTTCTCTACAAAATCTGCACACCCAAAAAACTACGTGTGCACATAGCCTTAAGTTATTGCATTTTGGAAATTGCCCCCACTGGGAATTTATCTCCAGGTAAAGGCACAATTGTGTCTCCATGGGGGTTGTGCTCACAGCCCAACATCGTGTGGCCTCCAAAGAAATGCCACCCCGCACCATTACTGACCACTGCCAAACCGGTCATGCTGAAGGATGTTGCAGGCAGCAGATCGCTCTCCACGGCGTCTCCAGACTCTGTCACGTCTGTCACATGTGCTCAGTGTGAACCTGCTTTTATCTGTGAAGAGCACAGGGCGCCATTGGTGAATTTCCCAATCTTGGTGTTCTGTGCCAAATGCCAAGCGTCCTGTACGGTGTTGGGCTGCGAGCACAACCCGCATCTGTGGACGTCGGGCTCTCAGACCATCCTCATGGAGTCAGTTTCTAACTGTTTGTGCAGACACATGCACATTTGTGGCCTGCTGAAGATCATTTTACAGGTCTCTGGCAGTGCTCCTCCTGTTCCTCCTTGCACAAAGGTGGAGATAGCGGTCCTGCTGCTGGGTTGATGCCTTCATACGGCTCCCTCCACATCTCCTGGTGTACTGGCCTGTCTCCTGGTAGCGCCTCCAGCCTCTGGACACTACGCTGACAGACACAGTAAACCTTCTTGCCACAGCTCGCATTGATGTGCCATCCTGGATGAGCTGCACTACCTGAGCCACTTGTGTGGGTTGTAGAGTCCGTCTCATGTTACCACGAGTGTGAAATCACAACCAACATTCAAAAGTGACCAAAACATCAGCCAGAAAGCATTGGTACTGAGATGTGGTCTGTGGTCCCCACCTGCAGAACCACTCCTTTATTGAGGGTGTCTTGATAATTGCCCATAATTTCCATCTGTCGTCTATTCCATTTGCACAACAGCATTTGAAATTGATTGTCAATCAGTGTTGCTTCCTAAGTGGACAGTTTGATTTCACAGAAGTTTGATCTGCTTGGAGTTATATTCTGTTTTTTAAGTGTTCCCTTTATTTTTTTGAACAGTGTATATAGGTAGAGATAGATTGTTCTTTTTTCTTTGCGTTGGAGGGGCCAATTCCAGCTATTGCTGTGGGATCTGTGATTTCTATCTACTCCACCGTGTACAGGATAATAGAGTATAATAAAGTAGTTATGGACGTGATGTAACTAACATTGTGCAGTGACTCTGCTTTCCATATAGTGATGGATATTTATTGTTGCTGAAACTGTAATTTTTTTCCACTTTAAACCTTTTTAAACCCCTCTGATCAGTGCGATCACACAACATACAAGCCTCTGATGGCTCCGGTGATGCCCTGTACTACTGTAGTGCTGTGTATCATCACTGCCTGTCAGTGTAATACTAACGGCCCCATACACATGAGATCAGAGTTGGCTGAACGGTCATTTGGCAGACGGCGATCTCTCCCGACTCCCCCATACACACAAATATTCCAGCTTTCCTGTGGTCTGTATGAGAGAGTCGCCTCCAGACTCCTCTAACGGATTATCCTCTGAAATTCAGGATGTCAGATCCTTCTCTGCCCTGACATCATCTGTCGGGAGGCCCCCAAATACATTATATGGTCGGCCAAACCCCCCCCGAAATCAGTGCTTTAATGGAACTTTAATGTGTATGGGGGCGTTATAAGGTAACTTATTGGATGCTGCCTCTGGCCCGGCCTAATAGACCTTCATATATTGCAGCCCAGACACCATTATTAGGCATGTAAGTATCGCAGTAACTAAGCCGCCCCATACTATCGAGTACTTGGGGGCGGGGGGCATTCAGCCAAACTCTGTCACACCTTCTTAGATGCCATGTTTGCTTTTCACAGCAGCAAGTGGTTAAACTGTCAGGGATTTTGTTGCAGCCTCATCTGTGCCGTCCCTGCGGTGTATATCTATGTTCTGGGGATCAAAAAGATTCATTTCTTTTTAATAAATGTTCAACATGTTAAAAATTATAAAATGTGTCTTCTGCTTTTTTCTTATTTTTTTCTTCTTACAAGAATTGTTGGAGCCAATTTTCTTTAGAAACATTTTAATATCGGCTTTTTCTGGAGTTTTTCTTGTAATATAGGAAAGCCTAAGGCCAGAAATAATCCCCATAAATCACTGTACATGGAGAATTTGGGATCAGATCATTTCTGTCCGTTGTGTTTGTGGAAACAAAAAATCTTTCTAAAAGCCTCAAACTTCTGTGTGTGACTCAGAGCTGAGATCTAACGTGATAGAAGATTACAGTGCGGGGAAGACGGGAAACCTTCATATAGACGGCCGGTGGGGATGGAGGCAGTGACCGACTCTGGCCACATCTGTCTCTAGAGCCGCAGTAGAAGATGAAGATGTCGTCCTCATCATGAAGGAGTTATTTCTCATGTCGCGTGTAATGAATATCTCCTGCAGTATTGCTAATGCCGATTCCAGTGTCGGTAATGAGACGAGAATTAGCGTTATGGAAGATGAGTCTATGAGGAACGTGTTCAGCTGCCGACTCCGAGGAGGAAACTGCTTGTTGTCTGTGGCCTAAATATATAGGTTTTATTAGTAGATGTCAGGGAAGAAAACTAAACCCTGTAAGATAATAAATCTCCTCATATGTTTCCCTTATTATCTCCAGTAATTGTATTATTACACAGGATTCTTATGATGTTACATCGGCTCATCTTCTTCTCATTCAGGTCTCTACAATATCGGATCCTCTCAGTGAAGATCTTCCACAGAAGAGAATTTTCCTGATTTACCCATCAAGGATGGATATAGACAGAGACAAGATGGCGGAGAGGATGTTACACCTCGCCCTAGAGATCCTCTTCCGTCTCACTGGAGAGGTGAGAGATTCTGATGATGTCACATTACATCATTCTTATCTATGGGAATAACGGACAGAACTGGAGAGGTGAGGACTCTGGAAATGTCTGTAGTTAGATTTATTAATGTGTCTCTCCATAACCAGGATTACACAGTGGTGAAGAAGACCTCTAGTGATCGCTGTCAGGACCCTGTGTCTGAGGGATGGGGAAGACCCCTGAGCCCAATCACGGGGCCTCCACCTCACCCCCTGATCCATGAGGACATCAATGACCAGAAGATCCTAGAACTCATCTACAAGATGATTGAGCTGCTAACTGGAGAGGTGACACTGCTGGGACTGCTGGGACATTATTACTATTTATTTATAAAGCACCATTGGTTCCATGGTGCTGTACATGAGAAGGGGTTACATAGAGTTACAGATATCATTGACAGTAAACAAACTAACAATGACAGACTGATACAGAGGGTAGAAAGGACCCTGCCCTTTCGGGCTTACATGCTACAGGATGGTGGGGAAGGAGACAGTAGGTTGGGGGGGGTTGCAGCAGTTCCGGTGTTGGTTGAGGTGATATCTCCGGTAGTGGTGAGGAGGTAATGGAGTCATTGCAGGCTGTAGGCTTTTTTGAAGAGGTGGGTTTTCAGGTTCCGTCTGAAGGATCCGAGTGTGGTTGATAGCCGGACGTGTTGGGGCAAAGAATTCCAGAGAATAGGGGCACTTCGGGAGAAGTCTTGGAGGCGGTTGGGTGAGGAGCGAATAAGTGTGGAGGAGAGAAGGAGGTCTTGGGAGGACCAGAAATTACATGAGGGAAGGTATGGGGAGATTAGTTCAGAGACACATGGGGGAGACAGGTTATAGATGGCCTTGTAGGTCAGTATTAGTAATTTAAATTGGATACACTGAGGGAATGGGAGCCAGTGAAGAGATTTGCAGAGGGGAGAAGCGGAGGAGTAGCAAGGAGAGAGATGAATTAATCAGGCGGCAGAGTTGAGGATGGACTGGAGAGGTGCAAGGATGTTAGCAGGGAGGCCACAGAAAAGGATGTTGCAATAGTCGAGGTGGGAGAAGATGAGGGCATGTACAAGCATTTTAGTAGAATGAGGGTTGAGGAAGGGACGGATTCTGGAAATATTGTTGAGCTGGAGGCGGCAGGAGGTGGAGAGAGCTTGAATGTGCGGTTTAAAGGACACGGCAGAGTCAAGGGTTACTCCCAGGCAGCGGACCTTCGGTAGGGGGGAAAGCATGATGTCAATTGTTATAGAAAGGTCGGGTAAGGAAGATCTGTGAGATGGGGGAAAGATGATGAGTTCAGATTTGTCTACATTGAGTTTGAGTAAGCGAGAGGTGAAGAAGGAGGATATGGCTGATAGACACTCTGGGATTCTGGAGAGCAGAGAAGTGACGTCTGGGCCAGAGAGGTAGATCTGAGTATCATCGGCATAAAGGTGGTACTGGAATCCGTGGGACTTTATGAGTTGCCCCTGGCCAAGTGTATAGATTGAGAAGAGTAGGGGTCCTAGAACAGAGCCTTGGGGGACTCCAACAGAGAGAGGGTGGGATGAGGAGGTAGTGTGGGAGTGGGAGACGCTGAATGTGCGGTTGGAAAGGTATGAGGAAATCCAGGATAGGGCGAGATCTTTGATGCCGAAGGAGGAGAGAGGATGTTTAATAGGAGGCAGTGGTCAATTGTGTTAGGAGGAGTATAGAGTGTTGTCCCGTAGATTTGGCTGTAAGTAGGTCATTGGTAATTTTGGTCAGGGCTGTCTCAGTGGAATGATGGGGGCGGAAACCAGATTGTAGATTGTCAAAGAGCAAGTTAGATGAGAGGTGGAAGGAAAGTTCAGCGTGGGTGTGCTGCTCCAGGAGTTTAGAAGCGAATGGGAGCAGCGATATTGGGCGATAGCTGGACGTGGCTGTTAGGTCTAGGGTTGGCTTTTTAAGGATAGGCGTGATTGTGGCATGTTTGAAAGCAGAAGGGAAGGTACCAGAAGTAAATGATAGGTTGAAGAGGTGGTTTAGGGATGGAATAAGAGTGGTGGCGAGGTTGTGGAGGAGGTGGGATGGCATAGGATCAAGTGCACAAGTGGTGAGGTGTGATTTGGAGAGATGAGCAAGCTCCCCTTCAGTGATGTTACATAGGGAGGTTATGGGGTTTGGGCTTTGGTCTGGTGTGTAAAGGGGTTGTGGTGGTTGAGCAATAAAGACATGCCGTGTTTGGGCCATCTTGTTTTTGAAGTGTGCGCAAAGTCCTCGGCAGAGATGAGAGAGGTTGGAGGGGGAAGTGGTGGGTGGAGGAGAGAGTTAAAAGTACTGAACAACTGTTTGGGGTTGTGGGATAAGGAAGATACAAGGGATGTAAAGTAGGCCTGTTTAGCAGAGGTGAGGGCAGATTTGAATGCAAGTGTTGCTTGTTTGAGTGCAGTGAAGTCGTCTTGCGAATGCGTTTTCTTCCAGCGCCGTTCTGCAATTCTGAATGCTTACCGAAGCTTTTTAGTGGTGTTATTGTGCCAGGGTTGTCTATTGATTCGTCGCCGCACTCTGCTATGCATGACAGGGGCGACCGAGTCGATGGCTGATGCAAGAGTGGCAAGTGGCATTGTAGAAACTAGTGGCAGTGTCTGTGTCGTGGAGTGAAGATATGGAGGACAGTGGTAGAATAGAGTCAGAGAGTGTGCGAGTGTCTAGATGTGTGAGGTTTCTGCGGGGGTGCGCATGCTGCTGGACATGGGTGACAGGTGAGGAGGACAGGGATGAGAAAGTGCGTAGATGGTGGTCAGATAGAGGGGAGGTGGTGAAGTTAGAAAGACAGCAGAGGCGGGTGAAAACCATGTCTAATGTATGTCCGTCTGTCTGGGTGGCTGAGGAGGACCACAGAGTAAGTCCAAAAGATGATGTAAGGGACAGGAGTTTGGAGGCTGCTGAATGGTGGGTGTCAATGGGGATGTTCAAATCACCCATGATCATGGTGGGAATGTCAGCAGAGAGAAAGTGAAGGAACCAGGTGGAGAATTGGTCAATGAAGGCAGTGGTCGGACCTGGAGGTCGGTATAGGACGGCCACTTGGAGGTTGGAGGGAGAGTAGATGCGGACAGAGTGGACTTCAAAAGAGGGGAGGATAAGGGAGGGTAGAGGTTGGATTGGGTTGAAGGTGCAATTGGAAGAAAGGAGAAGGCCCACTCCTCCGCCATGTCTGTTGCCAGGGCGAGGAGTGTAGGTGAAGTGGAGGCCGCCGTAACCTAGCACAGCAGGGGAGGCAGTGTCGGAGGGTGTCAGCCATGTTTCGATGAGGCCAAGGAAGGAAAAATTACGAGAGGTAAAGAGGTCATGAATCACATGGAGTTTATTGCAGACGGAGCTGGCACGCCAGAGTGAGCCAAAGAGTGGGAGCAGGGTGGTGGGTGTCAAGGGCATGGATTTGAGGTGGGAAAGATTTCTGGTGTTTGTGTTGGTTTGGGAATGATAGAAGGGGGCAACAATGGGAGGTATGGGCTGTGTGGGTCCAGGGTTGAGAGATATGTCGCCAGCAGTGAGGAGAAGCAGAGAGAGGGAGAGCGTGTGGGAGAAGGAGGGTGGGTGGCTTGTTTTGTATTTTATTAGGAGAGCTCTGAGGTGGAGGAGCAGGTCAGCAGTGGAGGTCAGGTGGGGAGGCAAAAGGGAAGGAGAGATTATTATTTGGTTAGCGGGCACTGGGGTTTGCGGATAGCGAAGGCGAGGGAGGAGTAGTGGAGCCAAAACTGTTAGAGCGTATGTCAGCATGGTGAGAGTAATTTAGAAGGCAAAAGAAATTTAGTACATGTAAATGCAGCGGTTAGTCGTACCTTCTGGTCACTTCAGGCTCATTTCAGATGTTATCCTTAGAAGACATCCTTGCAATGACGGACCGTGGTCAGACAGATCTCTTAGTCTGAATTTATACTAACTTAACAGCACATGAAAGGGCCCAGGTGTGATCAGAAAGGGAGGAGCAGCAGGGAGACTGGATGCAGACACAGGAGACGATTAATTAAAGTCACAAGAGGAAATGCAAAGGGAGATAGTATTGCAGCCATAATATATACCAGTGATAGCAGACAGATACAGGGGTGATTCGGGGTTCAGGAAAGCTGGGTGATGATGGTATTGCAGCCTGAACACATACCAGCCTGTACACATAATAGCCTATAACCTGCAGTAACCACCGATCGACCAAACCGCTGCACGACCAGCTCTACCCTCGCCTACTGTATTATCACCCATCCCTTGAAGATTGTGAGCCCTCGCGGGCAGGGTCCTCTCTCCTCCTGTACCAGTTATGACTTGTATTGTTTAAGATTATTGTACTTGTTTTTATGTATACCCCCCTCACATGTAAAGCGCCATGGAATAAATGGCGCTATAACAATAAATAATAATAATAATAATAATAATAATAATACCAGTGATAGCAGACAGATACAGGGGTGATTGGGGTTCAGGAAAGATGGGTGATGATGGTATTGCAGCCGGGATACATACCATTGATAGCAGACAGATACAGGGGTGATTGGGGGTCAGGAAAGATGGGTGATGATGGTATTGCAGCCAGAACACATACCTGTGGATGAAGCAGATCGATTGTCAGAGTGATAGTAATAGTGAAGCATAGCAATAATAATAATGAAGCATCTATAGCAGGGAGTCATTTTCAGGCATATTTCAGATGATATCCTTAGAATGACATCCTTGGAATGACAGACCGACATCATACAGTAACACTATGAAGGGATCGGGGGATGACGGTATCATTGTATGTGTCAGGTTCCTATAAGGTGTCAGGATGTCGCTGTCTATTTCTCCATGGAGGAGTGGGAGTATTTAGAAGGACACAGAGATCTGTACAAGAACGTCATAATGGAGGTTCCCCAGCCCCTCACATCACCAGGTAATAGACAGGACTAAATACACACGGCCTATAATTATCTGTATGTAGAGAATGAATTCAGTCCCTGTGTGTGTTTCCTCCAGATCTATCCAGTAAGAGGACAACACCAGAGAGATGTCCCCGTCCTCTTCTTCCACAGGACTGTAAACAAGAAGATCCCAGTGCTCCTCAGGATCATCAGGTAGATGGAGAGAAGGTGTCAGGAGATCTCCCCTATGATGTGTAGATGGCTGTGAAGGTCTTGTGCTCAGTCTTGTTTTATCCACCAGTATTATATGTTTTATACTTGTGTAATGAGAGCGGTGGAGATGGCAGTATTAGAGCTGACACCAGTGACCGGAGATAAACTTTTTACCTCCAATCACAGCTGGGTGGTCATGCTGTGTTCTGACAGTGTGGGAACCACGGCTCTGTGACCGGCGGGGATGATTTTACCGCCAATCAGAAGCACTACACCAGTGTTTACCACACTGCCATACAGCTTGGGAAACTCCGGCTTTTGTGCTGTGCATGTTCGGCTATATTCTGCTATTAAATCAGCAAAAGTGTTGTGCCTGCCATCTGATGTATATACTTCTCATCAAGTTCTTATTAAGTGAAGGAAAGTCTATTTTTTAACTTTGGTCTCCCTCATTCATCTCCATACCATCTGGTCTGGGCCTACAACAACAGCATGCCATCTGCGGAGTCGAGAGATATGACTCTGCTATAATGTGTGTGTATATATAATTATCCTATACTAGATGGTGAAACACAAACAGAAAGCACAGAATGACAAATGTGCAGAAATACCTTGCAGTAAGACATATAACAGTAGTCAGCAAGTGCTGATAAAAAGATGACAACAAATACAGGGTATTTAGTCAATACTTTTTTTGCAAAAAAATGTATCCCAAGCTGCTCCACCTCGTCAAGGTAACCCTTATTGAAGCAGTCCCTATCTAATGTATTTAAAACCTGAACATATGAACAGTGTCTAAATGACACTAGATGGTGGCCCGATTCTAACGCATCGGGTATTCTAGAATATGTATGTAGTTTATTTATGAAGATTTAAGAATAATGCAATGAATGTTCGGGCGGTGTAGAAAATTGCTTTGGAAAGGCTTCTGGAATCGACTTTGGGATTGCCCCTTGCAGACCTGGGGAGCTGGACCCTCATCTGACCTTGTTTTCCCTGGGCACACCGCTGGTAAAGGTTCCCTCTCTGCCTGCTGCACGCGACATCTTCCTCCTTTGTGGTGACATCACCGCTACCCGGTGTTCGGGCGGTGTGGAGATTTCCTTCTGAACAGCATCTGCGTCCTGCCTTAGGCTTGCCCCTTGCTGACCGGGGTTTTTTCGCCCTCCTCTGCTCAAGTTAAGGCAGGGCACATCGTTGGTGAAGTTCCTGTGGAGGACTGCTGCGGGCGCCATTTTCCTCCACCTTCAGTGTTGTCCCCGGGCGCGACCAATCAGCGACGCGGGATTTCCGTTACAGAATTAGACGATTATATACAGTGGGGAAAAAAAGTATTTAGTCAGTCAGCAATAGTGCAAGTTCCACCACCTAAAAAGATGAGAGGCGTCTGTAATTTACATCATAGGTAGACCTCAACTATGGGAGACAAACTGAGAAAAAAAAATCCAGAAAATCACATTGTCTGTTTATTTTCATTTTATTTGCATATTATGGTGGAAAATAAGTATTTGGTCAGAAACAAGCAATCAAGATTTCTGGCTCTCACAGACCTGTAACTTCTTCTTTAAGAGTCTCCTCTTTCCTCCACTCATTACCTGTAGTAGTGGCACCTGTTTAAACTTGTTATCAGTATAAAAAGACACCTGTGCATACCCTCAAAGAGTCTGACTGCAAACTCCACTATGGTGAAGACCAAAGAGCTGTCAAAGGACACCAGAAACAAAATTGTAGCCCTGCACCAGGCTGGGAAGACTGAATCTGCAATAGCCAACCAGCTTGGAGTGAAGAAATCAACTGTGGGAGCAATAACTAGAAAATGGAAGACATACAAGACCACTGATAATCTCCCTCGATCTGGTGCTCCACGCAAAATCCCACCCCGTGGGGTCAGAATGATCACAAGAACGGTGAGCAAAAATCCCAGAACCACGCGGGGGGACCTAGTGAATGAACTGCAGAGAGCTGGGACCAATGTAACAAGGCCTACCATAAGTAACACACTACGCCACCATGGACTCAGATCCTGCAGTGCCAGATGTGTCCCACTGCTTAAGCCTGTACATGTCTGGGCCCGTCTGAAGTTTGCTAGAGAGCATTTGGATGATCCAGAGGAGTTTTGGGAGAATGTCCTATGGTCTGATGAAACCAAACTGGAACTGTTTGGTAGAAACACAACTTGTCGTGTTTGGAGGAAAAAGAATACTGAGTTGCATCCATCAAGCACCATACCTACTGTAAAGCATGGTGGTGGAAACATCATGCTTTGGGGCTGTTTCTCTGCAAAGGGGCCAGGACGACTGATCTGGGTACATGAAAGAATGAATGGGGCCATGTATCGTGAGATTTTGAGTGCAAACCTCCTTCCATCAGCAAGGGCATTGAAGATGAAACATGGCTGGGTCTTTCAACATGACAATGATCCAAAGCACACCGCCAGGGCAACGAAGGAGTGGCTTCGTAAGAAGCATTTCAAGGTCCTGGAGTGGCCTAGCCAGTCTCCAGATCTCAACCCTATAGAAAACCTTTGGAGGGAGTTGAAAGTCCGTGTTGCCAAGCGAAAAGCCAAAAACCTCACTGCTCTAGAGGAGATCTGCATGGAGGAATGGGCCAACATACCAACAACAGTGTGTGGCAACCTTGTGAAGACTTACAGAAAACGTTTGACCTCTGTCATTGCCAACAAAGGATATATCACAAAGTATTGAGATGAAATTTTGTTTCTGACCAAATACTTATTTTCCACCATAATATGCAAATAAAATGAAAAAAAAAACAGACAATGTGATTTTCTGGATTTTTTTTTCTCAGTTTGTCTCCCATAGTTGAGGTCTACCTATGATGTAAATTACAGACGCCTCTCATCTTTTTAAGTGGTGGAACTTGCACTATTGCTGACTGACTAAATACTTTTTTTCCCCACTGTATATGTACACTAGATGGTGGCCCAATTATAACGCATCGGGTATTCTTGAATATGGCCAAATTCGTATGCGTTTTGCCGCAGAAAACATTTTTCACTCGTTATTCACGCGCGGAATTCAAGCGCATACCAAACGATTTGAAGCATCGCTTGGAATGTGATTGACAGGTTGGTCACACTTGTGAAGCATAGTGTTTTTGACAATTGTGATCAACTTTTTACTATTGATTGAAACCACAATTTTTTGCAAGTATTTAAATAGGCACTTCAACACATGAATCCACACTTGCGGGCAAAAAAGAATATTACTCCTTCTTATCCAAAATGAAGCGAACCACAATTATATTACAAACATGTAACTTTATTAAACAAAATAAAGACATTTAAAATTGGCTACATATTCATTGTTTCCTGATAACCTACCCCAAAAGGGGAAAAAAACAGCAGACAATTATCTCTGTTTGGTTTAATAAAGTTACATGTTTTTAATATAATTGTGGTTCGCTTCATTTTGGATAAGAAGGAGTAATATTCTTTTTTGTCCGCAAGTGTGGATTTTTACTATTGATGATGCCTATGCAGCATCAATAGTAAAAGATAGCATGTAAAAAAGACTAAAAAAAATTAAAAAAAGGTTATTCTCACCTTCAGACGGTCCCCGGACTCTTTCTTTCCTCTCCACGCTCCCGGCATCTTCCGTTCCCAGTTATGCTTAGCGCGAATTACCGGAGATGACGTCACTCTCGAGAGCGCGATGCTTGCGAGATTGCGACGTCATCAGCGGTCTTTCACGCAAATCATTACTGGGAACGGAAGATGCCGGCTGTGTGGTTAGAGGCGGGAGAGCTCCGGGGGCCGTCGGAGGGTGAGTATATCACTATTTTTTATTTTAATTCTATTTTTACAGGTTTATGGTACCCAAGGTCCGGAGGAGTCTCCCGACTCCTAGCGCCGCTGATCTCCCGACGGTAGCGGTGGCGTGTGTCCTTCAAATTCCGGACTGCGCCTGCGCACTGCGCCTGTCGCTGATTGGTCGCGGCCTGCCGGCCACGACCAATCAGCGACGCGGGATTTCCGTTACAGACAGACAGAGTTAGACGATTATATAAATAGATATATATATGTTATATATAGCTGACCCGTGGAAGCGCTGTTAGGCCGTCGTTAGAGTTTACTCACTCCTTTCTTCCGCCTCCCGGCCATGAAGTTTTAAACTTTTGCTACAAATAAACTACGGACTTTCAATATGGATCAGTGAGTGCTGCAGTCCTTACTTTCTTTGATGGTGAAATTATATAAATATAGATATATTCTGTATATATGTGTGTGTATGTATATATATCTGTTTGGCAGAGTCATATCTCCCGACTCTGCAAATTGCATGCTGTCATTGTATTATTACACAGGATTCTTATGATGTTACATCGGATCATCTTCTTTTCATTCAGGTCTCTACAATATCGGATCCTCTCAGTGAAGATCTTCTACAGAAGAGAATTTTCCTGATTTACCCATCAAGGATGGATATGGACAGAGACAAGATGGCGGAGAGGATGTTACACCTCACCCTAGAGATCCTCTTCCGTCTCACTGGAGAGGTGAGAGATTCTGATGACGTCACATTACATCATTCTTATCTATGGGAATAACAGATGCACAGAACTGGAGAGGTGAGGACTCTGGAAATGTCTGTAGTGAGATTTATTAATGTGTCTCTCCATAACCAGGATTACACAGTGGTGAAGAAGACCTCCAGTGATCGCTGTCAGGACCCTGTGTCTGAGGGATGGGGAAGACCCCTGAGCCCAATCACGGGGCCTCCACCTCACCCCCTGATCCATGAGGACATCAATGACCAGAAGATCCTAGAACTCATCTACAAGATGATTGAGCTGCTGACTGGAGAGGTGACACTGCTGGGAATGCTGGGACATTATACAGTAACACTATGAAGGGATCGGGGGATGACGGTATCATTGTATGTGTCAGGTTCCTATAAGGTGTCAGGATGTCGCTGTCTATTTCTCCATGGAGGAGTGGGAGTATTTAGAAGGACACAGAGACCTGTACAAGAACGTCATAATGGAGGTTCCCCAGCCCCTCACATCTCCAGGTAATAGACAGGACTAAATACACACGGCCTATAATTATCTGTATGTAGAGAATGAATTCAGTCCCTGTATGTGTTTCCTCCAGATCTATCCAGTAAGAGGACAACACCAGAGAGATATCCCCGTCCTCTTCTTCCACAGGACTGTAAACAAGAAGATCCCAGTGCTCCTCAGGATCATCAGGTAGATGGAGAGAAGGTGTCAGGAGATCTCCCCTATGATGTGTAGATGGCTGTGAAGGTCTTGTGCTCAGTCTTGTTTTATCCACCAGTATTATCTGTTTTACACTTGTGTAATGAGAGCGGTGGAGATGGTAGGATTAGAGCTGATCATAGATGGGACTTCTCCATCTGTCGGTGACTTTTACAATATTTGTTTCAGGGTGAAGATCTGACCCATATTAATACTACAGAGACATATGTGAGGGGTATTGAGTGGTGTAAAGAGGAGATTCCCACATATGACCACCCAGGTGAGTAGTAACCACTGAATGCAGAGAAGTCACAGATTCCTCTCAGTCACCGGCTGTGGCTGCTTTATCGGTGGTGTAGTCCGGCCGTATTACCATAATCACCATTTTGCCTCTAGACCACAACATTCTCCTCCACCCAAAACTGTTCAAATGACTTTGGGCAGTGAAAGCCCTTTTCTATAGAACTTACGACCTGGAGGATCCACCTACCTCCTGGGATTAGTGTGAGGGTGATCCCTTAAAGCGAGATCTATATGATTGCTTGCACCTGACCCAATATAGGCCAAGTGAGCGCTTAGAGTCACACCGAACACAGAGTTAGATGTCTACTCCTTTCTCAGCAAAGGCTTGCACACAACTGAAGTTTATTCTCAAGACAAAGAGACAGGAAATGGGTGTCACACAATCTTCTGAGTAGCCAGTGTCAGTCTATGATAGGTCCATTTCAGCTTCACTTCCATATATGGTATCCAGTATCTCAGCTTCTGCATTCCAAGGATTCCTTCCAAGGTGTTGTCTGAAGACACAGACGCCATCTTGGTACACCATATCTGAACTGACTTATATAAGGTTTAACCCCTTCATGTCCCAGCCTATTTTGACCTTAATGACCTGGCCATTTTTAGCCGTTCTGGCCAGTGTCCCTTTATGAGGTTATAACTCAGGAACGCTTCAACGGATCCTAGCGATTCTGAGATTGTTTTTTCGTCACATATTGGGCTTCATGTTAGTGGTAAATTTAGGTCAATAGTTTTTGCGTTTATTTGTGAAAAAATTGGAAATTTCACAATTTTCAAATTTTGAATTTTTATTCTATTAAACCAGAGAGTTATGTGACACAAAATAGTTTAATAAATAAACATTTCCCACATGTCTACTTTACATCAGCACAATTTTGGGAAAAAAAATTTTTTTTGTTAGGAAGTTATAAGGGTTAAAAGTTGACCAGCGGTTTCTCATTTTTACAAAAAAATTTACAAAACCATTTTTTTAGCGACCACCTCACATTTGAAGTCATTTTGAGGGTTCAATATGACAGAAAACACCCAAAAGTTACACCATTCCAAAAACTGCACCCCTCAAGGTGCTCAAAACTACATTTAAGAAGATTATTAACCCTTCAGTTGCTTCACAGGACCTAAAGCAATGTGGAAGGAAAAAAATAGACATTTTAATTTTTCCAACAAAAATGTTGTTTTAACCTCAATTTATTCATTTTTACATGGGTAACAGGATAAAATGGATCCTAAAATTTGTTGGGCAATTTCTCCTGAGTACACCGATACCTCATATGTGGTCATAAACCACTGTTTGGGCGCACGGAAGGGAAGGAGCGCCATTTGACTTTTTGAAGGGAAAATTAGCTCCAATCGTTAGCGGACACCATGTCGCGTATGGAAAGTATGTAGTGTATGTCAGATTGGTGTGTGTAGTGTAGTATACGTCATGTTGGTGTGTGGTATTTACTACACCACACACATCAACCTGACGTACACTACACCACACCACACACCAGCCTAACATACACTACGTCAGGTTGGTGTGTGGTGTAGTGTATGTCAGGTTGGTGTGTGGTGTGGTGTAGTGTACGTCAGATTGGTGTATGGTGTGTTGTAGTGTATGTCAGGTTGGTGTATGGTGTGTTGTAGTGTATGTCAGGTTGGTGTGTGGTGTGCTGTAGTGTACGTCAGGTTGGTGTGTGTGTGTGGTGCAGTATACACCACACACACACACACACAACAACCTGACGTACACTACAACACACACACGAACCTGACGTATACTATACCACACCATACACCAATCTGACGTACACTACGCCACAGACACTATCCTGACATACACTACACCACACACACCAACCTGACGTAGTGTATGTTAGGTTGGTGTGTGGTGTGGTGTAGTGTACGTCAGGTTGGTGTGTGTGGTGTTTTGTATGTCAGGTCTGTGTGTGGTGTAGTGTATGTCAGGTTGGGGTGTGTGGTGTTGTGTATGTCAGCCTGGTGTGGGTGAGTTCTGTAGGGGAGTGTCAGGATGTGTTTAGTACACGGACATGTGATGAATTCTGAAGCATTCATTCATACACAGTCCAGGTTTGTCAGGACATGTTTCCCCCTTTTATAGCATGTTGTCCTGGTACCATATGGGAAACTTGAGTTCCAGGGGGGTTGGGGCATGCTCTGTCCTCCTCTCCAAAAATCAGGGCCTTTATCACCGCCTCCTGGAACTGAAGGAAAGTGTTGTTGGTCTGGCCTGCACATCGTGATAGCACGCATGCGTTATACTGTGCCATTTGTATGATGTGCACAGCCAGTTTTCACAGTCAGTTTTTTATACCACACTTTCGCCTTCCGCATAGCACTATAGGGTTGGAGGACTTGATCACAAAGATCAACTCCCCCATGTGTTTGTTGTACCCCAGGGCACAGTCCGGTTTGTGGGCCTGTGGACCTGGTCTGGGGTACCTCGAACGTTGGTGGCCGTGGTGCCAGTGTGGGGAAGGTGACCTGATGGACGGACTTGGCTGGAGGTAGAAGGGATGGTAGTAATGACAGAAGGGAGACAGCTGGGAAAGATACAAAAGGGAGTGCAATACCTATTTTTGACCACAAGATGGCAGGGGGAGTGTAGTTCAGGACTTGACATCAGCTTAGGGCTTAGGAAACCGCTTAGTCATGGGGGGCGGGGAGATAGGAACCCAGGAGGGAAATTCCCAGTGAGAGAGGGGATAAATAGGACAGGACAGGGTTCCAGGCTAGACTAGTCCCGGGAGGAGCTCAGGAGGAGAAGACTTAGGACAGAAGACTGACAACGGTGGAGAGCTCGGCCAGGGGACTAACAGGAAGAGACAGTCAGGGGGGTGGCCCTGACACAACGGACCGCAGGACAGACGAGGCCCCGGGGCACCAATTGGACGACGACCTCAGGCAGGTGAAGCGCTGGTGGTAGATTGGTCTAGGACAGCCCCAGCAAAAGATCAGCGAGGAACGTCACTACGACTGAAGGAAAGGTGAAGGTACCCGGGCCTGGATATGGAGAGCTGCTGGGTCGCCCTCCCAGGGCCGTGGGGTACTCGGTAGCAGGCCGGTGTCAGGGGGATGTGCTGCGGTGGCGGCGACCCGGTCCGTGGCCCTGGGCGCCCAAATAAAATGGTGGTAGTGGTTAATGAAATAGTTTGTGACGCCACCTGTGGTGTTTGGCAAGTGTGATGTTAAGCCAACGCTGCGTGCAGATCCGCTGGGACTGATGGCATGGTGCAGCAAAGATGGTGTAGCTCCCCACAGGTGGAGCTGTAGTCCCAGGGCAGTGTAGATGCGATGTTAGAGGAGAGGCACGAGCAGTGTGGATGTCGGTACTCAGATGTAGCGGTACTGATGCAAGAATGAATGGAGGACACCAGGGCTTGCAGTTTCAAATCTTTACTCACAGTTCGTAGTGCACACAGGTGCCTTCCTCAGTACTGTGTCCTCCGGGGTAGAGGCCCAGCCAACCTCCAGGCAAGATAGGACTCTCCCTGCCAACACTCCGCCAACATGTGCCTCTCTGAACGACTCCTCCAATGCGCTTGTAATGGTGAAGCACTCCAGTACTTAGTTACCCTGGAATGCCTCCTACAGATGTTCCTAGAACCTCACTTGTATGACAGACAGCTGTAGCCTGCTCGGGGACCTCCTGGATCCCGGCTCTCTAGCAGTTTGCTGTTGTGTCCCAAGTCTTAGATGGGAGTAGTGCATTTACAGCCAACTACTCCACCGGTGTCTGCTGCAGAACCATAAGTGTCCACACAGCCTCGGGGACCGGGCCCCAGCCTTGCGCTGAGAACTTATAGGCAGGGTTCCTCTTCCAACCCACAACTCCTCTCTGTTCTCTTCTCCTTCGTTCCGTACTTGTCTTTCTCTTACTTATGGAAGTGCAGGTTACAGTTCTATGTCTCTCTCTCTTTCTCTCTCCTTCTTTCCCGTGCCAGCTGGCTCAGATCACTGAGGCAGCTGCAGCACTCTTTCTCCTCAGACCAGTCCTCAGACTCTCCTGACTGACTGTCTTCCTTGTCTCCCCTCCTGAAACTCTCTGAAATCTAAATCCTATCTTTCCCCTTCTTTTATATCTAACTCCACCCACCTCCAAGCACATCTCGTGTTTCGAAGCAAGGAACCACCAGAGGTGCTCTGCTACTCTCTAAGCACTGAGCCGCAATGTGGCCCTGCTGAACTATCCTGTGTGTGGGGTGCAGGTGGTGGAGTTTGGCAAGGAGTTCCCACCTTACCTGGATGGTGGGGCACCGGACCTCAGGAGAAGGGGCAGTACCTCTGTGGCGACTGAGCCTCAGGGGCGCCACACTGTAAAGGTGCTGTGGTGTATGGCTACGGTCGTCAGGAGGATGGCCAATAAACTCGGACCTGTTACAATTGAAATCTGCCTCCGTCTCGTCTTTGCATTGTCTGGCCGCGGTAAGCAGTGGACCACCCCCCAATCTGGGCCCCTACTACACCGGGACCATGGAATGTCAAGAGAAAGATGTCTCTTTTGTCTTTGAGCTTGACCACAACCATGTTGCCGCTACATTGAGCTTGGCTCTCACCCTTTGGGAGAGGCTGCTCAATTAGTGGCAAAGGGAGACCCCTCTGTTTTCTGCGCATGATACCGCAAGCGACAGTAGCTCTAGCAGAAAGGGAGCGAAAGAGTGGGATGCTTATATAAAAGTTATCAACGTACAGGTGGTAACCTTTATCAAGCAGAGGGTGGACGAAATCCCACACTATTTTCCCACTCACCCCCAGAGCAGGTGGACATTCTGGGGGCTGGTGTCCTTCCCATGGTAAACTCTAAAGCTGAGCGTGTACCGTGAGGTACTCTCACACAGCTTATAGAGTATTATCCCGTACCTCGCCCTTTTGCTGGGCAGATACTGACAGAACTGAAGTCTCCCTTTGAAGTGGATGAGGGATTCATCCACACAAATTTCCCTTTGAGGAATGTACACTTCAGAAAACTTGTTGCTGAAGTGTTCGATGACTGGCCGAATTTTGAACAGTCTATCAAAATTGGGGTCATTGCGGGGAAGGCTGTCAGTGTTGTCCCTAAAATGGAGAAACTTATGAATCGCCTCAAAACGTCTGCGACTCATAACCATGCCAAATACTGGAGTTTGATATAAAATTACAGTACTCCAGTATTGACGAATTTCTGGTTTCTTCACAATCCCCATGTAAAGGACTAGTCCCCAATATTTCATAATTTCTGCAGAGTCAATGGGACTCCAAGTAGAGCATTTAGGGTTTTCAGCCAAAAATTGCTGGGCGTACAAGTTTGTTTGCTCCACCATAAGACTGACAATGGACTCCGAGAAATAGACTTTGAAAATGTCTATTTCCCTGAAGTTGGCAGTCTCAAACTGGATTCCTGATTGGGGAACGAAATCAGGAATCCGTGGAGCAAAATTCTCAGGGACAGGGGTCCAGGAGGGGGCACTAGTGCTAGGTTGGGCGTGACTAGCGCTAGGTTAGGGGTTACTCACATTTGGCTGTGGGTCTTCTCCCCCGGCCTCCGTCTCTTCCTCCCTGGGCTCCAGACGATTTCTCATCCTGCGACATCTTGTGGTGGTAAGTCTGTGTCGCTGGAGGAGGAAGAGTGGGAGGAATAGAGAAAAGTGGGGTCCTCCCCCTCACTATCCGCTTCGGAGGCAGTGAAGGCATATGCCTCCTCAGCTGAGTACACCCTTTGAGACTGGGATGACTGTGACGAGTGGGACATTGTGTGTGTGGTGTGTATGTGTAAAAAAAGATAAACTTTTAGTGTACTTGTGTATGTGCGAGTGCTTGAAACTTTCTACTACAGGAGGGGGCTGTCAGGCGCGGGGGGGCAGGAGGGGGCTGTCAGGCGCGGTGGGTCAGGAGGTAGTAGCAGCAGGGTGGTGATCACCGGGGGCGATGACCGGGGCAGGGGGGCGATCACAGGGCCAGGGGGGTGGAATCAGGCAGCAGAAGAGAGATCTGCGGCGGCAGCAGCAGGGCGTGATCACTGGGGCAGGGGGGCAATCACAGGGCCGGGGGGTAGAATCAGGCAGCAGAGGGGAGCGGAGGACAGCACAGAGGAGAGATCAGCGGCGGCAGCAGCAGGGGCTGATTACTGGGGCAGGGGGTGATTACAGGGCTGAGGGGTGATCACAGGGGCAGGGGGACGAATTCTGTTGCAGGGGGGTGAACACAGGGCCGGATGGAGTGGAATTGGGCAGCAGAGGGGAGTGGAGGACAGCACAGAGGGGAGATCGTGGCGGCAGCAGCAGGGGGGTAATTACTGGGCAGGGGGGTGCGATCACCTGGGCGGGGGGGGCGATCACCTCGGCAGGGGGGGGGTGATCACAGGGGCGGGGGTGTAACCAGGCAACAGAGGGGAGCGGAGCACAGTACCAGAGGGAAGATCGGCGGCAGTGGCAGCAGGCACGGTGACCGGCGACAGCAGCAGCATGCAGAGACCTGTCAGGTGTCAGGGCAGCAGGCAGCACCTTGCTCTTCACCTTCCACGGACAGGATGAGGCTGAAGAGCGAGGGCAGCCATACCTGACACCCGCCCCACATCTGATTGGAGGGATAGCGTCACGTGGATCTTGGGGGTGACACAGAGGTCACCTAGCTCTAGCCAATGGCTGATGCTATTGCAGCATCAGCCATTGTTGGATTGTAATATTTCACCAAGTTTCATTGGTGAAATATTACAATCGCTCTGATTGGCTGTTTCACTTTCAACAGCCAATCAGAGCGATCATAACCACGAGGGGGGACAAAGCCACCCCCCTAGGGTTAACTACAGGTCCACCAATACCTGTGGGTTGGGTGTCATTTCGGTGACCTCGGTTACCTGACCCGCAGGAACTCGATTTATACCATGACGCCTACGTAGGCGTCATGGGTCAGGAAGGGGTTAATAATTGATTTCATTAGCCATTCTCTCCTTCACATTAGGAGACGCTGACCGTTACCTGCCCAGATCTGTAACTATAAAGCCAAATGACAGCGTACGTAGAATGTGCTGACAAGATAGAAAATCCCTTGAAGAACAATCTTATGCTGGGCCTGTAAGAGAAAGCAGAGAGTAATGATGCTGTTGGCTTCCTAGATCCCTGAGATCCTATTGGATGAATCTTCTCTCCCTTCTGTGCTGCTGAATGTCTCATGGTCCCTACAAGACCAGGTCCAGTCTTTCTGGCCAAACTTCCCTTTTATGAGCGACAACAGTAAATGTGCAGTGAGGCCAAGTGTGAATTTCTGTAGAATAACAGCAGAGTTTCCCTTTATCCTGACTTTTCCATTTGTATTAAAACCAACTAACTTCAAGGAGGATTGTGATAATCTCCAGGACAAACATTCCACCTGTGCCATGATAGATCTCTAAGCTGTGCGTGGCCGATGGCTGTAATATACATTTATTCCCGCCTGCAGGAGATGTGTTGGCTCCAGCCCTGGTGTCATGGATTCACTCCACGTCATACATTACATTGTTTTCGATCCTAAGGAATTCAGATTACTGCACAATCTCTCCTGAAATGGGGAGCAATATTATTATCTCTAATCTTCTGCTCAGGATTCATAGTAGCTCCAATGGTCCACCATAAATGAGGGCTACTCTGGTTTACTGTTTAACCCCTTAACGTCCAAGGATGGACACAGTCCGTCATGGCAGGATGTCAGTTCCGGCACCATGGCAGACTGTGTCCGTCCTGCGTTTAAACTGTCACTGCGTGTAAAAAAAAAATAAATTAAAAAAATAATAAAAATAATTAAAAAAAAATCCCCTAATACACATTTTTATGTAAAAAATAAACAAAAAAGTACACACGTTTGGTATCGCCACGTCCGTAAAAATCCCATGTATAAAAGTGTCAAAAAACCCACAAAAAACTTGCAAATTATACTTTTTCCAAGCGATTTCATCACATTGCTTGGAAAAATTGGAATAAAACGCGATCAAAAAAGCGAATGGTAATAAAAATATCACTGAATGCGCCATCTTGTCCCGCAAAAAATGAGCTGCCATACAGCTCTGCCAGCGGAAAAATATAAAAGTTACAGCTGTCAGAATAAAATGATGCAAAAATAATTATTTTTTCTATGAAAGTTTTTATTGTGTAAAAAAACGCCAAAACATAAAAAATGATATAAGTGAGGTATCGCTGTAATCGTAGCATAAAGCTGCCATACTAATTTTACCACACACGGAACTGAGAAAAAAAACAATTCCTGAATTGCTAGTTTTTGTTGATTGTGCCCCCACAAAAAGCGATCAAAAAATGTTATGTGCCCGAAAATGGTACCAATAAAAACGTCAGCTCGCCCCGCAAAAATCAAAAAACCTCACTTAACTCTGTCGGCCGAAATATGGAAAAATCATAGCTCTCAAAATACGGCGATGCAAAAAATTCTTACAAAAAATTCTTTAAAAAAAAGCATCTTTTAGTGTGTGACAGAAGCTAAACACGAAAAAAGGATATAAATCTGGTATCGCTGTAATTGCACCGGCCTGAGGAATAAAGTCGCCGAATCACTATTACCGCACAAGGAACGGCGTAAAAAATAACAACAATTCTACACCGTTTGTGGATGTGTGCATTCTACCTCCCAAAAATCGCAGTAAGGTGATCACAGTGATTTACCCCCACATATGGGGTATTAGCGTACTCAGGACAAATTGCACAACAACTTTTGAGGTCCTATTTCTCCTGTTACCCTTGTGAAAATAAAAATTTGGGGGCAAAAAGTTCATTTTTGTGGAAAAAAAATATGATTTTTGATTTTACAGCTCTACGTTATAAACTTCTGTGAAGCCCTTAGGGGTTCAAAGTGCTCACCACACAACTAGATAAGTTCCTTGGAGGGTCTAGTTTCCAAAATGGGGTCACTTGTGGGGGGTTTCCACTGTTTAGGCACATCAGGGGCTCTCCAAACGTGACAGGGTCTAGTTTCCAAAATGGGGTCACTTGTGGGGGGTTTCCACTGTTTAGGCACATCAGGGGCTCTCCAAACGTGACATGGTGTCCGATCTCAATTCCACTCAATTTTGCGTTGAAAAAGTCAAATGGTGCTACTTCCCTTCCAAGCTCTGCCATGCACCGAAACAGTGATTTATCCCCACATATGGGGTGTCAGCGTACTCAGGACAAATTGCACAATAACTTTTATTTGTCCGGTTACCCTTGGGAAAATAAAAATTGGGGGCAAAAAGATCATTTTTGTGGAAAAAATATATTTTTTTAATTTTACGGCTCTACGTTATAACCTTCTGTGAAGCCCTTGGGGGTTCAAAGTGCTCAACACACATTTAAATAAGTTTCTTGGGGCTTCTAGTTTCCAAAATGGGGTCACTTATGGGGGGTTTCCACTGTTTAGGTACATCAGGGGCTCTCTAAATGCGACATGGCGTCCAATCTCGATTCCAGTCAATTTGACATTCAAAATCTCAAATTATTATTATTATTAATATTTATTTATAAAGCACCATTGGTTCCATGGTGCTGTACATGACAAGGGGTTGCATACAAATTACAGATATCACTTACAGTAAACAAACTAACAATCACAGACTGATAAAGAGGGGAGAGAGGACCCTGCCCTTTCGGGCTTACATAATACAGGATGGTGGGGAAGGAGACAGGAGGTTGGGGGGTTGCAGCAGCTCCAGTGATGGTGAGGCGGTAGCTCCAGTAGTGGTGAGGAGGCAGCGGGGATCATTGTAGGCTGTAGGCTTTCCTGAAGAGGTGGGTTTTCGGGTTCCATCTGAAGGATCCGAGTGTGGTTGATAGCCGGACGTGTTGGGGCAGGGAATTCCAGAGGATGGGGGCTATTCGGGAGAAGTCTTGGAGGCGGTTGGGTGAGGAGCCAATAAGTGTGGAGGAGAGAAAGAGGTCTTGGGAGGACCGGAGTTTACGTGAGGGAAGGTATCGGGAGATTAGTTCAGAGATGTATGGAGGAGACAGGTTGTAGATGGCCTTGTAGGTCAGTATTAGTAATTTAAATTGGATACACTGAGGGAATGGGAGCCAGTGAAGAGATTTGCAGAGGGGAGAAGCGGAGGAGTAGCAAGGAGAGAGATGAATTAATCAGGCGGCAGAGTTGAGGATGGACTGGAGAGGTGCAAGGATGTTAGCAGGGAGGCCACAGAAAAGGATGTTGCAATAGTCGAGGTGGGAGAAGATGAGGGCATGTAAAAGCATTTTAGTAGAATGAGGGTTGAGGAAGGGACAGATTCTGGAAATATTTTTGAGCTGGAGGCGACAGGAGGTGGAGAGAGCTTGGATGTGTGGTTTGAAGGACAGGGCAGAGTCATGGGTTACTCCCAGGCAGTGGACCTCCGATACGGGGGAAAGCGTGATGTTGTCAATTGTTATAGAAAGGTCGGGTAAGGAAGATCTGTGAGATGGGGGAAAGATGATCAGTTCAGATTTGTCCACATTGAGTTTGAGGAAGCGAGAGGAGAAGGAGGATATGGCTGATAGACACTCTGGGATTCTGGAGAGCAGAGAGGTGATGTCTGGGCCAGAGAGGTAGACCTGAGTATCATCGGCATAAAGGTGGTACTGGAATCCATGGGACTTTAGGAGTTGCCCCAGGCCAAGTGTGTAGATTGAGAAGAGTAGGGGTCCTAGAACAGAGCCTTGGGGGACTCCAACAGAGAGAGGGTGGGAGATGCTGAATGTGCGGTTGGAAAGGTATGAGGAGATCCAGGATAGGGCGAGGTCTTTGATGCCAAAGGAGGAGAGGATCTGTAGTAGGAGGCAGTGGTCAACTGTGTCGAAAGCAGAGGATAGGTCTAGAAGCAGGAGTATAGAGTATTGTCCGTTAGCTTTGGCTGTAAGTAGGTCGTTGGTAATTTTGGTCAGGGCTGTCTCAGTGGAATGATGGGGGCAGAAGCCAGATTGTAGATTTTCAAAGAGCAAGTTAGATGAGAGGTGGGAGGAAAGTTCAGGGGGACATGCTGCTCCAGTAGTTTAGAAGCGAATGGGAACAGCGATATTGGGCGAAAGCTGGACGTGGCTGTTGGATCGAGGGTTGGCTTTTTAAGGATAGGTGTGATTGTGGCATGTTTGAAAGCAGAAGGGAAGGTACCAGAAGTTAGTGATAGGTTAAAGAGGTGGGTTAGGGATGGTATAAGGGTGGTGGTGATGTTGGGGAGGAAGTGGGATGGGATAGGGTCAAGTGCACAAGTGGTGAGGTGTGATTTGGAGAGAAGATGAGCAAGCTCCCCTTCAGTGATGTTAGATAAGGAGGTTATGGGGTTTGGGCATTGGTCTGGTATACAAATGGGTTGTGGTGGTTGAGCAATAAAGACTTGCCGTGTTTGGTCTATCTTGTTTTTGAAGTGTGCGGCAAAGTCCTCGGCAGAGATAACGGAAGTCGGAGGGGGCAGTGGTGGGTGGAGGAGGGAGTTAAAAGTATTGAACAACTGTTTGGGGTTGTGGGGTAAGGAAGATACAAGGGATGTAAAGTAGGCCTGTTTAGCAGAGGTGAAGGCAGATTTGAATGGGAGTGTTGCTTGTTTGAGTGCAGTGAAGTCGTCTTGCGAATGTGTTTTCTTCCAGCGCCGTTCTGCAATTCTGGATGCTTGCCGAAGCTTTTTAGTGGTGTTATTGTGCCAGGGTTGTCTATTGATTTGTCGCACTTTGCTATGCATGACAGGGGCGACTGAGTTGATGGCTGATGCAGAGTGGCATTGTAGAAACTAGTGGCTGTGTCTGTGTCATGGAGTGAAGTTATGGAGGACAGTGGTAGAATAGAGTCAGAGAGTGTGCAAGTGTCTAGATGTGCGAGATTTCTGCGGGGGTGCGCATGCTGCTGGACATGGGTGACAGGTGAGGAGGACAGGGATGAGAAATGCGTAGATGGTGGTCAGATAGAGGGGAGGTGGAGAAGTTAGAAACAGAGCAGAGGCGGGTGAAGATCTGGTCTAGTGTATGTCCTTCTGCGTGGGTGGCTGAGGAGGACCACTGAGTAATTCCAAAGGACGAAGTAAGGGACAGGAGTTTGGAGGCTGCCAACTGGTGGGTGTCAATGGGGATGTTGAAGTCACCCATGATGATGGTGGGAATGTCAGCAGAGAGAAAGTGAAGGAGCCAGGTAGAGAATTGGTAATTGTAGGCAGTGGTCGGGCTCGGAGGTCGGTATATGACAGCCACTTGGAGGTTGGAGGGAGAATAGATGCGGACGGAATGGACTTCAAAAGAGGGGAGGATAAGGGGGGGTAAAAGGTGGGATTGGGTTGAAGGTGCAGTTGGAAGAAAGGAGAAGGCCCACTTCTCCGCCATGTCTGTTGCCAGGGCGAGTAGTGTGGGTGAAGTGGAGGCCGCCGTAACATAGCGCAGCAGTGGAGGCAGTGTCGGAGGATGTCAGCCATGTTTTGGTGAGGCCAAGGAAGGAAAAGTTACAAGAGGTAAAGAGTTCGTGGATCACATGGAGTTTATTGCAGACGGAGTGAGCATTCCAGAGTGATCCAGAGAGTTGGAGCCAGGTGGTGGTTGTCAGTGGCACAGATTTGAGGTGGGAAAGATTTCTGGTGTTTGTGTTGGTTTGGGAACGATAGAAGGGTGTAGTAATGGGAGGTATGAGCTGTGGGGGTCCAGGGTTGGGAGATGTGTCACCAGCAGTGAGGAAATGCAGAGAGAGGGAGAGCATGTGGGAGGAGAGTGGGTGGCTTGTTTTGCATTTTATTAGGAGTACTGTTATGAATGAGTCACCAAGGAGGAAAAACAAAAAGCAAGCTAAGCCCAGAAAACCAGAGAGGTTGGTAACTAGCGGATTTCAGAACCCTGATCTTATCCACAACAACTAGCAGTAGCCGTGGAGCATGCCTACGGTCGTCCTAGATGCCTCGACACGGCTGGAGAAATAAATAAGCCTAAAAAAAAGAAAAGGGAAAATCTAAACAGCCCCAAAGCAGACCCAAAAGCAATAGACAACCCCCAACATGTATTGTCGGTGAAACAATATGAAAACACAAACACAGATAGAAAGATAGGCTGAGCAAACGGTGGGGCCCACACTAACTAGAAAGAATAGGAAAGGAAAGCTGCTGTCTGCAATCCGAAAAAACCCTGCCAAAAAGATGTCCAACACGTCTGATAAGAAAAAAGCCCTGAAGCCGCTAGACTTCAAATCCCTATATCAGCACTCAGGTATATTCTGAAGACAGAGCAAAAGAGATCAACTGATCAGGGACAAAAACAAACTGAAATAATCAGAGACAAAAATGGGAATTCAGCACAGCCCCAGCCCCAGTAACGAGACCAAAACTCATATGAACAATAGCAGAGCAAACTTAGCTTTGAGAAGTCAGGAACAGAACTGGAAACCAGAAGCCACAGGCAGGAGAAATCACCAGCAAGAAAATAGTAAGTCGGCTGCCTTAAATCCAATCGAAGACTCCCGATGTCCAATCGCAGTCCTCCTCCTCAAGTGGCAGGTCTCTGCCATTTAGATCAACTTCATTACCTCCTTTCACCAACAGAGGGAGTCCAGATAGAGAATTCACTACTCTTCTGTCAGCATAGCCAGCTCCATCACCCTCACCAGAAGCCAGAGGTGAACCAGAAAATGCATTCACAACAGTACCCCCCCTTGAGGAGGGGTCACCGAACCCTCATCCACGCCACCAGGCCAATCAGGATGGGCCCGATGAAAAGCACGAACCAATCTTTCGGCATGAATATCAGAGGCAGAGACCCAAGAATTGTCCTCCTGGCCATAACCCTTCCACTTGACCAAATACTGGAGTCTCCGTCTAGCCAGATGAGAATCCAGTATTTTCTCTGCCTCATATTCCACATTACCTTTAACCAATACAGGGTCAGGAGGTGCCGCAATAGGAACTACTGGCTCAACAAACCTCTTCAACAGCGACTTATGAAACACGTTATGGATCTTAAACGTAACAGGAAGAGCCAATCGAAAAGAAACCGAATTAAGAATCTCCAAAATCTTGTAAGGTCCAATAAATCTTGGCTTGAACTTTGGAGAAGCCACCATCATAGAGATATTCTTTGATGATAACCAAACCATATCACCCACTTTAAACCGGGGACCAATGGTCCTATGCCGGTTGGAAAACCGCTGGGCCTTTTCCTGGGAGAGAGACAACTTATCCACCACTTGGTCCCAAATCTGCTGCATTCTCTCTACAACAGTGTCAACACCTGGGCAGGCTGAAGATTCCACTTGCCCTGAAGAAAATCGAGGATGAAACCCAAAGTTACAGAAAAAGGGCGACATCAAGGTGGCAGAACTAGCTCTATTATTTAAAGCGAATTCGGCCAAGGGCAAAAATGAGACCCAATCATCCTGATCAGCAGATATAAAACATCTCAAATAGGACTCCAAAGTCTGGTTTGTACTCTCTGTCTGCCCATTAGTCTGAGGGTGAAACGCTGAGGAGAAGGACAACTGAATTTCCAGGTTGGAGCAAAAAGCTTTCCAGAATCTGGAAACAAACTGAACTCCTCTGTCCGATACAATGTTCTCAGGAATCCCATGCAACCGAACCACCTGTTGTAAAAACAAGGGTACCAACTCTGAGGAAGATGGCAACTTTGGGAGTGGTACAAGATGGACCATCTTAAAGAATCTATCACAAATCACCCAGATAGCAGTCATTCTCTGAGAGACAGGAAGATCAGAAATAAAATCCATTGAAATATGGGTCCATGGCCTCTTGGGCACCGGCAAGGGCATCAACAACCCACTAGAGCGAGAACAGGGTTTAGACCGGGAACAAGTCCCACAGGACTGCACAAAATTCCTTACATCACGAGATAAAGCGGGCCACCAAAAAGACCGACTCACCAAATCTCTGGTACCAAAAATACCTGGATGACCAGCCAATGCGGAGCAATGAACTTCAGACATCACTCTCTTCCTCCACTGGTCAGGAACATACAACTTTCCCATAGGACAACGCTCAGGTTTGTCCTCCTGAAATTCTTCCAGAGCACGTCTCAAATCGGGCGAGATGGCAGAAAGAACTACCCCCTCACCTAGGATGGTAGTAGGCTTGGTCACAATAGGAGAATCAGCAAAGAAACTCCTAGAAAGGGCATCTGCCTTAGCATTCTTAGTGTCTGGAAGAAAGGAGACCACAAAATCAAAACGCGTAAAAAACAAGGCCCACCTAGCCTGTCTAGGATTCAAGCGCTTGGCCGACTCAAGGTAAATCAAATTCTTGTGGTCATTGAGGACCAAAACTTGATGTATAGCTCCCTCCAACCAATGTCTCCACTTCTCAAATGCCGATTTAATGGCTAACAATTCCTGATTCCCCACATCATAGTTGCGTTCAGATGGGGAGAACTTTCGGGAAAAGAAGGCACAGGGATTCATTTTAGACGTCACCGGATCTTTTGGGGACAAAACAGCTCCTGCACCAATCTCTGAAGCATCTACCTCCACCTGAAAAGGAAGTGAGACATCAGGTTGCCATAAAACCGGAGCAGAAGTGAACCTCCAGATTCTAATAACTTTATTTCACTTGACAGTTGCCATTTACCTAGCTGGCTACTAAATGTCCCAAAAAGTCAATTAATTAGAGCTTATCGCAACTGTTCGAAAAGGGAGGATTTTGATAGAGAGGCAGAGGTAATGATGAAGAAGTTCTCCAATAAGGGTTATGATCCAACATCTTTAGTAAAAACAAAAAAACTAGTGGAAAAAATTCCAAGGGATCAACTATTGGAACAACGAATGAGAAAAAATGGCAATGTTTTTATGGAAGATACCCCTATAATTTCACAATACAACTCTAATAGTATTATTTTTAAAAAAATTGTCAGGAGACATTGGAATATCCTGAGAAATGATAAGGTTATAGGGGAATCTTTACCAACATATCCTAGGTTTATTTTCAGGAAGGCGCAAAATTTGGGCAATCTTATAGCCCCCTCCATTTCCAAACCCTTAAGTAGTATTACATCAAATCCGGAGAAATTACCAGGGGGCTTTTTTCCGTGTAGAAAGTGTGGCCCCTGTAAAAAACTGACCTCTGAAAAACAAGGACTAATTACTAATAAATTTGCGGAGGTAAAAATTAAGGATTTTATAACCTGTGACACCACAGGGGTTATATATGGTATTACGTGCCCCTGTGGGAAACTGTATATAGGACGCACAAAACGTCCATTGCATGTCCGATTAGCAGAACATCTGCGCAATATTGGTAACAAATTTATGGGTCACCCACTCTCACACCATTTTGCTAATCAGCATGGAGGCTCTATTAAAAATGTTAAAGTTACGGGCATTAGAGTGGTTAAAAAAAGCTGGCGAAAGGGGAACTTTATTCAACAAATGTCAAGAGAAGAAAGTAGACTGATTTTTGAAATGAATACACTTGTTCCTAATGGCCTAAACAGCGAGATTGAATTGTTTGCCTTTAATCAATGAACATGGAGTTTGGAGATCGCGGGTATATAAGCACTTAATTGATCACCATAGACCATCTCTGAAGAAGGAATCCGGTGATTCCGAAACGCGTAAGACAGCTTTTTGGTCTTTTTTGTGCTCACTAGCCAGTCACGTGGTGTTCCACGTGACCGTGACGTCACGCAAGGTCCTGCACGTTCTGCTACCTTGCCGGCTTTTGGACCCTATTCGCGCCGTTATACTCGCCGGGTGTCGGCGGCGGTCACGCGATTAGAAGGACGCTTGCTACCGGCCGGAGTAGCGTCCAATACCTGCATTCACCAACTGAACTTTAACGTTCTCAAGCTCACCACCGTCAGCATCACTACTGTTTGCAGCGTCATCTCTGCACCGGGATCCTGCTTGAGGAAGGAGTTTTCTATTAGTTTCTATTTCATCCGAACGAAGGTAATGTTATATATGTTCTGTGAATCAGCTCCACTGTAGACATTTCCTTGCAACGTTCGAACGGTATCCTGCTAGCGCAAATTACCCATTTTTATTAATTGGATACTGATATTTAACTGTAATTTTGTTGAGGGAACGATAATCAATACAAGGCCTTAATGAACCATCTTTCTTGGCCACAAAAAAAAACAGCACCTAAGGGTGAAGAGGATGGTCTAATATGACCCTTCTCCAACGACTCCTTAATATAAGATCGCATAGCCTCGTGTTCGGGTACAGATAAATTGAAAAGTCGACCCTTGGGAAATTTACACCCAGGCCTCAATTGCACAGTCATAACTCCTATGAGGAGGCAAAGACGCAGACTTACTCTCACTAAATACATCATAAAAATCAGCCAAATAGTTAGGAACATCATGTGACTGGGGAGAGGTGAAGAAAACAGGAGTGTCGCCAAGAGCACACCGACAACCCCAACTCACCACAGACACAGATTTCCAATCCAAAACTGGATTATGAATTTGCAACCAGGGAAAACCCAGAACAATGGTATCATGCAAATTATGCAACACCAAAAATCTGCAATTTTCTTGGTAGTCTGGGGCGACCCACATTATCACCTGGGTCCAAAACTGAGGTTTATTCTTCGCCAAAGGAGTAGCATCAATACCCCTCAAAGGAATAGGCGTCCACAGAGGTGTCATAGGAAAACCACAATGTTTAGCAAAATCCAAGTCCATCAGGTTCAGAGACGCTCCTGAATCCACAAAAGCCTTAGCGGAAAATGTGGATAAGGAGCAGATCAGAGTAATTGCCAAAAGAAACTTAGGTTGTACACCGCCCACAGCAAATGTGTGTGCAAAACGTTTCTCTTGTTTAGGGCAGACAGAAATACTATGAGAGGCATCTCCACAGAAAAAACACAGCTTATTACGCCTTCTAAACTCCTGACGTTGCGCCCTAGACAAAACTCTATCACATTGCATAGGTTCAGACATTTGTCCAAAAGGTGGCAACACCTCTCGTGTAGTTTTGCGTTCACATAAACGCCGATCAACTTGAATGGCTAATGACATAGAATCGTCAAGAGCAGAGGGAACAGGAAATCCCACCATAGTATCTTTTATGGTTTCTGACAAACCCTTCCGAAAGAGAGCTGCCAAGGCACCATCATTCCATGTGGTAAGGACTGCCCACTTTCGGAATTTTTGACAGTATAACTGCAGGATCCTGACCCTGGTTCAATGCCAATAGGGCTTTCTCAGCTTGATCAATAGCATTAAGTTCATCATATAACAACCCCAAGGCTTGAAAAAATGCATCCACATTAGTCAGAATAGGATTTTCAGGTGTCAGAGAAAAGGCCCAATCCTGGGGATCGCCGTGCAGCAAGGATATGACAATTTTAACCTGCTGCGCAGAGCTCCCCAAAGAATTACGCTTCAAAGCAAGAAATAATTTACAATTATTCTTAAAATTCAAACAAAAATTTAGACCGATCCCCAAAAAACACATCAGGAGTAGGGATCTTTGGTTCAACAGCATGTGAATGAGCGAGATGAGCGGAAATTCCCCACACTTCAGCAGTGAGCTGCTCCACACGATCAGACAATTGCTTAATCTCCATTAAGAAAAAAAGAATCCTCCTACGGCCTCAGAGAAAAAGAGGAAAAAATATACATATAAAAAAAAATTCTGACACTTTTTTTTTTACAATTATTTCCTGCTTTTGAGTACCCTAGAATATGCGGTATGGCTGGTTATTCTGTTATGAATGAGTCACCGAGGAGGAAAAAAAAAAAGCAAGCTAAACCCAGAAAACCGGAGAGGTTGGTGACTAGCGGATTGCAGACCCCTGATCTTATCCACAACAACTAGTAGTAGCCGTGGAGCGTGCCTACGGTGGTCCTAGACGCCTCGTCACGGCCAGAGAACTAAATAAGCCTAAAGAAAGAAAAGGGAAAATCTAAACTGTCCCAGAGCAGACCCCAAAGCAATAGACAGCCCCCAACATGTATTGTCGGTGAAACAAGATGAAAACACAAACACAGATAGAAAGATAGGCTGAGCAAACGGTGGGGCCCACACTAACTAGAAAGCATAGGAAAGGAAAGCTGCTGTCTGCAATCCGAAAAAACCCTGCCAAAAAGATGTCCAACACGTCTGATAAGAAAAAAGCCCTGTATCAGCACTCAGGTATATTCTGAAGACAGAGCAAAAGAGATCAACTGATCAGGGACAAAAACAAACTGAAATAATCAGAGACAAAAATGGGAATTCAGCACAGCCCCAGCCGGGGCTGGCTGAACACAAAAAACTAAGTAACCAGACCAAAACTCATATGAACAATAGCAGAGCAAACTTAGCTTTGAGAAGGCTTGAACAGAACTGGAAACCAGAAGCCACAGGCAGGAGAAATCACCAGCAAGAAAATAGGGAGTCGGCTGCCTTAAATCCAATCGAAGACTCCCGATGTCCAATCGCAGTCCTCCTCCTCAAGTGGCAGGTCTCTGCCATTAGATCAACTTCATTACCTCATTTCACCAACAGAGGGAGTCCAGATAGAGAACTCACTACTCCTCTGTCAGCACAGCCAGCTCCATCACCCTCACCAGAAGCCAGAGGTGAACCAGAAAATGCATTCACAACAGAGTACTCTGAGGTTGAGGAGCAGGTCAGCAGAGGAGGTCAGGTGGGGAGGCAAGAGGGAAGAAGAGATTAACTGTTAGAGCATATGTCAGCATGGTGAGAGTAATTTAGAAGGTAAAAAATTTAGTGAATTTAAACGCAGTGGTTAGTCGTACCTTCTGGTTGCTTCAGGCTCATTTCAGATGTTATCCTTAGAAGACATCCTTGGAATGACAGCCAAACCGAGGTCAGACAGACCTCCGAGTCTGAATTTATAATAAGTCTATTGCACATCAAACAAGCCAGGTGTGATCAAAAGGAGGGAGGAGGAGAAGGGAGACTGGACAGACACAGGAGACGATTAATTAGAACTCAGAAAAAAAAACACAAATGCAAATGGTCAGATCTAAAAGGACAAATAAAGCATTGATAGCAGACAGATACAGGGGTGATTGGGGGTTTAGGAAAGATGGGTGATGATGGTATTGCAGCCGGGACACATACCAGTGATAGCAGACAGATACAGGGGTGATTGGGGGTTCAGGAAAGATGGGTGATGATGGTATTGCAGCCAGAACACATACCTGTGATAGCAGACAGATACAGGGGTGATTGGGGGTTCAGGAAAGATGGGTGATGATGGTATTGCAGCCGGGACACATACCAGTGATAGCAGACAGATACAGGGTGATTGGTGGTTCAGGAAAGATGGGTGATGATGGTATTGCAGCCAGAACACATACCAGTGATAGCAGACAGATACAGGGGTGATTGGGGTTCAGGAACTCAAATGATGCTCCTTCCCTTCTGAGCACCTAAATATTGGTCTTCCTCCACACATGGGGTATCAGTGTACTCAGGAGAAATTACACAACAAATATTGTGGTTCATATTCTCCTGACGCCCTTGACAAAATAAAAAAAAATTGTGTCCGAAGTAAAATCTTTGGGAAAAAAAGTTAAATGTTCATTTTCTCCTCCTCATTGCCTCAATTCTTGTGAAGCACCTGAAGGGTTAATAACCTTCTTGAATGTGGTTTTGAGCCCCTTGAGGGGTGCAGTTTTTACAATGGTGTCCCTTTTGGGTATTTTCTGTCATATTGACCCCCCAAACTCACTTCATATGTGAGGTGGTCCCTAAAAAAATGGTTTTGTATATTTTGTTGTAAAAATGAGAAATCGCTGGTCAACTTTTAACCCTTATAACTTCCTAACCAAAAAAATGTTTCCAAAATTGTGGTAATGTAAAGTAGACATGTGGGAAATGTTAATTATTAACTATTTTGTGTGAAATATCTCTGTGATTTAAGGGCATGAAAATTAAGAGCTTGGAAATTGCAAAATTTTCAAAACTTTTGACAAATCTGTTATTTTCATAAATAAACGCAAGTCATATCGAACAAATTTTACCACTAACATGAAGTACAATATGTCACGAAAAAGCAATGTCCGAATCAGCAGGATCCGTTGAAGCGTTCCAGAGTTATAAACAGTTGTCCGATTTTCAAGATTAAGGCCTGGTGATTAACCTACAAAATGGCTTGGTCCCTAAGGGGTCAATCTTGTAGTTTTCAGTTAATGAGATTCTCGTGCTCTGGGGCGGAGCTGTGAGTGGGCTGTGGGCGGGGCTTTATGTGGTGCTCTGATTACATATTCCTCTGTATTGGGTTATGACAGGTTGCTGATCCCTCACTGACCTGCCCCCATTATTACATAATGCATATAATAGCATTGATATTATTGGTGATAATGCCTATAATATTGTGGCTATTGTGAGGCTCAGAAAAAAATTACATCCAGTAAAATGACACCAGCGGCCCCTGTCCAGTAGCCTCTGTCTCTTACTTATAGATGCTACTGCGCAGGCGCCGCCATCACCGGTGACATTTTGCTGGATGTAATTTTTTTCTAAGCCTCACAATAGCCACAATATTATAGGCATTATCACCAATAATATCAACACTATTACAGTATATACTCGTGTACAAGCCAAGATTTTCAGCACATTTTTTTTGTGCTGAAAATGCCCCCTCAGTTTACGCATTAGTCATTGCACAGAAACCAGCGGGGGAGGGGAAGCGGCGGCAGGAGCCAGTGGCTGGGAAATTATACTCGCCCTCCTGTGCAATCGCTGAACGTCCCCTGCATCCTCCGTTGTGCCAGGGCTGACAGCTTCTTCCTGTGTTGAGTGGTCACATGGTACCGCTCATTAAGGTCATGATTATGGATGCAACTCCACTCCCACAGGCATGGCGTCCATATTCATGACCTTTATTAGTGGTGCCACGTGACCTCTCAACACAGGAAGAAGCTGCCAGCCCTGAGACAATGTAGGATGCAGGGGACGTTCAGCGATTGCACAGGAGGGTGAGTATGACTGAGGAGGACGAGGGAGCATGGGGGAGGACAGGGAGCTGAGCCATTCATAGAAGAATGGGAAAGGGGAGCTTAGCCATACATACTGGGAGGGGGGAGAACCACACAGAGCAGGACAGGGATGAGGGGACAATGTATACCCGGCTTATACTCGAGTCAATAAGCATACCCAGTTTTCCATGGCAAAATTAGGGGCCTCGGCTTGTACTCGGGTCGGCTTATACTCGAGTATATATGGTATATGCATTATGTAATAATGGGGGGCAGGTCAGTGAGGGATCAGCGACCTGTCATAAGCCAATACAGATGAATATGAAATCAGTGCACCACATAAAGCCCCACCCACAGCCCCGCCAACAGCCCCGCCCCAGAGCACGAGAATCTCATTAACTGAAAACTACAAATACAGATTAACCCCTTTACCCCCAAGGGTGGTTTGCACGTTAATGACGGGGCCAATTTTTACAATTCTGACCACTGTCCATTTATGAGATCATGACTCTGGAGCGCTTCCATGGATCCTGGTGATTCTGACATTATTTTTCTCGTGACATATTGTACTTCATAATAGTGGTAAAATTTCATTCATATAACGCGTTTATTTGTGAAAAAAATGGAAATTTGGCAAAAATGTTGAAAATTTTGCAATTTTCCCAATTTGAATTTTTATGTCCTTAAATCACAGAGATATGGCACACAAAAAACTTAATAAGTAACATTTCCCACATGTTTACTTTACATCAGCACAATTTTGGAACCAACATTTTTTTTGTTAGGAAGTTATAAGGGATAAAAGTTGACCAGCGATTTCTCATTTTTACAACACCATTTTATTTTTATGGATCACATCACATTTGAAGTCACTTTGATGGGTCATATGTAGTGTTGAGCATTCCGATACCGCAAGTATCGGGTATCGGGTATCGGCCGATACTTGCTGTATCGGAATTCCGATACCGACTTCCGATATTTTTTCAATATCGGAAGTCGGCATCGGAATCGGAAGTTCAAAGTTGATTGACAGCCGAAATGACGTCATCATGATGCGCGGTGTGTGCGCATCATGATGCGCTGTCATTTCGGGCCTTCCGGGGGTGCCTGCCGGGGGGCTGTGTGGACTGCCCGGGGTATGTACCGGCCTGCCGGGGGGGCTGTGCCGGCCTGCCGGTGGTCTGTGCACCCTGTGGGGGTCTGTACCGGCCTGCCGGGGGGCTGTGCTGATGTCCGGGGGTCTGTGCAAGCATCGTCCGATGGGACTACAAGTCCCATCGGGCGATGCCTGCTACCATGACAGTGATTGACACATTAGCCAATGATGGGACAGTAGTAGTCCCATCATCCGGCTAATGTGTTGAATGTAAAAAAAAAAAAAAAAAAAAATTACATGCTACATACATGCTACATACATGCAACATGCATACTACATATATACTACATGTAACATACAAACTACATATATACTACATGCAACATGCATACTACATGCATGCTACATACATGCTACATACTACATACATGCTACATTCATACTACATATATACTACATGCATGCTACATACATACTACATATATACTACATGCATGCAACATACATACTACATATATACTACATGCATGCTACATACATACTACATGCTACATATATACTACATACATACTACATGCATGCTACATACATACTACATGCATGCTACATACATACTACATGCTACATATATACTACATGCATGCTACATACATACTACATGCTACATACATACTACATACATACTACATGCATGCTACATACATACTACATGCTACATATATACTACATACATACTACATGCATGCTACATACATACTACATGCATGCTACATACATACTACATGCTACATATATACTACATGCATGCTACATACATACTACATGCTACATACATACTACATACATACTACATGCATGCTACATACATACTACATGCTACATATATACTACATACATACTACATGCATGCTACATACATACTACATGCATGCTACATACATACTACATGCTACATACATACTACATACATACTACATACATACTACATGCATGCTACATACAATACATTCATACAATACATACATAGACATACAGTACATATAACATAGAGTAACATACTTACCAATACTTGTCACATTGTTCCCCGAAGCCATTGTCTTTTACGGAATAAATATTAACATAACAAACCACAAAAATACTCACCCATGATCCGAAGCAGTCCACGACTGTGTCCCACGACGATCTTGGGTAGAGAACTGCAGCATCAGCTGATGCTGCCGCTCTCTACGGGCTGCAGGAATCCAAGTGCGGAAGGATACCTACCTTCCGTCATTGGATTCCTGCAGCCCGTAGAGAGCGGCAGCATCAGCTGATGCTGCAGTTCTCTACCCAAGATCGTCGTGGGACACACTCGTGGACTGCTTCGGATCATGGGTGAGTATTTTTGTGGTTTGTTATGTTAATATTTATTCCGTAAAAGACAATGGCTTCGGGGAACAATGTGACAAGTATTGGTAAGTATGTTACTCTATGTTATATGTACTGTATGTCTATGTATGTATTGTATGAATGTATTGTATGTAGCATGCATGTAGTATGTATGTAGTATGTATGTAGCATGTAGTATGTATGTAGCATGCATGTAGTATGTATGTAGCATGCATGCAGTATGTATGTAGTATATATGTAGCATGTAGTATGTATGTAGCATGCATGTAGTATGTATGTAGTATGTATGTAGCATGTAGTATGTATGTAGCATGCATGTAGTATATATGTAGTATGTATATAGTATGTATGTAGCATGTAGTATATATGTAGCATGCATGTAGTATGTATGTAGCATGCATGTAGCATGCATGTAGTATGTATGTAGCATGCATGTAGTATGTATGTATCATGCATGTAGTATGTAGCATGTATGTAGTATGCATGTAGTATATATGTAGTATGTATGTTACATGTAGTATATATGTAGTATGCATGTTGCATGCATGTAGTATATATGTTGTATGTATGTTGCATGCATGTAGTATATATGTAGTATGTATGTTGCATGCATGTAGTATATATGTAGTATGTATGTTGCATGCATGTAGTATGAATGTAGCATGTATGTAGTATGTAGCATGTATGTAGCATGCATGTAGTATGCATGTTGCATGTAGTATATATGTAGTATGTATGTTACATGTAGTATATATGTAGTATGCATGTTGTATGTATGTAGCATGTATGTAGCATGTAATTTTTTTTTTTTTTTTTTTTTTACATTCAACACATTAGCCGGATGATGGGACTACTACTGTCCCATCATTGGCTAATGTGTCAATCACTGTCATGGTAGCAGGCATCGCCCGATGGGACTTGTAGTCCCATCGGACGATGCCTGCACAGACCCCCGAAGCCTGCACAGACCACCGACAGGCCGGCACAGCCCCCCGGCAGGCCGGCACAGCCCCCCGGAGCCTGCACAGACCACCGGCAGGCCGGCACAGCCCCCCGGCAGGCCGGCACAGCCCACCGGAGCCTGCACAGACCACCGGCAGGCCGTCACAGCCCCCCGGCAGGCCGGCACAGACCACCGGAGCCTGCACAGACCCCCTGGCAGGCCGGCACAGCCCCCCGAAAGGCCCGTACAGACCCCAGAGAGGCTGTACAAGGCAATAATAGGGTTTTTCTTATTCCTATACCGGAAGTCCCATAGACTTGAATGGGACTTCCGGTATCGGAATCGGCGATACCGATACTTTTTTTTAAGATCGTCCGATCCATTCCGATCCGATACTTTGAAGTATCGGACGGTATCGCTCAACTCTAGTCATATGATAGAAAATACCCAAAAGTGACACCATTCTAAAAACTGCAACCCCCAAGGTGCTCAAAACCACATTCAAGAAGTTTACTAACCCTTCAGGTGCTTCACAGGAATTTTTTAAATGTTTAAAAAAAAAAATAGCGCCGTTTTACTTTTTCAATGCAAAATTGTCTGGAATTGAGATCAGACGCCATGTCACAATTGGAGAACCCCTGATGTGCCTAAACAGTGCAAACCCCCCACAAGTGACCCCATTTTGGAAATTAGACAGCCCCCAAGGAACTTATCTAGATGTTTGGTGAGAACCTTGAACCCCCAAGGGCTTCACAGAAGTTTATAACGTACAGTCTTACAATTAAAAATCATATTTTTTCCACAAAATTGATCTTTTCACCCCCATTTTTTATTTTCTCAAGGGTAACAGGACCCTAAAAGTTACTGTGCAATTTGTCCTGAGTACACCGATACCCCATATGTGGGGGTATTGGGCACATGTCAGAGCTCGGAAGGGAGAGTTAGCTGGAATTGACATTGGGCACCATATCACATTTGGAGAGCCCCTGATATGCCTGAACAGTAGAAACCCCCCTCAAGTGACCCCATTTTGGAACTATACCTCACAAGGAACTTATCTAGATGTGTGGAGAGCACTTTGAACCCCCAAGGGCTTCACAGAAGTTTATAACACCCGGGCGTGAAAATAAAGAAATCATATTTTTTCCACAAACCTGATATATTAGTCCCCAATTTTTTTATTTTCCTAAGGGTAACAGGACAAATTGTACAACAACTTTTGGGGTCCAATTTGTCCTGAGTATGATGATACCCGATATGTGGGAGAAAACTACTGTATGGGCACACATCGGGGCTCGGAAGGAAAGTAGTGACGTTTTGGAATGCAGACTTTGATGGAATGGTCTGCGTTTTGAGAGCCCCTGATGTGCCTAAACTGTGCAAACCCCCCACAAGTGACCCCATTTTGGAAACTAGACCCCCCAAGGAACTTACCTAGATGTGTGGTGGGCACTTTGAACCCCAAAGTGCTTCACAGAAGTTTATAACATAGAACCATAAAAATAAAAAAATCAAATTTTTTTTCACAAAAATGATATTTTTGCCCCCAATTTTTTATTTTCCCAAGGGTAACAGGAGAAATTGGAACCCAAAAATTGTTGTGCAATTTGTACTGAGTAGGTTGATACCCCATATGTGGGGGTAAACTACTGTTTGGGCACATGGCAGAGCTTGAATTGGCTGAATTGAGATCAGATGCCATGTTGCATTTGGAGAGCACCTGATGTGCCCAAACAGTGGAAACCCCCAATTCTAACTCTAACCCTAACCCCAACACACCCCTAACCCTAATCTCAGCCCTAACCCTAATGGGAATATAGAAATAAAAATACATTTTTTTTTAATTTTATTATTTTTCCCTAAGTAAGGGGGTGATAACAGGGGGTTTGATTTACTATTTATGGCGGTTTTTATGTTTGGCAGCAGTCACACGCTAAAAGACGCTTTTTATTGTGAAAATAGTTTTTGCATCACCACATATTGAGAGCTATAATTTTTACATTATTTGACCCACTGAGTCATGTGAGGACTTATGTTTTTTGCGGGACGAGTTGACGTTATTCTTGGTACCATTTTCAGGCACGTGACATTTTTTGATCTCCTTTTATTCCGATTTTTGGGACGCAGAATGAACAAAAACCAGCGTTTCATGAATTTACCGTTCTGCGTGCGGTAAAATTGATAGAGGTTTTATTCTTCGGGTCAGTACGGTTACATCGATACCTCATTTATGTCTTTTTTTATGTTTTGCAGCTTTCATGCAATGAAAACAATTTTATATAAAAAATAATTATTTTTTCATTGCTTTATTCTGCGAGCTATAACTTTTTTATTTTTTTGCTGATGACGCTGTGTGGCGGCTCGTTTTTTGTGGGACAAGATGATGTTTTCAGCGGTACCATGGTTATTTCTGTCTTTTTGATCGCGTGTTTTTGCACTTTTTGATTGGTGGTATGTTGATAAAGCATTGTTTTTGCTTTGTTCACTTTGCAGAGCACTATGTCAGATCAGCGATCTGACAGGCACTGCACAGGCTTTCTAAGCGCCTGCTGTCAGCAGGCACTGAGAAAGCCGCCTCCCTGCAGGACCCTGAAGGCCCCCGCGGCCATATTGGATCCTGGGGCCTGCATGGAGGCGACTCTCGGAGCAGCGCGAGCACATTGCGCTACTCCGAGGGTCTCAGGGAACCACATAGGGAGCCCCCTACCTGTGCAATCTTTCCATATGCCCCTGGTACACTGCGATCATGTTTGATCGCAGTGTGCCAGGGGTTAATGTGCCGGGTGTCAGCTGTGATGATCAGCGGCGCTCCCCCCGAGAGCGCCGCTGATCGCGATGATGTACTATACTGTTGATGGGTATACGGACCAAGGTCACATGGACGGTATAGTACGTCAAATGTCAGAAAGGGGTTAAACAACAGCCACAAGCCGGATTTCTTCTACCAAGGTATCATTATAAAAAGTATTACTGCACCGACCTGACAGTGTCTGTAGGTTACTGAGCACAATCCTGCTGACAGGTTCCCTTTAAGACATCTCCGCTCTGCACTATTATACACAGTTCTCTATAAATGTGTAATATTTCTCCATGAAACTCATCTGACAGAAAATATTGGAGCTTACGATAGATTAGATTGTGACGTCACCGAGCCCCATACTCTAATTACCCCAGAGAGGTTTCACCACTAGCTGCTCATTTATTACTGATGGAGACTGTGGAGTTTGATCATTTCAGTAGATGTTATTGTCTATAGTCACAGTGTGTGATTACAGTAGTGTCCAAAATCCTCTGATTTAACCTCTTCCTGCAGCCAGTTTTGTGTTCCTAATCAGGCCCCATTATTAATATCTGACGTGTGTCACTTTATGTGGTGGTAAATTCTTCACAAAGGATAATAGGAAACAAATGGATCTTACAAATTATTCTCCAGCTTCGCACTATACCCTACATACGGTTGTACACTACTGTCTGGGCACATGGCAGTGTTCAGAAGGGAAGGAGCGCCATTTAGCTATTTGAATGCAGATCTAGCTGGAATAGTTTGCAGACACAATGTATTGGGAGCACTGTTCATGGTCACCTGGCAGCTCAAAAGATGTCCACCATGAACATGCTTGGCTCTATCTTCTCTGCTTTCCATATCCCAAGGATTGCCTTGCTCATCGCCCTTTAACACCCTCACATGGATCTGGACTTACACTGGGACCCCTAGGCTTGGACCATGGCGTTACCTGCTATTCTGTGGTGTTAGATGGCAAGAAGAATAGTCAGGTAGCTGGGTCAGAACCAGAAGGACAGAATACAGAATCAGAAGACATAAGAGTAGTCAGTAAACGGGCCACGGTCACAGCAGGAAACAAATACACAAGCCGCAAGCTGAGCACAGAGATTAAAAACACATGTGACATGCACAAATGTGAACAAGTCGGTCGGACAATGTTCACACCACTCACTGACTGAAACACAAACAGAAAGCACAGAACGACAAATGTGCAGAAATACCTTGCAGTAAGACATATGACAGTAGTCAGGTTTTAAATACATTAGATAGGGACTGATTCAATAAGGGTTACCTTGACGAGGTAGAGCAGCTTGGTATACATTTTTTTGCAAAAAAACATATCGACTAAATACCCTGTATTTGTTGTCATCTTTTTATCAGCACTTGCTGACTACTGTCATATGTCTTACTGCAAGGTATTTCTGCACATTTGTCATTCTGTGCTTTCTGTTTGTGTTTAAGCTGAGCACAGAGGACTGAACCAGAGGAGAACAGCGCTGTATCTGGCAGATTCCGGCCATGTGCTTTGAGCTTTAGTAGGGTGTGGTACTTTCCAATTGGCTGAAGTAGGGAGCAGATTACTCCAGCTGGACAGCAGGAACAGATCCCAGATGAGATTGGACACACCATATGCAGAAGCCCTAATATAACTAAGTGACAGAAAACCAGAATAGTCGAATTCCCCATAAAGTGATTCCATTTTCTAAATTAATTCACTGAGGGCTATAATCTATACATATGTGGTCAAAATTGTTGGTACCCCTCGTTTAATCACAGAAATAACTTGAATCTGACAAAAGTAATAAATAAAACATTTATGAAAATGAACAAATGAAAGTCAGACATTGCTTTTCAGCCATGCTTCCACAGAATTTAAAAAAAATGAAACTCATAAAATAGGCCTGGACAGAAATGGTGGCGCCCCTGAAAATAATGTTACAAAAGTGACATGATAAATCGAGGTGTGTCCACTAATTGTCATCACAGGTGTCTACAATCCTGGAATCAGTGAGTGGCCTGTATAGAGGCTACAGATCCTCACTGTGCTGTTTGGTGACATGGTGTGTTTCACACTCAACATGGACCAGAGGAAGCGAAGGAAAGAGTTGTCTCAGGAGATTAGAAAGAAAATTATAGACAAACATGTTACAGGTATAAGTTATAAGACCATCTCCACGCAGCTTGATGTTCCTGTGACTACAGTTGCACATATTCAGAAAATTAAGATCCATGGGACTGTAGCCAATCTCCCTGGATGCGGCCCCAGGAGGAAAATTCATGGGAAATCAAAGAGACGGATAATACGAATGGTAAGAAAAGAGCCCAGAAAAACTTCTAAACAGATTAAAGGTGAACTTCAAGCTCAAGGAACATCAGTGTCAGATCCCACCATCTGTTGTATGAGCCAAAGTGGACTTCATGGGAGGCGACCGAGGAGGACACCATTGTTGAAAAAAAATAAAAAAGCCAGACTGGAATTTGTCAAACTACATGTTGACAAGCCACAAAGCTTCTGGGAGAATGTCCTATGGACAGATGAGACAAAAATGGAACTTTTTGGCATGGCACATCAGCTCTATTTTCACAGATGGAAAAATGAAGCATATCACGAAAAGAACACTGTTCCTACTGTGAAACATGGAGGAGGCTCTGTTATGTTCTCGGGCTGCTTTGCTGCATCTGGCACATGGTGTCTAGAATCTGTGCAGGGTACAATGAAATCTCAAGACTATCAAGGGATTCTAGAGAGAAATGTGCTGCCAGTGTCAGAAAGCTTGGTCTCAGTCGCAGGTCATAGGTCTTGCAACAGGATAATGATCCAAAATACACAGCTAAAAATACCCAAGAATGGCTAAGAGGAAAACATTGGACTACTCTGAAGTGGCCTTCTCTGAGCCCTGACCTAAATCCTACTGAGGAGCATCTTTGAAAAGAGCTGAAACATGCCATCTTGAACCTTCAAACATGAGACAACTGGAGCAGTTTGCTCTTGAGGAGTAGCCAAAATACCTGGTGAGAGGTGCAGAAGTCTAATTGACAGCTACAGGAATCATTTGATTGCAGTGATTGCCTCAAAAGGTTGTGCAACAAAATATTAACCCTTTTGCGCCAGATCCTGTTTTTGCCTTTGTGACGGGCCAATTTTTTCAATTCTGACCAGTGTCACTTTATAAGGTTATAACTCTAAAATGCTTCAACGAATCCTAGAGATTCTGAGTAGAGTTGAACGAAACGGGTTGAAAAAATTCAGAAGTCGCTGACTTTTGGCCAAGTCGGGTTTCATGAAACGAAACCCGACCTTGGGGTCAGGTCGGCCATGTGGTCGGCGACCCTAGAGCCAAAGTCGAGTTTCGCTGAACTGAAGAAGGAGAAGAAGGAGGAGAAGAAGAAGAAGATGAAGTAGAAGTAGTAGAAGATGATGGAGACGATGAAAAAGAAGAAGATGATGAAGGAGAAGAAGGTGGAGAAGAAGATGATGAAGAAGATGGAGAAGATGATGAAGAAGATGAAGAAGAAGATGGAGAAGAAGATGATGAAGAAGATGGAGAAGATGATGGAGAAGAAGATGAAGAAGATGGAGAAGAAGATGAAGATGATGGAGAAGAAGATGAAGAAGATGGAGAAGATGAAGAAGATGATGAAGGAGATGGAGAAGATGGAGAAGAAGATGAAGATGGAGAAGAAGAAGATGATGAAGAAGATGGAGAAGAAGATGAAGATGATGAAGATGATGAAGATGGAGAAGATGATGAAGAAGATGAAGACGATGGAGAAGTAGATGATGAAGGAGATGGAGAAGATGGAGAAGAAGATGAAGAAGATGGAGAAGAAGATGATGAAGAAGATGGAGAAGATGGAGAAGAAGATGATGAAGAAGATGGAGAAGATGGAGAAGAAGATGATGAAGAAGATGGAGAAGATGAAGAAGAAGATGAGGAAGAAGATGGAGAAGATGATGAAGAAGATGGCGAAGATGATGAAGAAGATGGAAAAGAAGGAGAAGAAGAAGGAGAAGAAGAAGAAGAAGATGAAGAAGATGATGAAGAAGATGGAGAAGATGATGAAGAAGAAGATGAAGAAGGAGAAGAAGATGATGGAGAATATGAAGAAGATGAAGAAGGAGAAGATGATGGAGAAGATGAAGAAGAAGGAGAAGGCTTTTTCATCTTCTTATTCATCTTCTCCATTATCATCTTCTTCATCTTCTCCATCTTCTTCATCATCTTCTTCATCTTCTCCATCTTCATCATCTTCTTCATCTTCTTCTTCTTCATCATCTTCTTCTTCTTATGCCAGGTGTGTTTACAGTCCTGCCGACTTTTCTTCTCCATTGACTTGCATTGGGTTTCGTGTTTCACAACTTGTTTCACCGACTTTTCATGAAAGTCGGCCGATTTTGGTCGAACCGACTATTGAGAAAGTCAGGTTTCATGAAACCCGACTCGACCCTAAAAAGGGAAAAGTCGCTCATCTCTAATTCTGAGAATATTTTTACAACAAAATTTACAAAACCATTTTTTTAGGGACCACCTCACATTTGAAGTGAGTTTGGGGGGTCAATAGGACCGAAAATACCCAAAAGTGACACCATTCTAAAAACTGCACCCCTAAAGGGACTCAAAACCACATTCAAGAAGTTTATTAACCCTTCAGGTGCTTCACAAGAATGAGTGGAATGTGGAAAGAAAAAATAAACATTTACTTTTCTTTCACAAAAATTTTCCTTTAGACCTAATTTTTTTTCACTTTCGCAAGGGTAACATGAGAAAATGGACTATAAATTTTGTTTTGCAATTTCTCCTGAGCATTCCAATACCCCATATGTGGGGGAAATCTACTGTTTGGGCGCACGGAAGGGCTCGGAAGGAAAGGCGCGCCATTTGATTTTTTTAATGTAAAATATGCTGAAATAATTAGCTGTTGCCATGTCATGTTTCAAGAGCCCCTGATGTGCCTATACAGTGGAAACCCCCCAACAAGGGACCCCATTTTAGAAACTAGACCCCTTAGGGAACTTATCCAGATTTGTATTGAGCACCTTGAACCCACAGGTGCTTCACAGAAGTTTATAACGTAGAGCCGTGGAAATAAAAAAATAAAATTTTTCACAAATCTTTTTAGCTCCATATTTTGCATTTTCATAAGGGTAAAAGGAGAAATTTCTCCATACAATTTATTGTGCAATTTCTCCTGAGCACGCCGATACCCCATATGTGGGAGAATACCACTGTTTGGGCGCATGGCAGAGCTTGGAAGGGAAGGAGTGCCATATTGGAGAGTGGATTTTGCTGGAATTGTTTGTAGGTGACATGTCACATTGTCATAGCCCCTGAGGTGCCAGAACAGCATAAGCCCCCAAAAGTGACTGCATTTTACCAAATACTTCCCTGAATGAATTCTTCTGGTGGTGCAGTGAGCATACTGACCCCACAGCTGTTCCATAGACAATTATACCATTGGCCAGTGAAGACAAAATAATTACATTTTTACCACTAAGATGTTGTTTTAACACTAGATTTTACATTGGAAAATAGGTAGATAGGTAAATGGTCACTACACCCATAGGTCAATTCGCAGAGGGGGTCATTTCCAATTCCCAGAGGGGTGTCATTTCCAAAATTAGGTTACTTCAGGGGGGATTCTGCTGTTATGGCACTTTGGAGAGCCGCTAAGTGCCAGAGCAACAGAATCCCCCTGAAGTGACCCCATTTTCATAATGACACCCCTCTAGGAATTCATCAATGAATATAGTGACCATTTTCACTACATGGATGATATCCGTAAACACGTAGTGAAAGTTTTAGAGCAAAATATCATTGTAGTGCCCAATATGTTATGCCCAGCTTGTGTCTCTGGAGACCTCCCCCCACCTTCCCCCGGAAATTAAGTCAGCTCTACTCAAATGTGTCAAATGCTTGAATGTCAAAACAGTTCAAAAACGTGGTTCTGTGTGGAAGATTGTAAAGCAGTCATGGAGGCATGAGGCTGGCAATGATGGGCATTGTGGGTAATAATAGCGGATATCATGCCTCATTCCTCTCTCATAGACGACATCTTCTCTGGGGGTTCTTTCTTGATTCAGTTATTAGGATGAGTGCAATAAAATGTCGCTCAGTGAGTCTTCTGACATCTTCAGATTCTAAAGGATTGGCGGGGACAAAATTTTCAAAATAAGATTTTCAGTGACCTTTTCCTGATATTTAAGGCAAGTATCTGCATTTCCGGCTCTTTTGTATGACACAAAAGAATTATATGTGTCAGCCTGAAACAAATAAACGACTAACTTTTTATACCAAAACGACAAAAATCTTGGCACTCAATGTGTGAAATATTCAGATACTTTTTATTTCGTGCATCCAAACAGAAAAGGTTAAACGTTTTCGGTCCACTATAGGACCTTCATCAGAACAATCTTGTTTACTGAAACAGATTTAAATGCTAGCCAAAGAGGACAAAGTAGAGAGTCTGGATAGCCTGTGACTGTGTTAAGAAGCTGGCGTCTGGGAAGAGTATATGGACAGAATTGATAATTATCAATTATCCTCCTGATATTCCTCCAGGGCACATCTCAAATCGTGAGAGATGGTGGAAAAAACTACACACTCATTTAGAATGGTAGTAGGCTCGGTCACATCAAGAGAATCCGCAAAGAAACTCCTAGAAAGGGCGTCCGCCTTAACATTCTTAGTGCCCGGAAGAAAGGAGACCACAAAATCAAAACGTGTGAAAAACAAGGCCCACCTAGCCTGTCTAGGATTCAAGCGCTTGGCTGTTTCAAGATAAATCAAATTCTTGTGATCGGTGAGGACCACAACTTGATGTCTAGCTCCCTCCAACCAATGTATCCACTCTTCAAATGCCCACTTCATGGCCAACAATTCCCGATTCCCCACGTCATAGTTACGTTCAGATGGAGAAAATTTTCGAGAAAAGAAGGCACAGGGATTCATCTTAGAGGTTACCAGATCTCTTTGAGACAAAACGGCTCCTGCAACAATCTCAGAAGCATCTATCTGCACCTGAAATGGGAGTGAAACATCAGGTTGCTGTAGAACCGGAGCAGAAGTGAATCTCTGCTTAAGCTCCTGAAATGCCGAGACAGCCTCAGGAGACCAATTCAGCACATCAGCGCCCTTTTTGGTCAAATCCGTCAGAGATTTAACAATACCAGAAAAATTTCTTATAAATTTAAGGTTGAAATTAGCAAAACCCAAAAACTTCTGATGAGCCTTCAGAGAAGTGGGCTGAACCCAATCATAAATGGCCTGGACCTTGGCCGGGTCTATTTCAATAGTAGACGGGGACAAAATGAAACCCAAAAACGAAATCCCCTGTACACCAAAAAGACATTTCGATCCCTTAACATACAGAGTATTTCCATTCAAAATCCGGAACACAGTCCGGACATGTTCCACATGAGAATCCCAATCACTGGAAAAATTCAAAATATCATCCAGATAAATGATCAAAAACTTATCCACAAGATCCCGGAAAATATCGTTCATAAAAGATTGGAAGACGGAAGGGGCATTAGTGAGCCCAAAAGGCATCGCCAGGTACTCAAAATGTCCCTCCGGAGTATTAAATGCCGTCTTCCATTCATCCATGTGCTTGATGCGAATAAGATTATACGCCACTCTGAGGTCAAGTTTGGTAAACCAACAGGCACTTTTAACTCTGGAAAATAAATCAGAAATCAGGGGTAACGGGTACTGATATTTAACAGTGATTTTGTTAACGGAACGATAGTCAATACATGGCCTTAATGAGCCATCTTTTTTGGCCACAAAAAAAACCCAGCACCTAAAGGTGAAGAGGATGGTCTAATATGACAATTCTCCAATGATTCCTTGATATAAGATCGCATAGCATCATGTTCAGGTACCAATAAGTTGAAAAGCCGACCCTTGGGAAATTTACAATCGGGCAGTAACTCAATTGTGCAGTCATAACTCCTATGAGGAGGCAAGGATCCAGACTTACTCTCACTAAATACATCAGAAATATCAGCCAAATAGTCAGAAACATCTTGAGACTGGGGAGAGGTGGAGAAAACAGAAGTGTCACTAAGAACACATTGACAACCCCAACTCGCCACAGACACAGATTTCCAATCCAAAACAGGATTATGGGTTTGCAACCAAGGAAAACCCAGCACAATAATATCATGTAAATTGTGCAACACCAAAAATGTACAATTCTCTTGATGGTCCGGGGTGACCCGCATTATCACCTGGGTCCAAAACTGGGGTTTATTCTCCGCCAAAGGGGTAGCATCAATACCCCTCAAGGGAATAGGGGTCCGTAGGGGCACCATGGGGAAACCACAATGTTTGGCAAAGTCAAGATCCATCAGATTCAAAGCTGCTCCTGAATCCATAAAAGCCTTAGCAGAAAATGTAGGCAAGGAGCAGATCACGATAACCACCAACAGGAACTTAGGCTGTACACTGCCCACGGCAAATGAGTGGGCAAAATGTATTTCTCATTTAGGGCAGACAGAAAAAACATGAGAGGCGTCTCCACAAAAGAAGTATAACTTATTATGCCTTCTAAACTCTTGACTTTGCGCCATAGACAAAACCCTATCACATTGCATGGGTTCAGAAGTTTGTTCAAAAGGCAGCACTGCCTCTCGCGCACTTTTACGTTCACGTAAACGTTGATCAATTTGAAAGGCTAATGACATGGAGTTGTTAAGACCAGAGGGGACAGGAAATCCCACCATAACATCCTTTACGGTTTCTGCCAGACCTTTCCGAAAGAGAGCTGCTAGGGCATCATCGTTCCATTTAGTAAGGACCGCCCACTTTCGGAATTTCTGGCAATATTACTCCGCAGCATCCTGACCCTGGATCAATGCCAATAAGGTTTTCTCAGCCTGATCAATAGCATTAGGTTCATCATACAACAACCCCAGGGCTTGAAAAAATGCATCCACATTAGCCAGAATAGGATCTCTAGGTGTCAGAGAAGAAGCCCAATCCTGGGGATTGCCACGCAGCAGGGAGATGACAATTTTAACCTGCTGCACCGAGCTCCCCAATGAGTTAGGTTTCAAAGCAAGAAGTAGTTTACAGTTATTCTTAAAATTCAAAAATTTTGATCGATCCCCAGAGTAAAAGAGGAAAAAATAGATTACAAAATTCTGACACTTTTTTTTTTTTTTTTTTTTTTTACAATTCTTTCCTTCTTTTGAGTTCCCCTTAGAGTCTACAGTTTTGGCTGGTGATTCTGTTCTGAATGGGTCACCGAGGAGGATGGCAGGAATAGGCTAAGCCACCAGGAAACCAGAGAGGTTGGTAACTTAGCGGATTGCAGACCCCTGATCCTAACAAAACAACTAGCAGTAGCCATGGAGTGTTCCTACAATGCCCTAGAAGCCTCGGTACAGCCGAAGAGCTAATTAAACCTAAAGCCAGAAAGGTGAAATCTAAACTGCCCCGAAGTAGATCCCCAAAGGAATAGATACAAACGCAGGCAGAAAATAGACTGAGCAAATGATGAAGCCCAAACTGTGTAGATAGGACAGGACAGAAAAGATACTGTCTGCAATCACACAAAAACCCTAAAAAATCCAATACATCTGATATACAAAAACACTAAGGCCACACGACCTCTCCCCCGCTAGATCAGCACTCTGGTGTGAACTGGAAGCAAAGCAAAAGATACTAATATAACAGGGGACTGAACTAACTGACACAAGCTGTAACATATGGCGCTGGGCCCAGCGCTGCCCCCAGAAGGGAGCACACTGAACCCTCGCAACAAAGCAAAAAGTAGAAAGCAACCAAATCAGATGCAAAGGAATATCAAAAGAATCGCTTAACTGAACCATGCAGATCAGGCAGGAGACAGAAGAACTCAAAATGCACAAGGAAAAATGATCACCAGCAACCACTAAGGAAAGCCTGCTCACTTATATGCTCCCAGCCAGTAATCCAAAGTTCCCAATCATCGTCGTCAGGTGGCAAACTTCCATCAAACTGGCCAGCTCCACTACCCCAGTAACCACCAGAGGGAGCCCCGACTCAGAAGTCCGATCAAGACAATTCACAACAGGTTAAGTTAAGGGTACCATAATTTCTGTCCAGGCCTATTTCATGAGTTTTATTTTTTTAAAATTCTGTGGAAGCATGGTTGAAAAGCAATGTTTGACTTTCATTTGCTCATTTTCATAGATTTTTTATTTATTTTTACTTTTGTCAGATTCAAGTTATTTCTGTGACCATTGTGGGTTTTTCTGTCATTAAATGAAGGGTAACAACACTTTTGACCCACGTGTGTAGGAGGAGTGAATATTTTGACTCCACAGCTTCTTTCCAGAAATTAACACACAGTGGATTTTGGAGAGTAAAAATTACACATTTGCCATTTTATTACCCAGCACATAGTGCCCAGATTGTGCTCCAGGAGACACACCGCAAATTAAGTGGATTCTTCTCACTATAATGTTGCTAAATACAGGGATCCTAAATGTTGTTTGCGCACACTGCAAGACTCCGAAGTGAGAGCGGATTTTGCTGGATTGGTTTATGGAAACCTTGTTGCTTTTCAACAGCCTTTGAGCCACTAATAGTGTGGGAACCTATGTTTTTCCATTGACAGATGATGGACCTGAGTGGGGACTTGTTTTTTGTAAGATGAGAATTGGTTTTATTTTCGCCTACATAACATTGATTGGTTTCTTTTTATTCGATATTTGGGAGGCAGAATGAACAAACTGTTGAACACCACACACTACTGGCTCATCCAACAAGGTTTTCTATTAGACTGTGAACTGTCATTGTCTTGGTAAATAATTAAAGTTTTTTACATAGCTTGCCATTTTTATGGACAGTTTAACTAGAAACATTCAAAAATATAAAACTCAAGGATATTTTATTAAAAAAACTGTTTTTTATCTTCACAGATGACTGTACCAGGAGATCAGAGGGACAGTTGACATCTTCAGCTTTTAAATCTGATAATCTTGAGATCCTACAAGATACAACTGAAGTGAATGCCATTACTCCAGATACATCATCATCCATTCACAGCAAAGATCTGTCATCTGATCCTATGAAACAGGTCCCATCTTCTGATGCATTACTGACTACTAAGGAAAATCAAAGTCACAAAAGAGGCATTAAAAAACAGACTGCTCCTAAAGCAAAGAAGTCATTTTCATGTTCAGAATGTGGGAAATGTTTTAACCTGAAACAGAATCTTGTTAAGCACCATAGAACACACACAGGGGAGAAGCCTTTCTCCTGTTCAGAATGTGGGAAATGTTTTAATCAGAAAGGGAATCTTGTTACACACCAAATAACTCACACAGGAGAGAAGTCTTTTTCATGTTCAGAATGTGGGAAATGTTTTAACCAAAAATCATATTTGGTTGATCACCAGAGAAGTCACACAGGAGAGAAGCCTTTTTCCTGTTTAGAATGTTGGAAATGTTTTGCACGTAAATCACTGCTTGTTATTCACCATAGAACTCACACAGGGGAGAAGCTTTTTTCATGTTCAGAATGTGGAAAATGTTTTGCACTTAAATCACAATTTGTTATCCACCAGAGAGCTCACACAGGGGAGAAGCCTTTTTCATGTTCAGAATGTGGGAAATGTTTTAACCTGAAAGGGAATCTTGTTGCACACCAAATAACTCACACAGGAGAGAAGCCATTTTCCTGTTCAGAATGTGGGAAATGTTTTGCACGTAAATCACTGCTTGTTACTCACCATAGAACTCACTCAGGGGAGAAGCCTTTTTCATGTTCAGAATGTGGAAAATGTTTTGCACTTAAACCACACTTTGTTAACCACCAGAGAACTCACACAGGGGAGAAGCCTTTTTCCTGTTCAGAATGTGGGAAATGTTTTAACAATAAATCCAATTGTGTTAAGCACCAGATAATCCACACAGGAGAGAAGCCTTTTTCATGTTCAGAATGTGGGAAATGTTTTGCACGTAAATCACACTTTGTTAACCACCAGAGAGCTCACACAGGAGAGAAGCCTTTTTCATGTTCAGAATGTGGGAAATGTTTTACAAATAAATCAGTGCTTGTTACTCACCAGAGAACTCACACAGGAGAGAAGCCATATTCATGTTCAGAATGTGAGAAATGTTTTACCAAGAAATGGACTCTTGCGAAACACCAAAGAACTCACTCAGGAGAGAAGCCTTTTTGATGTTCAGAATGTGGGAAATGTTTTAAATGGGAAAATAAATCTTGATCGCCATCCAAAAACTCGCACAGGGGAGAAGCCTTTTTCCTGTTCAGAATGTGGGAAATATTTTAATCGGAAAACACTTCTTGATAGACATCAGAGACCTCACACAGAGGAGAAGATGTTTTCATTTTCTTAATGTGGGAAATATTTTACTTGGAAATCAACTGGTAATAAACATCAGAGACGTCACATAGAGGAGAAGCCTTTTTTATGTTCATAGTGTTGGAATAGTTTTAACCAAAATTGAATCTTCTTAAATGGGTTGTCTCTTGTCATTCCTCGTGTTTGCTGACAAAAGGATAAAACTAAACTTTATTAATTCCAAATGTAAAACTATACCCATAATTCAACCACTGAAGGTTAGTCGGAAAGTGACTAATAGAAAAAACATATACCCCACAGGTCAGTATATAGGGTGAGGTGACATATACACACTCACTCTCCAAGCCCTTCATTTCTACGGGCTTCATTGTCCTCACCGAAGGCGTCATCAGGAGACTAATACTAGATGTGTGCCCGATGCTATCACATCAGGAGGGCAGTAACATCACGATAGGGGCAGCTTTGTGGCGCTGGGGGTGGCAGCCCACCCACTTCGGTGCAGTCACAACTGGCAGGAAAGACGGCGTTTTGCTGCCTGTGCTGGAGATGGTGTGTGGCGCCACCAGAGGGTGGCCGCACCCAATCTCCACCACACGCCTCAAGCCGCGGTCTTTCCTGCCGGCTGTAACTGCATGGAGGTTGGTGGGCAGGCAGCGGCGGGATCCAGCACGTGTAGTCAGGTGGTGGGTGCTGGAGGGGTCCAGCGGTGGCATCCCTCATTACTCCCCACTCATTACACCCTCTTGTTACTCCCCTCTCACAGCAGGCTGGAAAGACTTTTTTGGCCTGTGCTGGAGATGGTGTGCGGCGCCACCAGAGAGTGATATAAGAAGGCAAGAAAAAGATCATGCCCATATGAAAAGGAGCACCTCAATTATATGCAAAGAATAATGACACTGTATTAGACAATAATAGTACAAACACCAAAAAAGAAAAAACACAATTCCTATTAAAAACATTTAAAATACAAAAAGGACTGTGATATACAATGTCTGTAAAGTATGATGTTTTTTTCTGTAAGATATGTTTCTAGAAATCTCCCAGTGCTACTCTTCGGATGACAATGTAGACTGCCAGCGTTTGCAGCAGCCCCCGCAACCCCCCTTCAGTCTTATCAGACCTGTGCTGCTGGAAACCTGAAACCGTCTATTTCTTGTGAGCTAGGAATGTTAATTAAGCTGAGTGGAAATAGTGTCTTTGTTCTGAAAACATGTGCTCAGCTACCCTCATAGGAAATAATGGAGATCTAATCATTTGGTCATAGAACGCGGCGCTTCTATGGTAGAAACACGAAACCCACATTTCTGCTAAGGGCACGAAGCCAGCTTTCTGATCCCCTAATTTTCATGAGCCTAATCCTTCCAGAAATTGAGATATGGAGTGTGCCCAAATGGAGTGTCCTATTTCGTGCATTCTTGATGTTTTCTCGATGGGCTCATTACGCTGGGAAACATGATACCACCGGTGAGTTCATACGAGCTTCCCCCATTAAGATATGATTATCATAAGTTTTGTAGCCAAATCATAACTTGGAGAGAGGGAGGTTGGACCTCAGCGAACCACCCATTTTGTGAGGTCACAGACCCTAATCTATAAGATACTCCCTACCATTTTCCAGTCAGCTCAGCTCAAATCCTGGTGCCTGAGACGTGCCGATGAGTGGCGACGTTTGGTTAAGCGGCCCATCCCCCAACCTCAGCCACATGGTTTTGCCTAAAGAGTCATGAACAACTGTGAGTGTATTTTCTATGTTCATCCATTTTTTGCTTTATATTTGTAACTACATTTAGTGTCTCAATTTTATAACATCTTTTATCTGTATAACCACTGCCCTCATTTTGGGAATAAATGATTAAAAATCTATTAGTTCTGTCTACATGCTCTAAGAAAACAAACTTTATGCCTTGTTTAGATAATTACGCTACTGTGTGGGTTAGCTTCGAACCCCTCCCTTGAGTCTATAACTTAAGCGAGGAAACCAGGAGCTGGTGGCAGCACATTGTGCACGGTTGTTGCAGCTAGCTGGCAGTACAGAAGGGTCTTATATTGCTGAATGAGGGGCTGCGGCCACAGCATTGATAATTCCCTCACTGCAGTAGCCTAACTGCCGTTCACAACAAGCAGCCCGTCTGGCGACTAATTATCCTAGGTGCAGTTCCCTGACTAACATGAGGGTAAGGGGGCGCCGGAGAGCTGCGAGTTCCAAAGTGGAACTGAGAAAGTGGGATATACATAAATCCCCGCAGTTCGCAGAAGATTGTTAGCAGTGGTGAGGCATCAAAAATACCCCCCCTGCGGTAAATTGTTAGAGCGAGAATAGCTTGCTGGATATTTTTGTCACATGGCACCAGAGCGGTGGGATAACTAGAATCATAGAATCGTAGAGTTGGAAGGGACCTCCTGGGCCATATGGTCCAACCCCCTACTCAAAGCAGAATTCGCTAAATCATCCCAGTCAGATGTCTGTCCAGCCTCTGTTTGAAGACTTCCATTGAAGGAGAACTCACCACTTCTCGTGGCAGCTTGTTCCACTCATTGATCACTCTGTCAAAAAGTTTTTTCTAATATCTAATCTGTGTCTCCTCCCATTCAGTTTCATCCCATTGCTTCTAGTCTTTCCTTGTGCAAATGAGAATAAAGTTGATCCTTCTACAATGTGACAGCCCTTGAAATATTTGTAGACAGCTATTAAGTCTCTTCTCAGTCTTCTCTTTTGCAAACTAAACAATCCCAAATCCTGCAACCTTTCCTCATAAGACAGGGTTTGCAGACCGGTCACCATTCTGGTTGCTCTTTTCTGAACTTGCTCCAGTAAGTTGATGTCTTTTTTAAAATGTGATGCCCAAAACTGGACACAATATTCCAGATGAGGTCTGACCAAAGAGGAGTAGAGGGAAATAATGACTTCACGTGATCTAGACTGTATGCTTCTGTTAATACATCCTAGAATTGCATTTGCCTTTTTTGCTGCTGCATCACACTGTTGACTCATATTCAGTCTGTGATCTATTAGTATACCCAAGTCTTTTTCACATGTGCTGTTGCTTAGGCCTATTCCTCCCATTCTGTATATGCTTTTTTATTTTTATTGCCCAGATGTAGTACTTTGCATTTTTCCCTGTTAAAAACCATTCTGTTAGTTGCTGCCCACTTCTCCAGTTTATTTATATCTTTTTGAATCCTCTCTCTCTCTTCTCTAGTATTAGCTATCCCTCCTAGCTTTGTGTCATCAGCAAATTTAATCAGTTTACCCTCAATTCCTTCATCTAAATAGTTGATAAAGATGTTGAACAATACAGGGCCCAGGACAGAGCCCTGTGGTACCCCACTTGAGACATTCTTCCAACTGGATGTGCAGCCATTTACGACCACTCTTTGGGTCCGATCACTAAGCCAGTTATGAATCCATCTAACAGTTGCCTTGTCCATTCCATACTTAGTCATTTTTTCAATAAGGATTGTATGAGATACTTTGTCAAATGCTTTGCTGAAGTCAAGATATACTATAGCTACAGCATTTCCTTGATCCACCCAATCAGTGATTCCGTCATAGAAGGAAATTAAGTTAGTCTGACATGACTTATTAGTTACAAACCCATGCTGACTCTGTTTAATCACTTCATTCTTATCCAGGTACTGACATACATGTTGTTTAATAATTTGTTCAAAGATCTTTCCTGGTATAGAAGTCAGACTCACCTGCCTATAGTTGCCTGGGTCCACCTTCTTCCCCTTTTTGAAGATAGGAACAACATTTGCTCTTCTCCAGTCTTCTGGGATTTCTCCTGTTCTCCAAGAATTTTCAAAGATTATGGAGAGGGGTTCAAAAATTTCTTCTGCTATCTCCTTCAGTACTCTGGGGTGTAATTCATCTGGACCTGGAGACTTAAATTCATTTAGGTTAGCTAAGTGTTTCCTCACTATCTTTCTGTTTGTAGATATCCTGGATTCTTCTATTCCCTTAATAGGACAGTGAAGAATAGTTGATGTTACATTTCCTTTCTGAGAGAAAACAGATGCAAAATAGGAATTTAAAAGTTCGGCCTTCTCAACATCCTGTCTTACCATTTCATCATTTTCATCCTGTAAAAATCCTATAGCATCTTTGACTTTTCTTTTACTCTTGACATATCCCCAAAATCCTTTTATTATTGCTTTTGACATCTCTTGCAAGCCTCAATTCATTGTCAGCTTTAGATAATCTGATTTGTGCCCTGCAAGTTCTGCAGACAGCATTATATTCTTCTTTAGATATGCCTCCCTCTTTCCATTTTATAAACATCTTTTTTTTCCTTTTTAGCATGTGCTTAAGTTCTGTGTTCATCCATCCTGGCTTCCTTAAATGCTTCCTATTCTTCCCTCTTTTCGGAATTGTTAACAATTGTGCTTTGAGAATTTCATTTTTCAAGATTTCCCATCCTTCCTGGACATTTTTGTCTTTAAGGATATCCAGCCATGGGATCCTTCCAATTCTCTTTCTGAATCCCTTAAAATCTGCCTTTCTGAAATCTAACCTTGACGTCTGAGTCTTCACAGGTCTTCCTCCTCTAGTTATCCAAAATTCTAAAATAGCATGGTCGCTACCTCCTAGGGTCCCAGACACTTTTACCTCCTCAACCATTTCCTCCCTGTTTATAAGGATTAGATCCAAGGTAGCAGTTCCCCTTGTTTTCTCCCCTACCTTTTGGAAGATAAAGTTGTCAGCAAGAGAGGATAAGAATTTCCTTGACCTGTTAGTTTTGCCTGAGAGAGATTCCCAACAAATGTCTGGATAGTTGAAATCTCCCTGTTATGCGAGGCTTAGGTCGAAGGAGGCTGACAAAACCCGGGCCCCTGCGGAGTCCCTCAAACTAGGGAAAACCCTGTCTGACCCTCAACCCAGGGTTTTTGCTAAAGGTGCAAATGCCTGAGCCTCCAGCCTCTCCTTATCTCCTGCTCAGCCCTAAGCTGAACCCTCCACCCTCCACCCAGTGAGTTGTCAAACCACCAAAACCCACACAGTAATGACAGACAGGGAGAACTCAAACCACACCGCGCCGCAACCACACAGGACAATACTATAATGTGAACAGGGCAAAACAAAGCACAAATATAGGAAGACGAAAAGGTAACAACGGATCATACGACACCAGCTATGAATTTCTCTCTCTAACACCTCCACTCCAGACCGGAACCACTTGGCACAAAACACAAGCTATAATCGGCGACGCCCACAGGCCAGCACGACTATTTAAAGACCGTGGGCGTGACCAAACATCCCACCTGATTTCCAGCTAGATTAACCCCAGATAACCTGAGTAAAATCAAGCCGGCGCCACTGAGGCTATAGTGGACAGAGATGGAACTACCGCTGCCTGCCGGACGCTGTGGTGTGAACAGCGTCCGACATGACAGTACCCCGTCTTCTACGAGGGACCCCAGGGCCCTCAAGACTCATAGGACCCGGCTTGTCCGGATGACGGAGGTGAAAGGAACTGACCAGCCGCTCCGCATGTATGTTTGAGGCTGGAACCCAAGACCTCTCCTCCGGACCATACCCCCGCCAGTGCACCAAATACTGAAGAGTACGGCGCAGTACTCGAGAGTCCACCACTTTGGAGACTTCAAACTCTAAATTGCCATCCACCATGACGAGGTGGCATCGGCGTCGTGTCCACAGAGCCTACCACCTTTTTCAATAAAGACCTGTGAAACACGTTGTGTATCTTGTATACCGCAGGAAGCTCCAACCGAAAAGCAACTGGGTTTATGATGGCAGCAACCTTAAAAAGGCCAATAAACCTTGGACCCAATTTCAATGATGGAATTTTGAGTTTTATGTTTTTAGTAGCTAACCACACCCAATCACCCACACACAGGTCCGGACCTGGCACGCGTCTAGAGTCAGCCACACGTTTGTATCTTGCACTCATGCTCAGCAATCGCTGTTTCACACTCCTCCAGACCGATGATAGTTGAACTCCTAACCGGTCCTCCTCTGGGACGCCCCCAGAGCCCCCCTGATGCAAGGTACAAAATTGAGGATGGTGCCCATAAACCCAAAAGAACGGAGACTCTCCCGATGATTCTTGGCGGTGATTATTTAATGCGAACTCGGCCAAGGGAAGGAACGTCGACCACTCCTCTTGGTTGTCAGACACAAAACATCGCAAATACTGCTCCAGATTTTGGTTCATGCGCTCAGTTTGACCATTTGACTGCGGATGAAACGCCGACGAATGAGACAACTTGATCCCCAATCGTGAGCAAAAAGCTTTCCAAAACTTCGCCACAAACTGGGTACCCCTATCAGACACTATGTCCGACGGAACTCCGTGCAGTCTGACCACCTCCTGCACAAAGACCTGAGCCAACGTCTTCGCGTTGGGCAAGGAAGGCAACGACACAAAATGCGCCATCTTCGAAAATCGATCAACCACCACCAGGATGACCGTGTTCCCCGCCGAGGCAGGCAAGTGTGTGATAAAGTCCATGGAGATTTCTGTCCATGGCCTACTAGGTATCCCCAGAGGCTGTAGAGTGCCAGCAGGACGGGTTCTGGGCGACTTGGCCCTGGCGCACGTGATGCAAGCTGTCACGTAGGAAACCACATCCTGCCGGATTTTTGACCACCAGAAGCGGCGCGATACCAGTTCCAAGGTGCCCCTAACCCCTGGATGACCGGCCAGGACCGAGTCGTGGTGTTCCCCCAACACTTTAAGACGAAGATGAAGGGGTACGAACGACTTATTAGCGGGAAGTCCTGGTGGTACCTCCTCCTGGGCCTCGGCAATCTCCGCCTCTACCTCAGTCGTGAGAGCCGAAACCACTACACCTTCCTGGAGGATGGGTACCGGCTCTTCCCGAGGTTCTCCCCCCGGAAAACACCTGGACAAGGCATCCGCCTTGGTGTTTTTCGCCCCAGGATGGTAAGTCACCAGAAAGTTAAAACGTGTAAAAAAACAATGCCCAGCGAGCCTGCCTGGGAGACAGACGCTTGGCCGACTCCAGATAGAGCAGGTTTTTATGGTCGGTGATGACTGTGACCTGGTGGGCCGCCCCCTCCAAGAAGTGTCGCCATTCCTCAAAAGCCAATTTGATGGCCAACAACTCCCTGTTGCCGATGTCGTAATTCCGTTCGGCCGGCGACAGCTTCTTGGAGAAGTAGGCGCATGGACGCAAATTGCTCAAGGACGAGCCCTGTGACAGTACTGCCCCCACTCCCACCTCAGACGCATCGACCTCCACCGTAAAAGGTTTAGATACGTCCGGTTGCACCAGAATGGGGGCTGAAGCAAAACGGTTCTTCAGAAGCTCAAATGCACGCACCGCATCCTCAGACCAGATAGCGAGATTGGTACCTTTTTTCGTCATGTCCGTGAGCGGTTTGGCTATAGTAGAGAAATTCTTAATAAACTTCCTATAATAGTTGGCAAACCCAAGGAACCGCTGGAGTGCCTTTAGATTACCAGGCCGTTCCCATCGCAGCACCGCTTGCACCTTCGCGGCATCCATTTTAAACCCTGCAGCGGACACAATATATCCCAAAAAAGGCAACTCTTGAACAAAAAACACGCATTTTTCAAGCTTAGCATAGAGCTTATTCTCACGGAGCAGCTGTAACACCTGCCTGACATGCTCTAAATGAGTGTCCTGGTCGCTCGAATAAATAAGGATATCATCCAGGTACACAATCACAAATTTCCCCAGCAAATGAGCAAATACATCATTTATGAAATGTTGGAACACAGCAGGCGCGGTTGTCAACCCAAGTGGCATAACTAGGCTTTCAAAATGACCCTCAGGGGTATTAAATGCCGTCTTCCACTCATCCCCCTGACGGACCCTTATGAGGTTATATGCCCCCCTGAGGTCAAGTTTGGAAAACCACTTCGCACCAGCCACCTGGTTGAACAAATCAGGGATCAGAGGCATCGGGTAGGGATCACGGACCGTAATCTGGTTTAACTCCCGGAAATCCAGACACGGGCGTAACCCCCCATCTTTCTTCTTAATAAAGAAAAACCCCGCTGCTACAGGTGAGGATGAAGGCCGGATGTGCCCTTTACTTAAACTCTCCGCAATGTAGTCCTTAAGAGCTTGTCTCTCCGGACCAGAAATACTAAACATCCTCGCCTTAGGCAATTTAGCCCCGGGTTTTAACCTAATTTGACAGTCATAGGCTCGATGTGGAGGTAGTTCTGAGCAACCCCTCTCAGAGAATACGTCCGCAAAATCCAGCAATGCCTCCGGAAGGCTGGACTTCACGGCGGACACACATGTGGCCAAGCAATTTTCCTGGCAGAAACTGCTCCACTGGACTATGTCCTGGGTTCTCCAGTCAATCACCGGGTTGTGCTTAGACAACCATGGGAAACCCAGGACTATTTGTGCTGGGAGATTATTGAGTACCTTACATGTAACCCACTCAGAATGTAGGACCCCAATGTGGAGTTTAACCTCAGCTACAAACTCAATAATCTCCCCCTGTGGGAGGGGAGCTGCATTAATGGTAACCACGCGAATAGGATGAGGGAGTTTTTCGATCTTGAAACCTGCCATGCGTGCAAACTCCTCATCCATGAGATTGGTGGCTGAACCGCTATCCACAAACACTGATATTGGTAGCTCTCTGCCCGCAATAATAACCCTGGCAGGGAGCATACATTGAGATACCATCATGGAGGATATGCATACGCTCAGTTGCGCCTCCTCCATACCCTCTGAGCTTACCAGTTTTCCACCGGTGCGACTTTCTTTGGTAGCACAGGACAAGCATTTACATAATGATCTCTTTTACCACAGTAAAAACATGCTCCATGCTTCCTGAACCCAGGAACGCGACGCTGCACATGTGATACCCCAGCGATTTGCATAGGTTCCGTGGGCTCACCTGCAGCAACCACACTTGCACCCCTGCTTTCCCCCAGAGGCAGCGTCTCCTGCTCCCCTTGACGCAAACGGCGATCAATACGGATAACCAAACTCATGGCAGATTCTAACGAAGCAGGAGTCTCATACATCAGGAGGGCCTGTTTAACTCTTTGTGAGACCCCATGAATAAACTGACTCCGCAGCGCTGGGTCGTTCCACTGTGTGTCTACTGCCCAACGGCGAAATTCTGAACAATAGTCTTCCGCCATACGTTCCCCCTGACGGAGGGCGCGGATCTTAGATTCTGCTAAAGCCAATCTGTCGGGGTCATCATAAATGAGCCCGAGTGCTGAAAAAACATTCTCAACTGAATGAAATGTAGCAGAGTCGGCTGGTAAGGAAAACGCCCATGCTTGGGGGTCCCCACTCAGTAATGATAACACCAGACCCACCCGCTGAGCCTCATTACCTGAGGAGACCGGGCGCATGCGAAAGTATAACTTGCAGGCCTCCCGAAATATGACAAATTTGCTGCGTTCCCCAGAAAATCGTTCAGGCAGCGGAATCTTAGGCTCTGCACCTGCACCAGCAGAAGCCGCCTGCACATTAGCTACAACCAGGCCCTGCTGCTGAACTGCCCCCTTCAACTCGGTGACCTGTACGGACAGCGCCGCCAACTGGCGGTTTATGGAAGTCATGGAATCCATGGAAAAATGCTGGGCCGATTATAATGTTATGCGAGGCTTAGGTCGAAGGAGGCTGACAAAACCCGGGCCCCTGCGGAGTCCCTCAAACTAGGGAAAACCCTGTCTGACCCTCAACCCAGGGTTTTTGCTAAAGGTGCAAATGCCTGAGCCTCCAGCCTTTCCTTATCTCCTGCTCAGCCCTAAGCTGAACCCTCCACCCTCCACCCAGTGAGTTGTCAAACCACCAAAACCCACACAGTAATGACAGACAGGGAGAACTCAAACCACACCGCGCCGCAACCACACAGGACAATACTATAATGTGAACAGGGCAAAACAAAGCACAAATATAGGAAGACGAAAAGGTAACAACGGATCATACGACACCAGCTATGAATTTCTCTCTCCAACACCTCCACTCCAGACCGGAACCACTTGGCACAAAACACAAGCTATAATCGGCGACGCCCACAGGCCAGCACGACTATTTAAAGACCGTGGGCGTGACCAAACATCCCACCTGATTTCCAGCTAGATTAACCCCAGATAACCTGAGTAAAATCAAGCCGGCGCCACTGAGGCTATAGTGGACGGAGATGGAACTACCGCTGCCTGCCGGACGCTGTGGTGTGAACAGCGTCCGACATGACACTCCCATGACAACTATGTCATATTTTTTGGAGAACTTGGCCATTTGATGCATAAAGAGTTCATCCATATCTTCAGCTTGCACAGGCGGCCTGTAGTAAATGCCTACAATGGTGTCCTTTCCATTGTTCTGTCCTTGTATTCTTACCCAAACAGTTTCCACAGAACTCCCAGTCTCTGAAGCTTCAATCTCTGTGCAGATATACGCGTTTCTAACATACAATGCGACACCTCCTCCTCTTTTATCAAGTCTGTTTCTAGCAAATAAGTTGTATCCTTCTAGTCTTGTATTCCAATCATGTGTATTGTCCCACCAAGTTTCAGTGATTCCAATGACATCATATTTCTTTTCCTGTGTTAGTAGTTCCAATTCTCCTTGTTTGTTGCCCATGCTTTGTGCATTAGTATAGAAACATTTTAGTTTGTGATTGGTTTCTCTTTCTCCAATATTTTTATTAATTAGATTCTTTCGTCTTTGTTCTTCCTTTCTAAGATAAGCCCTCACTGTGCCTGTGATAGCCGTGTGCCAGCAGTGTGTCGCATCCCTCCGTCCGCTGATACACCCGTGTCAGTGGTGGGATCGTGATGTACTGGTGACACAGGGTCCGCTGTCAGCCACGTTTTGGTGGCAGCGGCTCGTCGGTTCGTCACAAGGACCTATAATGAATCATGCCTTTTAATAAAAGCAATGATTTTCCAGACATAATAATCTCCCAATGGCACAAAATGAGTGCACACAAGCCAACATCAATGGTATTGCACATATAGACTGAATGTTATAAATAACCAAGAATAATTCCTGTGTTGAGAGAGAGCATATATATATCATACATATAGCAACATCAAATAGTTGCTCAATAGCTATGAAGTGCATACACAGTAAATACTTTCAAATGGGCCCAGAGGAACACAAAAAAAAGCATGAAGAGGAGAGTAATTAGCCTGTAAAATACAGGTCCCCCACAATGGCTAACATTGAAGGCTTGGATTGCCCAGATTTTTTAAAATTAGAATGGCAGGTTGCTCAGTAATTATAAAGAGCATATAGGTAGTACCATATGGGCCCAGAAAGACACACAAAAGGGAGATATATATACAAAAGGGAAATAATAAGCCTGTTAAAATACAGGGCCCTCGCAATGGCCAAAGATAATCAACTGGTAGCACACAGAATTTAACAAGAATAAGAAACCCATCCCTAGGAGAGTGGCCGCACCCAATCTCCAGCACAGGCCTCAAGCTGCAGTCTTTCCTGCTAGCTGTGACTGTACAGAGGTGGGTGGGCAGGCAGCGGCAGGATCCCGCGCATGTAGTCAGGCGGTGGGTACTGGCGGGGGTCCAGTGGCGGCATCCCTCTCATTACTCCCCCCTCATTACACCCTCTCGTTACATCCCTCGCACAGCTGGCAGGAAAGATGGTGTTTTGCAGCCTGTGCTGGAGATAGTGTGCGGCGCCACCAGAGGGTGGCCACACCCAATCTCCAGCATAGGCCTCAAACCGTGGTCT